>NC_088216.1:70801770-71149270 GCF_036934945.1 Oncorhynchus masou masou | reverse complement strand
TAGGCCTCCTTGCTCGCACATGCTTTTTCAGTTCTGACCACACATTTTCTATGGGATTGAGGTCAGGGCTTTGTGATGGCCACTCCATTACCGTGACTTTGTTGTCCTTATGCCATTTTGCCACAACTTTGGAAGTATGCTTGGGGTCATTGTCCATTTGGAAGACCCATTTGCGATCAATCTAACTTCCTAACTGATGTCTTGAGATGTTGCTTCAATATATCCACATAATTTTACTTCCTCATGATGCCATCTATTTTGTGAATTGCACCAGTCCCTCCTGCAGCAAAGGAATCACAACAAGATGCTGCCATCCCTGTGCTTCACGGTTGGGATTGTGTTCTTCGGCTTTCAAGCTTCCCTCTTTCTCCTCCAAACATAATGATGGTCATTATGGTCAAACAGTTAAATTTTTGTTTCATAAGACCGGATGACATTTCTCCAAAAAGTACGAACTTTGTTACCATGTGCAGTTGCAAACTGTAGTCTAGCTTTTTATGGCTGTTTTGGAGCAGTGACTTCTTCCTTGCTAAGCGGCCTTTCAGGTTACGTCGATATAGGACTCGTTTTTACTGTGGATATAGATACTTTTGTACCTGTTTCCTCCATCATCTTCACAAGGGCCTTTGTTGATGTTCTGGGATTGATTTGCACTTTTCGCACCAAAGTACGTTCATCTCCAGGAGACAGAACGCGTCTCCTTCCTGAACGGTATGACGGCTGTGTGGTCCCATGGTGTTTATACTTGCGTACTATTGTTTGTACAGATGAACGGGGGACCTTCAGGCATTTGGAAATTGCTCCCAAGGATGAACCAGACTTGCGGAGGTCTACAATTATTTTTCTGAGGTCTTGGCTGATTTCTTTAGATTTCCCAGGATGTCAAGCAAAGAGGCACTGAGTTTGAAGGTAGGCCTTGAAATACATCCACAGGTACACCTCCAATTGACTCAAATGATGTCAATTAGCCTATCAGAAGCTTCTAAAGCCATTACATAATTTTCTGGAATTTTCCAAGCTGTTTAAAGGCACAGTCAACTTAGTGTATGTACATTTCTGACTCACTGGAATTGTGATACAGTGAATTATAAGTGAAATAATCTGTTTGTTAACAATTGTTGGAAAGATTACTTGTGTCATGCACAAAGTAGATGTCCTAACCGACTTGCCAAAACTATAGTTTGTTAACAAGAAATTTGTGGAGTGGTTGAAAAATGAGTTTTAATGACTCCAACCTAAGTGTATGTAAACTTCTGACTTCAACTGTATATGGTTGGGTGCTGTAGGTTAACTATTCCGTTGAAGCTCTAGCCAAAGCCACTTACGGCCGGCCGCATGTTGACATGGCTGGTGGGACGCATTAACAAGACCCTGTACAAATCCCTGCCTTGCCAGTTCTTCATAGGAGTGCTGGAAATAGCTGGCTTTGATTTTTGTTTTAGGTCTATCCACGCCACAGTTTTCACAGGGTGATATCTTTTGAGGCAATTCACAAACAAACATCTTTCTACCTGGATATTTCACTGCTAGTTAGCAGAAAACAGATGGTTCGTCATTTGGATGTGGTCTGTTAATGTTTACATAATTTTTCAGCAACATATAAGACTAAAATCTGAAGTGCTTTATGCATTCTTAAAAAATGTATTCCACTCTATATGTAGGCCGTCATTGTACATAAGAATTTGTTCTTAGCTGACTTGCCTAGTTAAAGAAAGGTTAAATAAAAAATATATATACAAAAATATGCTTATTCTGAACCCATGTCCCTTTCATTTCAGCTCAACTGCTTTGTGCAGCTATGCATCAACTTCCCCAATGAGAAACCCCAACAGTATTTCAACCACCACATGTTCATCCTGGAGCAGAAGGAGTACAAACAGGAGGGCATTGAGTGGATCTTCATGGACTTCTGGCTCAACCTACAGGCTGGCATTGACCTCATAGAGAAGGTATGGGGAACAACCACTTCTCAAAGACATTGCACTGACATCCCACCTCAGATGAGGTATTGAACCTAAGGATGTGTTTGCTTGCTGGTATGTTTTATGATAAGAATCTGTATCTGTTTGCAGGATTTGTTTTATGTATTGTACTGTATTTGATTGCATGATGCATCTCAGATTCACTATCTGTACTGTATGTTAAGTTGAGCCTTGTTTCCCCAGCCCCTGTGGGATCATGTCCATCCTTGAAGATGAGTGCATGTCACAGGAAGGCCAAAAAGATCATCAAGGACAACAACCACCCGAGCCTGTTCACCCCGCTACCATCCAAAAGGCGAGGTCGGTACAGGGGCATCAAAGCTGGGACCGAGAGACTGAAAAATAGCTTCTATCTCAAGGCCATCAGACTGTTAAACAGCCATCACTAACACAGTGAGGCTGCTGCCTATATACAAATCATTGGCTACTTTAATAAATGGATCACCAGTCACTTTAATGATTCCACTTGAGTGTTTACATATCTTGCATTACTCATCTCATATGTAAATGCTGTATTTTATACCATCTATTGCATCTTGCCTATGCCGCTCGGTCATTGCTCATCCATATATTTATATGTATATATCCTTATTCCATTCCTTTACTTAGATTTGAGTGTATTAGGTGGTTGTTGTGCAATTGTTAGATCACTTGTTAGATATTGCTGCACTGTCGGAACTCGAAGCACAAGCGTTTCGCTACACTCGCAATAACATCTGCTAACCATGTGTATGTGACCAATAAAAATTGATTGGATTTGTTCCCCAAGGCAACAGACAACAACTTTAAAGCCAAGTTTTACGACAACCATATTGGAAAGTCAGCTAACTTCCAGAAGCCACAACCTGATAAGAAGCGCAAGTACAAGGCCCACTATGAGCTGATGCACCACACTGAAGTGGTAAGTATGTATCAATGGTATACTATTGTATTACTTTAGATTGTGTTATTTGATATAACTTCCATAATGACATGTCTTAGCGAAGTAATAATATTTTTTTCAATTGAAGTTTATTGTTTCTTAACAATACAATTGGCACAAAGCAATCAAATCAAATGTATTTATAATGCCATTTTAACGTCAGCAGATGTCAAAGTGCTTATTCAGAATCCCAGCCTAAAACCTCAAACAGCAAGCAATGCAGACAAACTGTATAGGTTTCATTTATCACCCACAACTCTCAATATGACTCTTTTGGCAGTAGTTAGAGCAACTTTTAGCCACATGAGCTTCTCAATCCATCAATATCAGTGATATTCAGTAAAAGCAGAGCAGGATTTTGTGGTACCCCGAGTATCTCATTTCAATACCAGAACAGCATGTGTTTTCTGCTATAGGGTGCATTGTAATTATCTTGTACTCCATATGAAAACAGAAACTATTAAGACGTTATCCTGACACTCCAGGTACTGTACAACATCATTGGCTGCATGGATAAAAAAATGACCTGTTGAATAAGACGGTGGTGTTGTGCTTCCAGAAGCCCTCCAACAAGCTGCTGGCCTGCCTCCATAAGAACTATGTTGGCTCTGACAGACCAAATGACTGGAGGCAAGGAGAAGAGGTAGAAGGCTGTCTCGTCCCAGTGTGTCACAGCTACATAAGGTGAGAGGGACAACTTTCTCTGTTGGCAAGTTGCTCGCAAAGTATTTCATATAGCTAATATAATGCAATCATGATAGTTTCTACTTTATCTAGTAGACAGTGAAATTATACAAGTATTACAGTTTAATAAACAAGCAGAAAGGACATAGCTAGTTAGGCAGTGAAGCTGATTCTACATTGAGAGATAATCTATCCAGTGTTGAGGAGGAGACAGTTAAGACTTGTAGTGATGTTTAGGGAAATGATCACATGAACATCACTTTAAGTCTCTGCTGGCTCCACTCTCATATGCATCACATACTGTTTCCTCCCTGAAGTCAATGGATGAGCTTCAGCTGTGCACAACAACTAAAGGAGTGAGGGAGCATATTTTCATTAACTGCAGCAAGAACTTAGATATTGACTAGTTTATTTTGAAAACGCTATATCCACACATTTTTCTCATTTGTATTTATTCATCAGAAAGTATTGCTTATGGGTACCTTCATGTGTTTGTAAAATATTCTTATTCTCAGACTTTTAATTAAAAGATTTTAGATGTGTATGAAAATGTGTTTTTTTGCAAAACGCTATATATCCATTGTTTTGCTGAAATGGAATGTTTGTATCCTGTATATTAGACTGTGATATGTGGTTGTCTCACCTAGATTATCAGGAATTAAGGTAAAACCCAAGTGCAGGGGCAAGCAAATGACAGGTCAAGGCAGGCAGGGGTTGATAATCCAGAGTAGAGGTCAAGGTACAGAACGACAGGTAAACTCAGCGTCAGGTCAGGCAGAGTGTACCGAGAATTTTCAATCCCAATGATAATAACTAACAATCAATAGCTTTGACCAATCCCCGAGGTTTGTAAGACCATGGGTATAATAATAATTAGGCAACGACTCAGTTTATGCAAAAGAAAAATAGTTTATTCAGAAAACGTTCTAAAATCAAAAATGCAAATACAGTCTTTATAACACACACAAACAAGTTGCTACGCCTTGCTCAGACAGTCTGTGTTTTTCCACCACATAGATACATTGTTTCTTTAATCTGCAACATGTTTCACAATTTTCTGCAAGCCTAACAGTTTCTCCCCTCCACGGGTGGAGACAGCATGTCCTGTAAGGAACACAGTAGTACAACTCATCTGTCGATAGCTCCTCTTATCATTTGTTTCCCACTTGCACCCTGCTTACATACTAAAAAGGATCGAAATGTCCTTGTTCTAATTCTGACTAAAACTACACACATCATCAGATTATAGTTTTATGATTCTAATAAATTTCATACAATTATATGTTTTCAGAGTGGAATTATTTAATCATTATCTTTAAACATAGAAATTATTTTATCACAGAGGTTGGTAATCCAGAGGTGGAGCAAAGGTACAGGACAGCAGGCAGGCTCAGAGTCAGGTCAGGCAGAGGTCGGTAATCCAGAGGTGGAGCAAAGGTACAGGACGGCAGGCAGGCTCAGAGTCAGGTCAGGCAGAGGTCGGTAATCCAGAGGTGGAGCAAAGGTACAGGACGGCAGGCAGGCTCAGAGTCAGGTCAGGCAGAGGTCGGTAATCCAGAGGTGGAGCAAAGGTACAGGACGGCAGGCAGGCTCAGAGTCAGGTCAGGCAGAGGTCGGTAATCCAGAGGTGGAGCAAAGGTACAGGACGACAGGCAGGCTCAGAGTCAGGTCAGGCAGAGGTCGGTAATCCAGAGGAGGAGCAAAGGTACAGGACGGCAGGCAGGCTCAGAGTCAGGTCAGGCAGAGGTCGGTAATCCAGAGGTGGAGCAAAGGTACAGGACGGCAGGCAGGCTCAGAGTCAGGTCAGGCAGAGGTCGGTAATCCAGAGGTGGAGCAAAGGTACAGGATGGCAGGCAGGCTCAGAGTCAGGTCAGGCAGAGGTCGGTAATCCAGAGGTGGAGCAAAGGTACAGGACGGCAGGCAGGCTCAGAGTCAGGTCAGGCAGAGGTCGGTAATCCAGAGGTGGAGCAAAGGTACAGGACGGCAGGCAGGCTCAGAGTCAGGTCAGGCAGAGGTCGGTAATCCAGAGGTGGAGCAAAGGTACAGGACGGCAGGCAGGCTCAGAGTCAGGGACAGGCCGAGTGGTCAGGTGGGCAGGTACATGGTCAGGACAGGCAAGGGTCAAAAACCAGGAGGGTGAAAAAAAGAGACTGGGGAAAAACAGGAGCTGAGACAAAACGCTGGTAGGCTTGAACAAACAAGACCAGACAAACTACCTAGGGGATAAGTGGGGAAGATGGGCGACACCTGGAGGAGGTGGAGACGAGCACAAGCACAAGGACAGATGAAACAGATCAGGGCGTGACATAGATTAATGGACTTACTTTATGTCGCTTTGAATAAGAATCTGAACAAGCTGATGACTAACCTCTGCTGCACTCACTTTGTCCTTAGCCTTATCCCCAACAAGACAAAGACTCCAGGTATAGCATTCAACTGAGATCCAATTAAATCTGAGTGCCAAGGAAATCATAGGAACATATGTTATTTACTGTAAGTGCTCCAGAGAGCATCTTCTCTCTGATTGATAACCCCCTCTGCCCCGGTCCTCTGCAGTGATCATGGATGCCTTCTTGAAGCTGCACCAGCTTCGCTGGAACGGTTTACTGGTGGGTGTCAGGATCTGCAGGAAGGGATTTCCAAACCACATAATCTAAGCAGAGTTCAAACAGTGGTGAGTGTGATAACACACTTTCATTCCCACAACACACACACATAAAATAAATTTGGAATCAATCATATACAATACAATGTTTTCTTTTTACTCTCAGATATCACATCATGAACCCACATGCCATCGCTGATGATGCGTTTGTGGACAGCAGGAAAGCAACAGAGAAACTGCTCGGGTCCCTCGAGGTCGACCACAACCAGTACAAGTTTGGACCTACTAAGGTAGAAGGCTGAGGGTTTACATGTGTTTTTGGTCAATTAATCACATAAACACACATTGGATCTATAGGCAAATGAAGTTGTACAGTGGCATTATTCCCACATTGGCATTTTTCCTATTTTGTTGCCTTACAACCTGGAAATAAAATACATATTTTTTGTGGGGGTTTGTATCATTTGACTTCCACAACATGACTACCACTTTGAAGCTGCAAAATATTTTTGGGTGAAAAACCCCCAAGAAATAACACATAAAACAGAACTTCAGCATGCTTCACCCCCTCAAGTCAATACTTTGTAGAGCCTCCTTTTGTAGCAATTACAGCTACAAGTCTCTTGGGGTATGTCTCTATAAGCTTGGCACATCTAGCCAATGGGACCTTTGCCCATTCTTCAAGGCAAAACTGCTTCAGCTCCTTGAAGTTGGATGGATTCCGCTGGTGTACAGCAATCTTTAAGTCAAACCACAGATTCTCAATTGAATTGAGGTCTGGACTTTGACTGGGCCATTCCAAGTCATTTAAATGTTTCCATTTAAACCACTCAAGTGTTGCTTTAGCAGTATGCTTAGGGTCATTGTCCTGTTGGAAGGTGAACCTCCGTTCCATCCCAGTCTCAAATCTCTGGAAGACTCAAACAGGTTTCCCTCAAGAATTGCCCTGTATTTAGCTCCATACATCATTCCTTCAATTCTGACCAGTATCCCAGTCCCTGCTGATGAAAAACATCCCCACAACAGGGATGGTGGTCTCAGGGTGATGAGAGGTGTTGGGTTTGTGCCAGACATAGTGTTTTCCTTAATGGCCTAAAAGCTACATTTTAGTCTCATCTGACCAGAGTACCTTCTTCCATATGGTTGGGGAGTCTCCCACATGCCTTTTTGCGAACACCAAACGTGTTATTTTTTTTCATTAAGCAATGGCTTTTTTTCTGGACACTCTTCCATAAAGCACATCTCTGTGGAGTGTACAGCTTAAAGTGGTCCTATGGACAGATACTCTAATCTCCGCTGTGGAGCTTTGCAGCTCCTTCAGGGTTATCTTTGGTCTCTTCGTTGCCTCTCTGATTAATGCCCTCCTTGCCTGGTCCATGAGTTTTGGATGTTCAAAGTGTCTGATATTTTTTTTAACCCAACCCTGATCTGTACTTCTCCACAACTTTGTCCCTGACCTGTTTAGAGAGGTCCTTGGTCTTCATGGTGCCACTTGTTTGGTGGTGCCCCTTGCCTAGTGGTGTTGCAGACTGGGAATCTTTCAGAACAGGTGTATATATACTGAGACATTGTGACACTTAGATTGTACACAGGTGGACTTTATTTAACTAATTATATGACTTCTGATGGTAATTGATTGCACCAGATCTAATTTCGGGGCTTCATAGCAAAGGGGTGAATACATTTGCACGCACCACTTTTCCATTATTATTATTCATAAAGTAATTTTCTTCATTTCACTTCACAAATTTGGACTATTTTGTGTATGTCTATTACATGAAATCCAAATAAAAATAAAATAAAATGACAGGTTGTAATGCAACAAAATAGAAAAACGCCAAGGGGGATGAATACTCTTGCAAGGCACAGTATGTGATCTACCTGACTGGGTCTGGATGGGGTTATCCTTCTCTAGGTGTTATTTAACACATTTAAGGCAGGTCTGCTGGGGCAGCTGGAGAAGATGAGGGATGAGCGTCTGGCCAAGGTCCTCACGCTGCTCCAGACTGTCAGCGGAGGATAGAGCTCCAGAATGTGATGGCGAGAAGGTAACAGATCATGGCTTAATTTGCTCTAGTAAAGTACCTAAATGAAGTCCGTTGTCCTAGAATATTGGGGAGGTACTGTATTATCTCTTTGGAGTGCAGGAGTGTTGTCACATCATAATGGAACAATTCCGGAACACTTCATAGGAATATAAAGACATCAGTGAAAACAAACCAACTTCTCCACCAGCTGCTTCCTCCAGCAGGTTCTATAGTAATGTGATCACGTGCACCTTTCAGTTTGTGATATATTATACCTTTGTGCACACTCTCATGGTCTTGTATGTGTGGTATGCAAGGGCAATGTTAGCAGTGTGTGTGAGGCGTGTGCTTGTTCATGTATGGTTGCCGTGCAAGTGTGTGGCCCCATGTTATTATTGGCCCCATTCCCCCCTCGCTCACACAAATTCTTCCCCACTCGTCCCCACCCCTCTCCCCTCTCTGCTCTTCCTAAATTAAACAATGCTGATGGTGTCCTTAGAGCCAGGTGGCGACATGTGTCAAGTAGCAGCTGCTCTGGCCCACACTAAAAGTACCCCCGCCTGCCCCGTGGCCTCTAGCCTCTTTTGTTCCAGGCGCCTGCAGTTCTAAGTGAGCACATAGATGGGATATGTGGTGGGTGACAGAGGATTATAGCCTGTCGTCGAACAGAGGGCTTTAGTTTCTAAATAAACACAGAGACGCTCACGTTTGAGAGGCAATGAGCACAGAGTCACGTTTGAAATGCAATCATACTCATACCACAGCAACCACCCATTCACCCTGCTACCCCCGACACCCTGCCTGGCCATGGCCCTGCACTCACTCACGCACACATTCACAACTCTGACAGGAATTGCCTGACCATGTTGCAAAAATGGCATTTTTGTCTGTCATGGACCTGCAGAATGACAAGCAGCAACTTCAATAGAAGCTGACCAAGTGAGAACAATCTACTTGATTGAAGACTCATCAGTTCTCTGGTCAATGATCAATTAAAAAATATTAATGTAATCTACTCTTCTTTCGAATCAGGAAAGACTTTGAAATTAACCAGATCACCACCAAGATTGAAGATGAACAAGCCTTGACCATTCAGCTCCAGAAAAAGATCAAGGAATAACAGGTATGAATGTACAACCGGGTCTAGAAATACTAACAGCAATTTCTCATGAATATAATATAATACTATTACATTTCTCAATAGATTACAAAGATCATAGATCACAAGCTGAAAATATCCATTGATCTCTTCGTCTATGCCCATGTCTTCTCCCAGGTTCGTATCGAGGAGCTGTAGTCTGACCGGGCGTCCTTTGCCAAGGTGGAGAAGCAGCTGGGTGATGCCAAGATGGAGGCGAACGATCTGGCATCCAACGTGGAACAGCTCTCCAAGAGCAAGGTAGAGAGATGAGCATACACACACCTGTTCAGAAGTATGTCAAGTATACGTATGTGGGCTGGTTCTGCAGCTGATCCCACTTGTATTTCCGGGCTGATGCTGAGAAGATGTGTCGTCTGTATGAGAACCAGATAAGCGAGGCCAAGGACAAGGTGGATGAGCACCAGAAGTAGAACAATGACACCAACTCCCAGAGAGCCCACGCTCAGGCCGACTGTGGTGAGGCCCTGTCCTCGAGTATTATAGAGACAGAATGTGTAAAACCAAAGGTTCCATTTTAAAATCCCCCTTCTCTGACTGACTGGTCTCCCACTCTCTCCCCCATCCCTGTAGCCGAGTGTAGCAGAAAGCTGGAGGAGCGGGAAGCCGTGGTCACTCAGCTGCAGCGCACCAAGCATTCCTTCAGTCCAACATTCCATGTCAGCAGCCCTATTCTGTAGTGGAGTGCTTATTCAGAATTGGGAATGACATGGAAGTGAATGGGATTGGGAATAATAGTATTCCTGGTTCCAGCATCAGTCTGGTAGCAAAATGAATGTGTATAAACATCTCAATATACATACACCACCTAGTTGTTGTGCTTAAAACTACGACTGACCTTACCTCCTTCCACCATCTTGGCGCTATCTCCACTATCATTGTCTTCAGACATAGAGCGCCCTAGGCCATGCTTTCCAGTCCAAGGCTGACCTGCAGCGAACCCTGTCCAAGGCCAACGCTGAGGTGGCTCAGTGGCCGTTACAGTCAATACTACTCACCAATGTGCTATCATTGGACAATAAACTAGACGAGGTACGATCACGAATATCCTACCAACGGGACATCAAAAACTGAAATATCCTATGTTTAATGGAATCGTGGATGGATGACGACATGGATATTTAGCTAGTGGGATATATGCTGCACCAGCAAGATAGAACAGCACACTCCAATGTTTACAACATTGGTTGTAAACTATGAAACACACCCTTCTTTTACCACTATATAAACCCGTTGACGAAAATTCAACTTTCTGTTCCAAGGACATGAGGACTTGCGGTCCCCACGTTGAAAGGACAAAGATCACCTACAGAACTAAGCCAACCTCAGGGTGAGCTCTGGTTGGATGTCAAGAACGTAACAAAATTAGCATCGAATTTCAACGTGAAGATGCCGATCAAAACGCCGAAAGGATGAATTTCGACTATACCAGCCAGAACATAGCATGGGCTTGAAGTATGGCAACTTGGTATGAACTTTGAACTCTTATTCACTAAAGAAGTGATACTTCCTAGCCGTTGCATTAGCAACAGCAGCTGTAAACGTGGGCTAGGAGAGGACGGACAGAGTATCCATTCTACTACGTTCCAGTTCACAACTAGACATTCTTCAGAGGACAAGAGATCCATGCTGGACAACCCGGCCTTCTATCTACGACCAATCTACCGAAGCGCAGCTCAGAGTAAATATTTATTGCATTTTCCTTTTTCAAATGGGCGGTTATTTAGAATGCATAAGATACTGTATTTACGATAGCATAGCCTCCTACGGCCCGATAGAGACACAAAATCGTTTTGTTCCTCAGTCTTCCCACTCTTTCATTCAAAACCCAACCCCCTTTCTTTGTGTAACCAGCCGTCATATCTGTTCCGTCCGCTAGAGATGTTTTCCTTTATGACATATTTTGTGATCAATGTATGATCCATTCTGTGTAGATGTAATTATGTGTGATTATTTAGGTATTAAGTAAATAAATAATTCAACCAAATTTTGAATTTCTGATTCAACTTGTTAGCCAGGGTCCGTGACGATAACCGAGAATTTACAACTTTCAGATGAGACTGAATATGGTGAGGATTAAATATTGACTGTTAATAAGGTAAAAGATGACCAGGTCTTTAAGAGTTTATTCAGAAGATAACAGCTCCGTAAACATTCTTGCGTGGTGCCCTGACTTTCTAGTTAATTACATTTACACGATTAGCTTAATCAGGTAATATTAATTACAGAGAAATTATTTTATAGAATAGCATGTCGTGTCTCTTAATCCGGCATAGCCAAAGACACGACAAGAGCACAGCTGTTCCGGACGACTGTGTGATCACTCTCTCCGTAGCCAACGTGAGTAAGACCTTTAAACAGGTCAACATACACAAGGCTGCGGAGCCAGACGGATTACCAAGACGTGTGCTCCGGGCATGTGCTGACCAACTGGCAGGTGTCTTCACTGACATTTTCAAAATGTCCGTAGCCATGAAGTGCTTTGAAAGGTTGGTAATGGCTCACATCAACACCATTATCCCAGATAACCTAGACCCAGTCCAATTTGCATACCGCCTAAACAGATCCACAGATGATGCAATCTCTATTGCACTCCACACTGCCCTTTCCCACCTGGACAAAAGGAACACTTATGTGAGATTGCTATTCATTGACTCCAGCTCAGTGTTCAACACCATAGTACACTCAAAGCTCATCATTAAGCTAAGGATCCTGGGACTAAACACCTCCCTCTGCAACTGGATCTTGGACTTCCTGACGGGCCGCCCCCAGGTGGTGAGGGTAGGTAGCAACACATCTGCCACGCTGATCCTCAACACTGGAGCTCCCCAGGGGTGCGTGTTCAGTCCCTCCTGTACTCCCTGTTCACCCACAACTGCATGGCCAGGCACGACTCCAACACCATCATTATGTGTGCAGACGACAAAACAGTGGAAGGCCTGATCACCAACAACGACAAGACAGCCTATAGGGAGGAGGTCAGAGACCTGGCCGGGTGGTGCCAGAATAACAACCTATCCCTCAACGTAACCAAGACTAAGGAGTTGATTGTGGACTACAGGAAAAGGAGGACCGAGCACGCCCCCATTCTCATCGACGGGGCTTTAGTGGACCAGGTTGAGAGGTTCTAGTTCCTTGGTGTTCACATCAACAACAAACTAGAATGGTCCAAACACACCAAGACAGTTGTGAAGAGGGCACGACAAAGCCTATTTGCCCTTAGGAGACTGAAAAGATTTGGCATGGGTCCCCAGATCCTCAAAAAGTTCTACAGCTGCACCATTGAGAGCATCCTGACCGATTGCATCACTGCCTGGTATTGCAACTACTCTGCATCTTAAACTAAGGCGCTACAGAGGGTAGTGCGTACGGCCCAATATATCACCGGGGACAAGTTTCCTGCCATTGAGGACCTATATAATAGGCTGTGCCAGAGGAAAGCCTATAAAATTGTCAAAGACTCCAGTCACCCAAGTCATAGACTGTTTTCTCTGCTACCTGCACGGCAAGTGGTACTGGAGTGCCAAGTCTAGGACAATAAGGCTCCTTAACAGCTTCTACACCAAAGCCGTAAGACTGCTGAACAATTAATCAAATGGTCACCGGACTATTCCATTGACCCCCACCCCCTCCATTTGTTTTATACACTGCTGCTACTCGCTGTTTATTATCTATGCATAGTCACTTCACTCCTACCTACATGTACAAATGACCTCAACTAACCTGTACCCCCTGCACACTGACTCGGTACTGGTATCCCCTGTATATAGCCTCGTTATTGTGTTACTTTTTATAATTTTTTTATTTATTTTAGACTTTCGTTTATTTGGTAAATATTTTCCTAACTCTTCTTGAACTCCACTGTTGGTTAATAGTTAGCATTTCATGGTAAGGTCTACATATTCAGCGCATGTGACAAATAGAGTTTGATTTGATTTTGATGGTTTTTGCTACTGTACTTGAAGAAAATGTCAAAGTTCTTGACATTTTCCATCTTGACTGACCTTCATGTGTTAAAGTAATGGTGGACAGTTGTTTCTCTTGCTTATTTGAGCTGCTCTTGCCATAATATGGACTTGGTCTTTTACCAAATAGGGTCATCTTCCGTATTCCAAGTCTACCTTGTCACAACACAACTGATTGGCTCAAATGCATTAAGAAGGAAATAAATTCCACAAATTAGCTTTTAACAAGGCACACATTGTTAAAATTGTAAAATTGATTGAAATGCATTCCAGGTGACTACCTCATGAAGCTGGTTGAGAGAATGTAAAGCGTGTGCAAAGCTGTCAAGGCAAAGGGTGGTTACTTTGAAGAATCTCACAATTTGTTTAACACTTTTTTGCTTACCACATGATTCCATATGTGTTATTTCATAGTTGTGATGTCTTCACTACTATTCTACAATGTAGGAAATAGTAACAATAAAGAAAAACCTTGAATGAATAGGTGTGTCCAAACTTTTGACTGGTACTGTAAGTATTCACACCCCTGAGTCAATCCATGTTACAATCTCCTTTTGCAGCGATTACAGCTGTGAGTCTTTCTCAGTAAGTCTCTAAGAGCTTTGCACACTTGGAGTTGTACTCAGTGATGTGTTGTGTTTAATTTGCCCCAAATATAACGCTTTGTATTCAGGACAAAAAGTTAATTTGTTGGAAAATCTCCCAGGTCTATGTGGTTGAATCTGTGTTTGAAATTCACTGTTCAACTGAGGAACCTTACAGATAATTGTATGTGTGGGGTACAGAGATGAGGTAGTCATTCACAATATTATTGCACACAGAATGAGTCCATGCAACTTACTAAATGACTTGTTAAGCAAATTTTTACTCCTGAACTTACTTAGGCTTGCCATAACAAAGGGTTTAAATACTAATTGACTGAATACAAATAGTCCGGGTAGCCATTTGATTATCTGTTCAGGAGGATTAGGGCTTGGAGGTAAAAACTGTTGAGAAACCTTTTTGTCCAAAACTTGGCACTCCGGTACTGCTTACCATGCGGTAGTAGAGAGAACAGTCTATGACTGGGGTGACTGGGGTCTTGACAATTTTTAGGGCCTTCCTCTGACACCGCCTGGTGTAGAGGTCCTGGATGGCAGGCAGCTTAACCCCAGTGATGTACTGGGCCTTACGCACTACCCTTTGTGGTCATGGGCTGAGCAATTGCCACACCAGGCAGTGATGCAACCAGGCAGGATGCTCTCAATGTTGCAGTTGTAGATCCTTTTGAGGATCTCAGGACCCATGACAAATCTTTTTAGTTCCGGAGGGGGAAAGGTTTTGTCGTGGCCTCTTCACAACTGTCTTGGTGTGTTTGGACCATCATTGGTGATGTGGAAACTCTCGACCCGCTCCACTACAGCCCCATTGATGTTAATGGGGACCTGTTCGGCCCGCCTTTTCATTTAGTCAAAGATCAGCTCCTTTGTCTTGCTCACATTGACGGAGAGGTTGTTGTCCTGGCACCACACTGCCAGTTCTTAAATGAAGTTCAACATTAGATGAACAAAAAGAGTGGAAAATGGAATCTTAGGGGGAAGATGGTGGACTTTGCGTCAGGATTGAGAGTCGTATGTATAAGGTAAGTCCAATGCACACCTAACACTTCCTAGGTACAGATGGCTCCAGTGTGATATTGATGAATTACAAACAAGTGTTCATATGATCACCACCCCATAACCAATGTCAAAGCAAAAGCTCCACATACAAAAATTATTTGATCATGTTTCAGAAACATGTTGAAGTCTAAATGATAAAGGTTTGCTGAACACATTTCTCTAGGTACACACACAATCATGCTTTTTAACCCAGTCACTGTTATACCACACACAGTCAAAGGAAACTAACTTGCAATATATGGCAAAAAACAAAGATTTACATAAAATGTACCTAATGTAAGAAGGGTAGTACAATCAAATTCAAATAATTAAGCACCAATTAGCTATTTAATCAAAATATCAAAAAAGACCAACTGTTTCTCGACATGTATTGGATGTAGAGTATGAAGCCTGCTTTCTTAGCGTGAAGCAAATCTGCAAAACCACATTATGAATGGATTGCTTTTATACATTCATTCAAGTGAACATACGAAAACATTTAAGAAAAACATTTGAACAGGATTAGTTCCACTTCGACACACACTGAGTGACAGTGGTTCAATCCATATGGTGCTGGGTTGAAAAATGCCGTAGCTCAATCATTAGTAATTTTCTTGGATTCTCATTTAAAATAAATAAACTATTTCACCTTTATTTAACCAGGTAAGCTAGTTGAGAACAAGTTCTCATTTACAACTGCGACCTGGCCAAGATAACACAAAGCAGAGCGACATTCTTTTGTTGGAGAGAAGCAAAATGCTTACTCAGCTCAGAATCGATTTCCACGACAACGTCAGCACATTCTAGCCATAGCAACATGACCACACCCATTCCCCCTATAGCCAATCAGAGGTGAAACCAAGCACAGAATCATCACACAAAGACGAATGAAGATTGTCTGTCTAGGCCCGTGGTGAGAGAAGAGAAGTCAAGAGTTAAGTGGTCCACTGGGGGAACAACAATCAAGTGATGCAGCACAGAGTGGCTGTTTGGTTGAAGGCCATTCATGCTAAGAGGATTTAGGAAAACTTAGGGCGGCAGGTTGCATAGCGGTTAATATCGTTGGGCCAGTATCCGAACGGTCGCTGATTCGAGCCAACCAGGTGAAAAATCTGTAGATGTGTCCTTGAGCAAGGCACTTAACACTAATTGTTCCTATAAGTCTCTCTGGATAAGAGCGTCTGATAAATTACTAAAATGTAAAATGTAACCGTTGTGAGAAGTGTCTGGGACAGAGAGAGTGGGTTTGAACACGAGAACCTGCATAGTTTATTATTCTATAAAACCACCCTTCACTTGATGGATACAAAGTATGGTACAAAATTAAAATGTATTTGATCAAAATAATTGTTGAAATACAGTAAAGAATGCACACAATTCCAACAGTGCATCTTTTTATCTACAATTTATTTAGAACTAAAAGCAAGTCTCTTAACAAGACACAAACAAAAATAGTGTCTGAAAAACAAAAAGGTGAAGTCATGAATGGGTTGGTGGCATCTTGGGAGTGGTACTTCCGTCCAAAGCCCCATCTCACCCACCACATGGCCCCACATACTATGAACCATCATCAGATCCACAAGCAACCTGGACGGGCTGAGTAAAGCCACAAGCACTGGTCAACTAGATTCATCCTAAAAGAGACAGACCAACATCCATATAGATCAGTGAAGATGCTGTTAATTCAAAGACCACTGGACAAGACTGATGCTACCTCTGCATCCAATCATGATGAGCAGCCTTCTGTGGCATTGTGTTGTGTGACAAAACTCCACATTTAAGTGGCCTTTTATTGTCCCCAGCACAAGGTGCACCTGTGAAATGATCATGCTGTTTAAATCAGCTTCTTGATATGCCACATCTGTCAGGTGGATGGATTATCTTGGCAAAGGAGAAGTGCTCACTAACAGGGATGTAAACAAAGTTGTGCACAAAATTGGAGAAATAAGCTTTTTGTGCATATGGAAAATTGCTGGGATCTTTTATTTCGGCTCATGAAACCAACACTATACACACATTCAAACTATTGACTTGTACTGTGTGTATGAGTAGGTGTGTCCAAGGGTTTTTATTTTTTACTATTTTCTACATTGTAGAATAATAGTGAAGAAAGACATCAAAACTATGAAAAACACACATGGAATCATGTAGTATCCCCCCCCCCCCCCCAAAAAAAGAGTGATATCAAAATACTTTATATGTCAGATTCTGCAAAGTAGCCACCCTTTGCCTTGATGACAGCTTTGCACATTTTTGGCATTCTCTCAACCAGCTTCATGGAGTCACATGGAATGCATTTCAATTAACAAATGCTGACATTGACCTTAGAACGGTAGAAATCTGTCCAAATTTGAAATTTTTGGTTCCAACCGTGTGTCTTTGTGACGCAGAGTAGGTGAACGGATGATCTCCGCATGTGTGGTTCCCACCATGAAGCATGGAGGAGGTGGTGTGATGGTGCTTTGCTGGTGACACGGTCAGTGATTTATTTAGAATTCAAGGCACACTTAACCAGCATGGCTACCACAGCATTCTGTAGCAATATGCAATCACATCAGGTTTGGGCTTAGTGGGACTATCATTTGTTTTTCAACAGAACAATGACCCAACACACATCCAGGCTGTGTAAGGGCTATTTGACCAAGAAAGAGAGTGATGGAGTGCTGCATCAGATGACCTGGCCTTCACAATCACCCAACCTCAAACCACTTTTGATGGTTTGGGATGAGTTGGATTGTGGAGTGAAGGAAAAGCAGCCAACAAGTGCTCAACATATGTGGGAACTCCTTCAATACTGTTGGAAAAGCATTCCAGGTGAAGCTGGTTGAATACCAAGATTGTGCAAAGCTGTCAAGGCAAAGGGTGGCCACTTTGAAGAATCTCAAATATATCTGTATTTGTTTAATTAACACTTTTTTGGTTACTACATGATTCAATGTGTTATTTCATAGTTTTGATGTCTTCACTATTATTCTACAATGTAGAAAATAGTACAAGTAAAGAAAAACCCTTGAATGAGTAGGTGTCCAAACTTCTGACTGGTACTGTATATATCTATTTTTGTTGCATAGGACAAATATATTGTTCCATATATTTATGTAATATATAAAAAAGGCTTCATTTGATTTCACCTAAAGCAAACCACCAACAAAGGAGTATTTCAAGGTCCAATAAATGTATATTTCTTTACTGTGGGGTCTGGGACAGGTGCATTCTTCTCTTCTTCTCCTACAAAGAGAACAGGAGCATAGAGTGAAGATGTCCAGCATTGTAGAATCATCCCTCTCATCTTCAGTAATGGCCCCCTGGCCAAGTTACAGACAGCATAGCAGCGAGTTGGTGTCCTGCCACAGTCACATAGCACTTCCAGGTCGCTGGATGACCCTTGATCTGGCTATGCTCTTTGGCGGGGTCATCAACCATTATAGGTGTCCATACCCCAGCAACCCCCGACAAGCCCAGCTCAAACTCTCCTAGGGTTAACACTCTAGCAGGTCCCTGTCCAGGTCCATGAAGGGCTCATCTATGTAGCTGGTTATGGCACACAGAGAAGTCCTGTCTGAACGCAGCAGCACTGACACAGTCTCATTCCAGTAGCTGAAGGGGATGCAGGAGCTCTGAGGGAGAGAACAAAACCAAGGGTTAGACTGGTGAAAGACAATTTCCCCAAGGAGGAGAAGGGGATATACATTCATGGTAAAAAGAAATATAAAAAATCCTGACGTGAAACTTCTCTGCCCGCAAACATCTAGAACGCCTATTAAGAAGACCCCCAGTCTCCGGGCAAAGACAGATCAGATCAACTCACTTCCCCACATTTATCACCTTTCAATGCTGTTAGCTAGCTACATGCTCCTCTAACCCCGTACACTCGTGGAAATTGTCCTGTATGGCAAGAGCCAAATTTAAACGTTTCTAACAAAATAACTATAAAAAGCATATGCGTGACCATGGTAGCAACTGTTGATTTTATGTGCATTTTACATTTACTGTACTTTTCTCAGCATTTGTCAATAACGAGATCTGAAAATACTATAGATACATTCAGTAACATATGAAAATTCATTGACATTTTGGAGTAGGTGCAAGATAAGAAAAACCAATGACAAGGGTTTGAGTAAGAGGTGTAAATGGTGTCTTCAAGTGGCCACACACACCTCTCCAAACTGGGCAAAGTTCCTAAGCAATTTCAATGCACTTTTATGACTCAAGGAAAGAGCCTTCAACTTTTTGGTGCTTTTTTTGAGCTCTCCTAGCTTTGCAATTGAGGAACTGAAGCAAGCACACTTATCCATTTCTGTTTGGAACGCAGATCCTGTGTCCCCACCATCACACAAGTATTGTTGTTTGTGCAATCTAAAAATGGTCCATTATAAATTGCGATCTGGGTCAGCTGGTGATCATTTGAAAGCTTTTTCTATTGCCAACATGGATAGTGAAGTTATAAAATACGATCTTACAGTGTTAGGCTTTCAAAAGACACTTCACACAAACCGATTGTAATTTTGGTGAGCATAGAATGGAGTCATGAGTGTATTCAAGTGCGTGTTCCGTGGCTAATTTTCTTAACAATACAATGAAAATATGTTCATTCTGTTCAGTACAACCCAGGGCATGAAGCCATGTCATCCTTATATAACTGTGGATCAAACATAGCGACCATAAACATTGAAAGTGTAAATGACATGTTTTGATATACGGCTACGGTTTTGATATATGGTTGTGGATTGCTTGTATGACTTTGAAATCAAAGTGGTGTTTATTAGAATCCTCAACATCTCATCTTTAAGAACACATCAATTCCATTCGTTTTACAGCATTTCCCTCATTCAGACAACAACAAATGTACAAAAGTAGCCTAATTAGCGGAAGGAATTGGGGCATCTTGTCATGCACGGTGCTCAAATTTATAATGGCTGTCAGTCAAACCCCATACAGCACTCAGAAGCGAAGAGCCTGAGCCCTGATGTCATGTATACTGTGTTACTGTACAGCCACTGCATTCCAATTTTGGCACGGTGTGTGACAGGAATTTTCGGGATGACGGTGTGTGACAGGAAAGGGCTACTTCGGAGCATTAAATGTCAAATTGAACATTGTTTGCACAACACCAGAAATGGTTTCTCATTTGAAAACGTATTTGTTTTTAATAAACAAAAGGTGGTGGACTGCCTAATGAAAACATAGTATAAATGTATGGGGCTAGTTAATGACAGGCCGGCCAGTCTACAGGCTGCAAATAGATAGTATACAGAGAAAGCAGGCTTGATCAGGTGGGCTAATAACATTTGTAGGAAAGATATTCTGAATCAGGCCAAGAAGAGTACACTCACGTTCTCCAGACAAGTGCTGTCCTTGTCCCTGTTGAGGTAGTGACGCTGCCAGAAGCACAGCAGGTTGTGGAAGTTGTTGAGCAGGTAGCCGGGGTACTTCTCTGCATGCTCCTTCTCTCTCAGGGCTTTGAGATAGAAGGGCAGCTTGCCCCTCCTCCTGGCCAGCATCAGGACCACTAGGCTGGTGTTCAGACAGCTCACATTCTCCTGGGCAGGGCAGAGGGGGACAGGTGAGCACCACATGTGGGAGAACAACAGCCTCAAACCCTCAGAAACTGGGGCTACATTAATCTTAAAAGAGCGGTACAAGGTGGTCTTACTCTCGAACTCTAGGCGGCAGTCTACCTTCTCCCTACAGTTTCCTGCTATTAGCTTTGCCCACGACTACGTCATGTGAACTACAGCCCCGACACTGTGTTTTAACTTTTAAAAACGTCAACAATAATCATTGCTTACAATATGGCTTTTTGAAACATATGGTCCTTATCTTTCATCAGAGAGAAAGAATACTTCAAATACAGATCCATACAGCTACAGAGCCTCCATCCTACTAAGCTACACTCACTGTAGCAGTTACAGATCCATACAGCTACGGAGCCTCCATCCTACTAAACTACACTCACTGTAGCAGTTACAGATCCATACAGCTACGGAGCCTCCATCCTACTAAACTACACTCACTGTAGCAGTTACAGATCCATACAGCTACGGAGCCTCCATCCTACTAAAATACACTCACTGTAGCAGTTACAGATCCATACAGCTACGGAGCCTCCATCCTACTAAACTACACTCACTGTAGCAGTTACAGATCCATAGAGCTACGGAGCCTCCATCCTACTAAACTACACTCACTGTAGCAGTTACAGATCCATAGAGCTACGGAGCCTCCATCCTACTAAACTACACTCACTGTAGCAGTTACAGATCCATACAGCTACGGAGCCTCCATACTACTAAACTACACTCACTGTAGCAGTTACAGATCCATACAGCTACGGAGCCTCCATTCTACTAAACTACACTGTAGCAGTTACAGAACCATACAGCCACGAGTGCCTCCATCTGACCAAACTACACTTCCACTACACTTCCTGAGTTGAGCCGAAACACCTGTGTGTAAGTGTATGCTAGATACAGTTGAAGTCAGAAGTTTACATACACCTTAGCCAAATACATTCAAACTGTTTTTCACAATTCCTGAAATTTAATACTAGAAAAAAATCCCTGTCTTAGGTCAGAATGTCAGAATAATAGAGAGAGAATGATTATTTCAGCTTTTATCTCTTTCATCACATTCCCAGTAGGTCAGAAGTGTACACTCAAATAGTATTTGGTAGCAGTGCCTTTAAAGCTTCCCACATTAAGTTGGGTGAATTTTGGCCCATTCCTCCTGACAGAGCTGGTATAACTGAGTCAGGTTTGTAGGTCTCCTTGCTCGCACATGCCTTTTCAGTTTCAGTTTCTATAGGATTGAGGTCAGGGCTTTGTGATGGCCACTCCAATACCTTGACTTTGTAGTCCTTAAGCCATTTTGCCACAACTTTGGAAGTATGCTTGGGGTCATTGTCCATTTGGAAGACCCATTTGCGACCAAGCTTTAACTTCCTGACTGATGTCTTGAGATGTTGCTTCAATATATCCACATAATTTTACTTCCTCATGATGCCATCGATTTTGTGAAATGCACCAGTCCCTCCTGCAGAAAAGCACCCCCACAACATGATGCTGCCACCCCCGTGTTTCATAGTTGGTGTTCTTTGGCTTGCAAGCCTCTCCCTTTTTTCTCTGAACATAACGACGATCATTATGGCCAAACAATTCTATTTTTGTTTCTTCAGACTAGAGGACATTTCTCCAAAAAGTACGATCTTTGTCCCCATGTGCAGTTGCAAACCGTAGTCTGGCTTTTTTATGGCGGTTTTGGAGCAGTGACTTCTTCCTTGCTGAGCAGCCTAACAGGTTATGTCGATATAGGACTCCGTTTTACTGTGGATATAGACACTTTTGTACCCGTTTTCTCCAGCATCTTCACAAGGTCCTTTGCTGTTGTTCTGGGATTGATTTGCACTTTTCGCACCAAAGTACGCTCATCTATAGGAGACAGAACGCGTCTCCTTCCTAAGTGGTATGATGGCTGCGTGGTCCCATGGTGTTTATACTTGCGTACTATCGTCTGTACAGATGAACGTGGTAACTTCAAGCATTTGGAAATTGCTCCCAAGGATGAACCAGACTTGTGAAGGTCTAAATTCTGATGTCTTGGCCGATTTCTTTTGATTTTCCCATGATGTCAAGCAAAGAGGCACTGAGTTTGAAGGTAGGCCTTGAAATACATCCACAGGTACAACTCCAATTGACTCAAATGATGTCAATTAGCTTATCAGAAGCTTCTAAAGCCATGACATCATTTTCTTGAATTTTCCAAGCTGTTTAAAGGCACAGTCAGCTTAGTGTATGTAAACTTCTGACCCACTGGAATTGTGATACAGTGAATTATAAGTGAAATAATCTTGTTGGAAAACTTACTTGAGTCATGCACAAAGTAGATGTCCTAACCGACTTGCCAAAACTACAGTTTGTTAACAAGAAATTTGTGGAGTGGTTGAAAAACAAGTTTTAATGACTCCAACCTAAGTGTATGTAAACTTCCGACTTCAACTGTAGCTAATGAGCATAGGTGGTCGCGTCTTGTCTTCTGTCTGTTTTCCGTAAACAAGCGATGTAACATGGAGATATGGCCGTGTGGGAACACTAACCCTAACAAGGTGTATCAATTTAACCTTTTGTTCAAAATAATAATCATCTCACTGATATGAAAGATAAGGTCCTTAAACTTCCAAAACTGTACCGTGACGTGTTAATATTCAGATTGAGCAACGGGGATTTTAACCAAACTCCCCCGTACAGAAGATGCCTTCGTCCTATGACTTATGTGTAACGTAACAGAGTCATGATCAAGGGCTCAAGGTTGTCCAATCCTAGCAAACATACTGAGACACGTTATTCTTCTTTCTCGTGGGCTGATGTGTGTGTGTGTGTGTGTGTTTTTTTTTGGTGTTAGAGAGAAAGAGGGAGGAAAGACCTGTGTGAGAGTCTGCACGTTGATGATGTTGACCAGCCTGAAGAGGAAAGACAGTCTGTTCTCCACCTTGGCCAAGTAGGACAGCAGACAGCATTCAGACAGCACCTCCACCACTGCAGGACCACAGTCAGCAACAATTACATCATAAATAACACCTTTATAATGCAGTCAAGGCTTGATTTTATTCAAACATTGGCAGCTTGAGATCATACATCTGACCCACTCTCATTGGTCTATTCACTTGCTATGGGAATGAGTGGGTGCTTACCTTTTCTGTCCTCTGTCTGGGTCTCAAAGCGGTCCAGGGAGAGAATGATGCAGCGCACCAACATGTTGGAGTCTACCAGGGAACTGTTGATCTGGCTCATGAAGGTATGGAACTGCAGCCGAGCCAAACAGATAGAAGGGACACCCAGCATTATAGAACACACACAACTCTGGGGACAATGAGGACTGACAGGGTCCTCTCACATTCTGGGGGGGTTGCTATTTACTAAGTGTTTCACCTTCACCTTGTTATCTGTGCTGACATATATGTTGAACCTCTTGAAGGCGTCGATGTTGAACTTCATGAGTTCCCCCAGGAGGTCGAAGTAGCTCTGCAGGACATCTTTGGACTTGCAGACACTGTCTATGATGCAGAACAGCATGTTTTCTAGAAGCCCCCTCTTCAGCAGAAACATCTGGTCTGCATAGGAGGTGGCTCCACGGAGGAAACTCTCCACTGCCCTGGCCTGCCAGAACCTGAAGGAGGAGTCTGGAGGCTCCTTCTTCATGACAGTGAGGAGACGAGTGAGGAGACCTTTCTTCCCATCACACACTAGACTCCTGCAGGAGCACAAGGAGACAGGGAGAGGGCATTTGTGTGACACACAATATAGTATTTAATTTGAGTTCAGAGAACATAATGCCTCTTTTGCACTGTAGTGTGAAGTATTGAGTTAATGATGGGAATAGATGATGGAACCAGATGATGCATACCTGTCTGTATTGACTAACGCCTCCACCTCTGGAATGTTGGCCTTCAGAGAGATGGCACTCAGCTCGTTCAGCTCCTGACTGCTTAGAAGCAGGTACTTGTTCCTGAAATAAATGAAATGTTGTGTGTTAAATTCAAGTGAAGCTAGCAGGGAACTTTCAGTCAGACTGTTTGAAAGTTACTCACTCATGGTGGTCGCTGAAGCTCTGGAGAAGCCTCAGAAACTGGATCTTGAAGGATATTTCCTAAGGGAAGGACAGAATCAGAGTGATTAACATTACAATGTTTATAACACTGCAATGGTAATATGAACCCAGAGCAAGGATCCCCCAAAAATGTACAGTGATAGCGGAGTTTGAGAGGAGTGCACTGCTTACAGGACTGCAATCACAGTTCTCATTCTGGCCATGCACCACATGATTGGATAAGGTGTACTTCCTCCAGATTAGCTTGTCAAACAAGTTGTTGAGACCTGGGATCAGACGGAACTCTGCTAGCATCTTGTGGACCTGAAGAAGAAACATAATGGTCAAATAAATGCAAACAGACAGGAGTGGCTACTCCTACGAGAGCCCTGCATTGGGTGAGTTATCGGTTTTGGCCTCTAGCCCCTCACCTGGTTCCTATGACTACCCATAAGCAGCACACAGAGCACGTACAGCACCTCCACCTTGTACATGATCTCATGGACAATCTTCATGGACTGGGGCAAGCTGTGCCTGAGAGTACTGGTGGCCAACGAACTCTCGTCTGACGACTCTGTGGAGGAGGCATAATAGGATGAAAAAGATTTAATGAGATGTTCATAGATCGACAGAGGTACAAGGGTAGGTGGCAGAAAGGTCTTCACGAAATGGATCCGGGGATTTCCCACTGAGACCAAATTATGCATAAATATATTTTTTTAATATAGAGACCCATTCCAAACAGACCAGAGGACAACTAGACCTGTTCCATATAGACCTCGTCGGATCCAGACCCGTTCCGAACAGAGTGTGGTAAGCAGCAGAAAAGTCTTTTTTTAACCTACTTTATTACCCGGAGATGATAAAGCGTGAGGAGTGAGAGAGAGATGCCGATCTGCCAGGCAGGGGGGGCTGTACCATGGGGAGCACGGGGAACAGGGAGGGAGAGACAGCAACCAAGCTGATTTGCTCTATAGTAGATAGTTGCCATAGCTAGATTATTTATCATCCAATATGATTATGTAGTACCGGTCTTGACTGCATCAAACTGGGAGAAGCTAGTTAAGCTAGCTAAAGGCTAATTGAGGATGCAGTGCATGCGCTTTCTAACCTGACAGTTACAAATCACAACAACTCCATTTAGAATATTAAGTAGCAGCCTACCTGTTGGCTCTTGGTCGATGTAGCCTATCTTGACTAGATATCTCCTAACTTTTGCCACACATGGCGCCTCTATGACTGTAGCCTATTGCCGCTTTGATTACTTATGATTGGCCAACAACAAGCTACACGCGCCACACTCCACTCTCTGTATAGTACTATAAATAAGCATTTCATAAAGAGAATGGTTAGACCTTTTCAATGATAACTGACGTTTAAGGCAGTGGTACAGAGCAGGGGAGAGGCTGCTGACCTGTGCTGGTGTGCTCAGCCTCTTCCATGGCCATCTGCATGAGGGCGTCCAGCACCAAGGCGTTGTCAAGCCACGTATACCAGTCCTCCACCTCCTGCAGGAAGTTAGACGCCCCCGTGGCCTCAGACACCTTTCTGGTGGCCAGCTTACACAGGCGCTCGATGAAGCCCGGGATGTTTAGGAGGGTCACTGGGAACAAGGAGGCAGCAGAGTGGGCTCATTCAAAGATCATGTACTCTACTACAGTTTTAGGTTAAGGGCTGAGAAAACTTTTGGACAGATTAAGGGCATCAAATCAAATAAGTACTACAAATCAACAGATTAATTAAACAAATCCTTCAACAAGACCCAATGATAGGGCAATTGATCTAAAGAAAAATAAAAAGGTAATTTCTCCACTGTGTTTCTGTATCCCTGTCCTACCTTGGTTGACCTCTGCACATGAAAGGCTAGAGTCTTGTTTCTGCTGGGCATTCTTGGCCAGCAGGGTGTGTTTGTCATCATTCCCCACGTCGGGTTCTGAGACTGTGACAGAGAGGATGCGGCAGAAGTTTGCCAGCTGCTGCTGGTCAAAGTTCTGGACCAGACCAGACAGGTTAGCAATCCCTTCCAACTGGATCGTCACCTGTGGCAGAAAGAGGACCAACATATGGGTCACCATTGGCATAAGATGACCATGGATATAAAATCTCCACCCAGCGCAAACCCACAAACTCTCTCGAGGTGAGCAATATAGTAAAAGATTTTGATGTGAAGTTCCTCTGACCTTCTTGACTCCGAGAATATCCTCGATTAAAGTGGCAGTCTGTAGAAAAGTCTTCTTATTCGTCATCAAGGTAAAGAGAAACAGGACAAAGTATTCTCTGGCTGCAAGGCTCTTTGTTACTCCTTCCGTCTGAGAAAATTAGGGGAGAGATTTAATGATTAATGAATGTTTATATTAAAAAGGCAGACATTATTCCTTTTTTTAACGAAGTGATGTTCTGCGGCAAGTGTACTTACACATATGCAGCAGTTGTAAAGAACACGAAGGCAGTCATTGACCAAGTCATCATTCACTGCAGGGACAAAACATAATGAATGTACTTTATTCTCCCAGATAGTCACCAGTTTGAAGTATCCTGGGGTAAGGAATGTTTTGGGGATTTTCAAGTCCCTCAGTTGAGACCTGATCCCCAATTTAAGCTGGGCTGAAGTGCATTTGGGTATACCTTTTTTTACACACTCATGAATATCAATGTTCCCCTATGTGAAAAGCGCAGCCTTTGAGGATATATCAGACCTAAACATATCACACCTGACTTTTTCTACTTACTTTTAGGTTTCTTCTTTTGCATAGTGAGTGTAGGCCTCATCAAGATCTCTACAAGCAGCTTTTATTGGAGGAAAAAGAAGCAGCAATGAACAAACTTCATATCCCACCTGATAATATCTCAAAAGGCACTGATACACAAAGACACTGCAGGATGAGGTAACATGGTTGATTCAAGACATACAAACAGGTAACTGATATGTTTCCACCACAACACAGAACATAGGAGTAACAAGCGCATAATAAACCGTATGTTAACTTACATCGACTCCACCAAAGAGATCAAAGGTGTATGTGATGGGAAAGGTTGATTCCTGAGCACTCTTCCTGTCTTCTGTGACAAAATACATCGCCTCCATGGAAAGTAGGGATGATAGTTCCTGTTATGAAGAACTGATAATTAGGCCTAGTCTTGATCTTAGAGTAAATGGCCCAAAATCAGCAAGGGTAAAGCCTAGGAGCTTTACTGATGTAGTGGTGTGTATACTATGTGGGTACCTTTAGTACACTGTGTGTGTGGGAGAGGTCACTGTTGGGATGGCTGCTTTCATGAAGCTCCTGCAGCAGCTCAGGGATACTGTGCCATTTGGCCTGCTTATCCCTCTCCTGGAGAAGAGCCTCTGGGAGCTGGAACAATGAATTAATGGTCAATACAGGAAATATACATGGACAGCTTAGAAAATGTATCCAGTATGTTACGGTATCAAAAGAACACTGACAGTTGATCATTTTACCCTACCCTCTGCACACCCACACAACCTCAAATCAGATTAAATAAGTCTAGGTCTTCGATGTTGGTGCCAAATAAACACATCCTCTCCTAATTCCAGTTGCAGATGCTGTCTCTTGGCACCGGTTAAGTCTGAACTTATTTCAAATCATGCCCAACTGAAATCCATCACAAATGGAACACAATACATCACTTTCAGTTCTCATAGCTCAATTATTACAATTGAGGCTCAAACTTCCATTTCAGACTTTTTATTGGAATCTGTGGAGCAACACATAGGCCTTTGGGGCAAGTTGGCAGTGAGTTGAATAGGTCACTTTTCACCACAATGGAATTCGATGGGCTGGGTGTCTGAAAGGAGAATTCTAGAGCTAAGTGCTGAGTGCTGCCAGCATAGTGGAGTCTGCCACTAGCACAGTCAGTGTAGTCAGCTCAGCTATCACCATTGAGACCGTGTCTGTGCCTCGACCTAGGTTGGGCAAAACTAAACATGGCGGTGTTCGCCTTAACAATTTTTTTTATTCACCTTTATTTAACCAGGTAGGCTAGTTGAGAACAAGTTCTCATTTACAACTGCGACCTGGCCAAGATAAAGCATAGCAGTGTGAACAGACAACACAGAGTTACACATGGAGTAAACAATTAACAAGTCAATAACACAGTAGGAAAAAAAAGGGGAGTCTATATACAATGTGTGCAAAAGGCATGAGGAGGTAGGCGAATAATTACAATATTGCAGATTAACACTGGATTGATAAATAATCATGTACAGGTAGAGATATTGGTGTGCAAAAGAGCAGAAAAGTAAATAAATAAAAACTGTGGGGATGAGGTAGGTGAAAATGGGTGGGCTATTTACCAATAGATTATGTACAGCTGCAGCGATCGGTTAGCTGCTCAGATAGCTGATGTTTGAAGTTGGTGAGGGAGATAAAGGTCTCCAACTTCAGCGATTTTTGCAATCGTTCCAGTCACAGGCAGCAGAGTACTGGAACGAAAGGCGGCCGAATGAGGTGTTGGCTTTAGGGATGATCAGTGAGATACACCTGCTGGAGCGCGTGCTACGGATGGGTGTTGCCATCGTGACCAGTGAACTGAGATAAGGCGGAGCTTTACCTAGCATGGCCTTGTAGACGACCTGGAGCCAGTGGGTCTTGCGACGAATATGTAGCGAGGGCCAGCCGACTAGAGCATACAAGTCGCAGTGGTGGGTAGTATAAGGTGCTTTAGTGACAAAACGGATGGCACTGTGATAAACTGCATCCAGTTTGCTGAGAAGAGTGTTGGAAGCAATTTTGTAGATGACATCGCCGAAGTCGAGGATCGGTAGGATAGTCAGTTTTACTAGGGTAAGCTTGGCAGCGTGAGTGAAGGAGGCTTTGTTACGGAATAGAAAGCAGACTCTTGATTTGATTTTCGATTGTAGATGTTTGATATGAGTCTGGAAGGAGAGTTTGCAGTCTAGCCAGACACCTAGGTACTTATAGGTGTCCACATATTCAAGGTCGGAACCATCCAGTGTGGTGATGCTAGTCGGGCATGCGGGTGCAGGCAGCGATCGGTTGAAAAGCATGCATTTGGTTTTACTAGCGTTTAAGAGCAGTTGGAGGCCACGGAAGGAGTGTTGTATGGCATTGAAGCTCGTTTGGAGGTTAGATAGCACAGTGTCCAATGACGGGCCGAAAGTATATAGAATGGTGTCGTCTGCGTAGAGGTGGATCAGGGAGTCAGGGAGTATCTCACTAGGATAAAGACCACCTCCATTCCTGTCATTTTTGAAAGAGATCATGATACCTCACATCTCAAAATAGGGCTACTTAATGTTAGATCCCTTACTTCAAAGGCAATTATAGTCAATGAACTAATCACTGATCATAATCTTGATGTGATTGGCCTGACTGAAACATGGCTTAAGCCTGATGAATTTACTGTGTTAAATCAGGCCTCACCTCCTGGCTACACTAGTGACCATATCCCCCGTGCATCCCGCAAAGGCGGAGGTGTTGCTAACATTTACAATGTCATTTTTTTTTTGTAAATTGAAATTTGCTGTTTCCGTCTTTTGAGCTTCTAGTCATGAAATCTATGCAGCCTACTCAATCACTTTTTATAGCTACTGTTTACAGGCCTCCTGGGCCATATACAGCGCTCCTCACTGAGTTCCCTGAATTCCTATCGGACCTTGTAGTCATAGCAGATAATATTCTAATCTTTGGTGACTTTAATATTCACATGGAAAAGTCCACAAATAATCTGCTCAGACCCCAACCAAGGAACATCAAAAGTCGTGCTATAAATTCACAGACAACACAAAGATTCCTTGATGTCCTTCCAGATTCCCTCTGTCTACCCAATGACACCAGAGGACAAAAATCAGTTAACCACCTAACTGAGGAACTCAATTTAACCTTGCGCAATACCCTAGATGCAGTTGCACCCCTAAAAACTAAAAACATTTCTCATAAGAAACTAGCTCCCTGGTACACAGAAAATACCCGAGCTCTGAAGCAAGCTTCCAGAAAATTGGAACGGAAATGGCGCCACACCAAACTGGAAGTCTTCCGTCTAGCTTGGAAAGACAGTACCGAAGAGCCCTTACTGCTGCTCGATCATCCTATTTTTCTAACTTAATTGAGGAAAATAAGAACAATCCGAAATTCCTTTTTGATACTGTCGCAAAGCTAACTAAAAAGCAGCATTCCCCAAGAGAGGATGACTTTCACTTTAGCAGTGATAAATTCATGAACTTCTTTGAGGAAAAAATTATGATTATTAGAAAGTAAATTACAGACTCATCTTTAAATCTGTGTATTCCTTCAAAGTTCAGTTGTCCTGAGTCTGCACAACTCTGCCTGGACCTAGGATCAAGAGAGACACTCAAGTGTTTTAGTACTATATCTCTTGACACAATGATGAAAATAATCATTGCCTCTAAACCTTCAAGCTGCATACTGGACCCTATTCCAACTAAACTACTGAAAGAGCTGCTTCCTGTGCTTGGCCCTCCTATGTTGAACATAATAAATGGCTCTCTATCCACCGGATGTGTACCAAACTCACTAAAAGTGGCCGTAATAAAGCCTCTCTTGAAAAAGCCAAACCTTGACCCATAAAATATTAAAAACTATCGGCCTATATCGAATCTTCCATTCCTCTCAAAAATCTTAGAAAAGGCTGTTGCGCAGCAACTCACTGCCTTCCTGAAGACAAACAATGTATACGAAATGCTTCAGTCTGGTTTTAGACCCCATCATAGTACTGAGACGGCACTTGTGAAGGTGGTAAATGACATTTTAATGGCATCGGACCGAGGCTCTGCATCTGTCCTCGTGCTCCTAGACCTTAGTGCTGCTTTTGATACCATCGATCACCACATTCTTTTGGAGAGATTGGAAACCCAAATTGGTCTACATGGACAAGTTCTGGCCTGGTTTAGATCTTATCTGTCGGAAAGATATCAGTTTGTCTCTGTGAATGGTTTGTCCTCTGACAAATCAACTGTAAATTTTGGTGTTCCTCAAGGTTCCGTTTTAGGACCACTAATTGTTTTCACTATATATTTTACCTCTTGGGGATGTTATTCAAAAACATAATGTTAACTTTCACTGCTATGCGGATGACACACAGCTGTACATTTCAATGAAACATGGTGAAGCCCCAAAATTGCCCTTGCTAAAAGCATGCGTTTCAGACATAAGGAAGTGGATGGCTGCAAACTTTCTACTTTTAAACTCGGACAAAACAGAGACGCTTGTTCTAGGTCCCAAGAAACAAAGAGATCTTCTGTTGAATCTGACAATTAATCTTAATGGTTGTACAGTCGTCTCAAATAAAACTGTGAAGGACCTCGGCGTTACTCTGGACCCTGATCTCTCTTTTGAAGAACATATCAAGACCATTTCAAGAACAGCTTTTTTCCATCTATGTAACATTGCAAAAATCAGAAACCTTCTGTCCAAAAATGATGCAGAAAAATTAATCCATGCTTTTGTCACTTCTAGGTTAGACTACTACAATGCTCTACTTTCAGGCTACCTGGATAAAGCACTAAATAAACTTCAGTTAGTGCTAAATACGGCTGCTAGAATCCTGACTAGAACCAAAAAATTTGATCATATTACTCCAGTGCTAGCCTCCCTACACTGGCTTCCTGTCAAAACAAGGGCTGATTTCAAGGTTTTACTGCTAACCTACAAAGCATTACATGGGCTTGCTCCTACCTATCTCTCTGATTTGGTCCTGCCGTACATACCTACCCATGTCAGAGACGCAAACTCGGTCTCAGAGACGCGAACTCGGTCTCAACCTTTAAGTCTTTACTGAAGACTCATCTCTTCAGTGGGTTATATGATTGAGTGTAGTCTGGCCCAGGAGTGGGAAGGTGAACGGAAAGGCTCTGGAGCAACAAACCGCCCTTGCTGTCTCTGCCTGGCCGGTTCCCCTCTTTCCACTGGGATTCTCTGCCTCTAACCCTATTACAGGGGCTGAGTCACTGGCTTACTGGGGCACTCTCATGCCGTCCCTGGAGGGGGTGCGTCACCTGAGTGGGTTGATTCACTGATGTGGTCATCCTGTCTGGGTTGGCGCCCCCCCCTTGGGTTGTGCCATGGCGGAGATCTTTGCGGGCTATACTCAGCTTTGTCTCAGGATGGTAAGTTGGTGGTTGAAGATATCCCTCTAGTGGTGTGGGGGCTGTGCTTTGGCAAAGTGGGTGGGGTTATATCCTTCCTGTTTGACCCTGTCTGGGGGTGTCCTCGGATGGGGCCACAGTGTCTCCTGACCCCTCCTGTCTCAGCCTCCAGTATTTATGCTGCAGTAGTTTATGTGTCGGGGGCTGGGGTCAGTTTGTTATATCTGGAGTACTTCTCCTGTCCAATTCGGTGTCCTGTGTGAATCTAAGTGTGCGTTCTCTAATTCTCTCTCACAGAGGACCTGAGCCCTAGGAACATGTCCCAGGACTACCTGACATGATGACTCCTTGCTGTCCCCAGTCCACCTGGCCGTGCTGCTGCTCCAGTTTCAACTGTTCTGCCTTATTATTATTCGACCATGTTGGTCATTTATGAACATTTGAACAAATGACTTAAATGTAAATGTAAATGTAATCTTGGCCATGTTCTGTTATAATCTCTACCCGGCACAGCCAGAAGAGGACTGGCCACCCCACATAGCCTGGTTCCTCTCTAGGTTTCTTCCTAGGTTTTGGCCTTTCTAGGGAGTTTTTCCTAACCACCGTGCTTCTACACCTGCATTGCTTGCTGTTTGGGGTTTCAGGCTGGGTTTCAGTACAGCACTTTGAGATATCAGCTGATGTACGAAGGGCTATATAAATAAATTTGATTTGATTTGATTTTCATGTCAAATATACAATTCAAGGAGATTTAAAAATCACCACCACAGAATTCGGCAAATCAGATCATGACTCTGTACTCCTGCTTCCTGTATACAAGCTAAAGGTCAAACAGGAAGTAAACATGAGAAATGGTCATCAGAAACAGAAATTATGCTTCAGGACTGCTTTGCTAGTGCTGATTGGAATATGTGCAGAGACTCAGTCAATCAAGTCAACGAGCTAACCACCTCCGTCACTGGCTTCATTAGGCAATGCATCAGAGCGACGTTGCCCCCAAAGTAAAGGTTTGCTGCTTCCCCAATCAATAACCCTGGATTAACACAGAGGGTGGCACTAAGAGAAAGGACAGGGCTACCGCACAGTTCTATCACAGACAACCCAGATGCTAGGGCTGAGGACAGGAACAAGATGTCATGCTACGACATCAGCAGATTCATCAAACGAGCAAAAGGACAATATAGGAATAAGGTGGAATCATATTACACATGCTCCAATGCCCACAGCATGTGGCAGGGATTACAAATGAAGACCCAGCTGTGATCTGCCTAAAAATGCCTCTACCAGATGAACTCAATGCATTTCATGTACGTGTCGACAATAACACCGTGGGTGAGGGCCCCCACTGAGGACTGGGTGATCTCGCTCTCCGAGGCCGACCTGAGTCATCACTCAAGTCAACACTCGCAAGGCAGTAGGGCCGGACGGTATTCTAGGTTGTGTTCTCAGAGCATGCGCAGAACAGCTGGCCGGCATTTTCAACCTCTCCCTGTCCAATCTGTAATCTTAAACTGACCCAAGAACTCTAGAGTGTTCATGCAACAATGACTACCACCCTGTAGCACTCACATCTGCAATCATGAAGTGCTTTGAAAGGCTGGTTACGGCAGATACCAAGTCCATCACACCCTATACGGGGCGGCAGGGTAGCCTAGTGGTTAGAGTGTTGGACTAGTAACCGGAAGGTTGCAAGTTCAAACCCCCAAACTGACAAGGTACAAATCTGTCATTCTGCCACTGAACAGGCAGTTAACCCACTGTTCCTAGGCCGTCATTGTAAATAAGAATGTTTCCTAACTGACTTTCCTAGTAAAATAAAGGTTAAAAAAAAAAAAATACTAAAATTTGCATACTGACCCAACAGATCCAAAGACGACTCAATTGTACTCACCCACCTAGATAAGAAGAATATGTACACTATATATACACAAACGTATGTGGACACCCCTTCAAATTTTTGCTATTTTGGCAATTTCAGCCACACCAGTTACTAAAATCGGGCACACAGCCATGCACTCTCCATAAACTTTGGCAGTAGAATGGTCTTACTGAAGAGCTCAGTGACTTTCAACGTGTCACCATCATAGGATGCCACCTTTTCAACAAGTCAATTCGTCATGCCCTGTTAGAGCTGTCCCAGTCAACTGTAAGTGCTGTTATACGTGCCCAGTCACAGTCCACAAATGGGCGTGGCTGGTATCGTCACGTGATTACCCGTGCTGTTCATCCAGTTTAAACCCACATTATTAGTAGCCCTAGTGAGATAAATGGAAGAAACAGCCTGTCTGAATACAATGTAATGGTTTTACTCCCAATCTGCTGATGAAACCCATAACCAAACTTGCTAACTAACTGTTTCGTTAACCAAACTAAGGGCATTAGCTAGTAGTTGAGTTGAAACCCATGTTGACGTTAGCCAGCTAATATAATATTGAGTAATATAGCTAGCTAGAGATGCCAATTGCATGTATAAATGCGAACAAACCAACCAGACGTTCAGCTAGCTAATAGTTAGCTAAAATGGGCATCCTGGATCAACAAAAGAGTTAGCTAGCTAGTGCAGGCTACATGGAGGTTCTCAGCGGCACTGTGTAATTGTTCACGGTGTATATTCCAACTTTGTCATGTAAATGAACCCATTATTTTGGAACACAGCCAGCTAATGTTAGCCACCTAACCAGCAAGACAGGCAAACAGCTACTTCATCCCGGCATCCTGTGTGTGCCTGTACTGTAGCTAGCTAGTTACTGTACTACTAGCTCTCTGCAGGGTTGCAAATGCAGGTCCCAGGCTTGATTGAGTCTTACTCCCCCTTTTCAGATCGTTTCATTGCCAAGACATGGCACTAGTTGTGTCTTACCTGTGTCCCTCGGCTGAAACCCCGGCCAAGGATTTGACTATGTCTGATCTTTGCAATAATATTTCCATTACGAACACTTCGTTTTCCTCCAGTCCAAGGGGACTCCAACCCCAGAAGCGTCGCCATTGTTTGTTATCCCTGAACTGTTCCAAGCAGGAAGATTTAGCTAGCTAGATCTCATCAGATACCACAGTCACAAGGTCAAAATTGGCTACAATTTGTTTGTGTTAATTCAAGGTGAGGGCTAGGCATAAATTAGCGGTTAGATTTTAAGAAGATCAATTGTAGAAATGGGCGGTGTTTATGACTTTGTGGCTATATAAGCTTGTGACGACCGCTAGGTCTTGATACACATATTCAAAAGTAGCGGCATCTAGTGGTAGGATTTGAAAATAGTTTTGACATGGAACGCTTTCTCCGTGTGGCCCAGATAACTACAGCATCTGTTGTCTTGTTTTGATGCTCTTTTTTTTCTATGAAAACGTTGGCAATGACAAGAAACAAAACTGTCATATACAACTTAATTTATTTATTCCTAATTCTCACAACCAGAGCATGCAGAACCATGCTGCCACGAGCCAAATGCGCTAAAAAGTTTGTTCCAAGTTAGTTCAGACATGGCATTTCATTCATATACAAATGGATTGCAGAGTAACAGATTGCATATCAAACTAACAATCAATTCAACATTTAGTACAATTAAAACGTTCTTGTCGTTCAGTGATCTTCCTTCTTTGGTAAAAAGAAATAGACCAATGCATGGGCATTTCTGTGTGGACAAGCAGAATGGAACCTTCCTAGAGCTGAAAGGAAGTGCTCATCACATCATAATACCAAAGACAGTACAGATAATACCTTTTGGTTCCAGCCTCTGAAATGTGCTCTTGAGCACAAGCACAGCTACAGCATTAGAAGACTTGAGAAGTGCCACATAACATGGCTTCCCTGTGGCTACCTGAACCCTAACACACATTCTACCATCAAAACATTGATTGTGCTTGTAGTTTTCATTTTTTTCATTGTGGTTGTAAATGGTAGGCTTACTTCTATCAACTTCCACTATGCTTTTATGTAGATCATCCTTTCTGGCCTAGTACCATTACACCTACACAACAGCAGACCAGACAGCATAATGTCTGGCTATTTTACTCTCATAGTCCTCCCTTTCCTCATGTATCCCAGTGTTTGCCACAGTTCTGGCAGCTGGCCTCTGTCATATAGAGGTATGAGCTGACGGCCTCCCTCAGACCTTCGCTCACTAGAGAGTCCTCTGAATCCACTCTGGCCTTATTGAAGATCATTGAACTAGAAAGACAGAGGCATATGGCATGTGATTTACTTTTAACTACCATCAGAATGCATCATCTTACAATGTGTATACAGTGCAATTGATTGCATAGACAAATCATCACATTTCATTTCATATTGAAAAACAGTGAAATAAATAGTGTGTAGGTCACTTTGGACACAAAATATGATAGATGGAAGATTTAGGAATGTGCTCCACCTGTCTACGTCTTTCCAGTTGAGTGTGGGCCTCCTGATAGCTTTGGGATACAGCCTTTTGTTTGAGCCTTGGATGATGCAAGGCTTCCTCAGTAAACAGCACAGCCCATCTGCTGACTCTGTGGATAGACATGTTTCCAAATGTTTAAAACATTCTGTAGCCAAAAAACTCCTTATGATTGACATGAGTGTGCAAGCTGTCGTCAAGGCAAAGGGTGGCTACTACGAAGAATCTCAAATATAAAATATATTTGATTTGTTTAACACTTGTTTGGTTACTGCATTACATTTACATTTACATTTAAGTCATTTAGCAGATGCTCTTATCCAGAGCGACTTACAAATTGCATGATTCCATATGTGTTATTTCATAGTTTTGATGTCTTCACTAGTATTCTACAATGTAGAAAATTGTAAAAATAAAGGAAAACCCTTGATTGAGTAGGTGTGTCCAAACTTGGACTGTTAGTGTATTTTTCATGTGTAAACCCCCATGTTAAACACCAATGGCATTCACTGTTGATGGTTTATATTTAGGATAATGTTTTACAGCTTTGTCAATATATATATATATTTTTTTCAAAAATCATCTTCATGTATTATTTTATATACTGTATATTACATGTGATGAGGCTGCAGAGAGACAGAGTTAATTAAGACACCTGTGATAATCTGAAGTACCCAAAAGGCCACTAGATGTCATCTGATTAAAAACATGTTGTTAGTGTACTGTTACACTTAAAAAGGTTTCCAGTAATATAACCTCCCCTTGCAACCCTAGTGAACAGATCGCTACAGTAGTACCATACAGTCCGCCCTATTTGCATACTAGAGTATGAACTGTGCTACATATTTAATAATAATGCATTTGAGCCTGTTGATGGGCTTGTACCCACCAGAGTAGTGTTCCACTAATTGGCCCAGGGAGTAGAAGGTGAGGCTGGGGGAGATGTAGAACAAGCCGTTTTGGAGGCGACAGATGCGGTAGTGTTTCACTGTGGCCAGATATGAGTCCATCTTCACAAGGACTGAGAGGGAGTAGGCTTCTGTGAGTAAAAATAACACCGGACTCTTGTCACGCTACAGTCAAGAAAAAGTGCACACAATAGTTATTGTGCTTATATCAACTTTTTTTTTTAGATAACTCATGGGAACATTTTTAAAAACTTTACATAACATTCACTAAAATTAATTTAATGAAATGAGCGTAAAGCCATGAACATCACCTAACCTGTGTTTGTCTGACTCTCTCGGATCAGGAAAGCCCCTGTGTGATTGTGTGGCAGCAGCAGCAGCTCCTCTGCATTCAACCTGCTGATGCCATTATACTGCCACCTGATTAGAGCAGGATGAGAAAGTTAAATATTGACTATCAGAAGAAGAAGAATATACAATGAAACTCCCACTACTAGGAAACTACAGTAGTAATTTCCTACGGTTGTAGGCCTACACACTAAGAAAATAGGATTCTTGGGAAGGGTGATGGTGCTATGTGGAACCATAATTAACCCTCTGAGCCATTCAATGGTTCTTTGTGGTTCACAAAAGTAATTTTCTTCTCTTTAAGTGATAAATAAAATGAAGGGGCGGGAGCTCATTAGAATAAGTGGTTTGCTCACAGCTCTCTTTGTACAACCGTGTGTTTGTCATTCCAGTTGATCTAATCTGTTGTGTTATGCCATTACACGTTATACATGACTATGGGCAGTGACGGTGTCTTGTGAAAGACTTACATATGGCCTTGTGTGAATTGAGAATGGTAGAATACAATTCATCAAATGGCCACCGGGCTATTTACATTGACCCCCTCCCCATTTGTTTTGTACACTGCTGCTCCTCGCTGTTTATTATCTATGCATAGTCACTTCACCCCTACCCCCATGTACAAATTACCTTGACTAACCTGTACCCCTGCACATTGACTCGGTACCGCTTGCTATTGTTATTTTATTGTGTTAATTTTGATAATTTTTTTACTTTAGTTTATTTGGTAAACATTTTCTTAGCTCTTGAACTGCACTGTTGGGTAAGGGCTTGTACGTAAGCATTTCACAGTAATGTCTACACTTGAACCCTGTATGGTTCTTCAAAATGATCTACAAAGAAACTTTGAGATTGAGAAAGGTTCTTTATAGAACCATTCTCCATAAAGGTTCTAAAAATAACCATTAGAAAGGGTTCTATATAGCCCCAAAAGGGATTGTAACCATAATGGGAACCTTATTTGGGTGCTATATAGAACCAGAGAAAATTGTCATTTATAGCACCATACAGGTCCAATTTAGAACCTTATGAGCATGGTTCTTTATATAACCTTTAAAAAATGCTATATATAGATATACAGTGGGGCAAAAAAAGTGTTTAGTCAGCCACCAATTGTGCAAGTTCTCCCACTTAAAAAGATGAGAGAGGCCTGTAATTTTCACCATAGGTACACTTCAACTATCAGAGACAAAACGAGAAAAAAAAAATCCAGAAAATCACATTGTAGGATATTTAATGAATTTATTTGCAAATTATGGTGGAAAATAAGTATTTGGTCACCTACAAACAAGCCCGATTTCTGGCTCTCACAGACATGTAACTTCTTCTTTAAGAGGCTCCTCTGTCCTCCACTCGTTACCTGTATTAATGGCACCCGTTTGAACTTGTTATCAGTATAAAAGACACCTGTCCACAACCTCAAACAGTCACACTCCAAACTCCACTATGGCCAAGACCAAAGAGCTGTCAAAGGACACCAGAAACAAAATTGTAGACCTGCACCAGGCTGGGAAGACTGAATCTGCAATAGGTAAGCAGCTTGGTTTGAAGAAATCAACTGTGGGAGCAATTATTAGGAAATGGAAGACATAAAAGACCACTGATAATCTCCCTCGATCTGGGCCTCCACGCAAGATCTCACCCCGTGAGGTCAAAATGATCACAAGAACGGTGAGCAAAAATCCCAGAACCACACGGGGGGACCTAGTGAATGAGCTGCAGAGAGCTGGGACCAAAGTAACAAAGCCTACCCTCAGTAACACATTACGCCGCCAGGGACTCAAATCCTGCAGTGCCAGACGTGTCCCCCTGCTTAAGCCAGTACATGTCCAAGCCCATCTGAAGTTTGCTAGAGAGCATTTGGATGATCCAGAAGAAGATTGGGAGAATGTCATATGGTCAGATTAAACCAAAATATAACTTTTTGGTATAAACTCAACTCGTCGTGTTTGAAGGACAAAGAATGCTGAGTTGCATACAAAGAACACCATACCTACTGTGAAGCATGGGGGTGGAAACATCATGCTTTGGGGCTGTTTTCTGCAAAGGGACCAGGACGACTGATCCGTGTAAAGGAAAGAATGAATGGGGCCATGTTTCGTGAGATTTTGAGTGAAAACCTCCTTCCTTCATTGAAGATGAAACGTGGCTGGGTCTTTCAGCATGACAATGATCCCCAACACACCGCCCGGGCAACAAAGGAGTGGCTTCGTAAGAAGCATTTCAAGGTCCTGGAGTGGCCTAGCCAGTCTACAGATCTCAACCCCATAGAAAAACTTTGGAGGGAGTTGAAAGTCCGTGTTGCCCAGCAACAGCCCCAAAACATCACTGCTCTTTAGGAGATCTGCATGGAGGAATGGGCCAAAATACCAGCAACAGTGTGTGAAAACCTTGTGAAGACTTACAGAAAACGTTTGACCTCTGTCATTGCCAACAAAGGGTATATAACAAAGTATTGAGATAAACATTTGTTATTGACCAAATACTTATTTTCCACCATAATTTGCAAATAAATTCATTAAAAATCCTACAATGTGATTTTCTGGATTTTCTTTCTAATTTTGTCTGTCATAGTTAAAGTGTACCTATGATGAACATTACAGGCCTCTCTCATCTTTCAAGTGGGAGAACTTGCACAATTGGTGGCTGACTAAATACTTTTTTGCCCCACTGTATAGCGGCAAAAAGGGATCCGTTATGGTTACAAGACAAATAACCCTTATATGGCAAAGTATAGAACCATTTGTTTTTAGTGTGTACATTACATTTTCACACTTCTCTGCACTGTTAGGAAACTCAACTGAAACTACAGCTGCAATCATACCCCACTGAGGGGGGATGATGATGTCATTGAGAGCGAGAGAACAAAATAACTCTGCCTACATTCACTAGAAAGTCACAGTTCACCTACGCTGTTAGAAAAAAAGGTTACTCGGCTGTCCCCACCCTTTGAATAACCCTTTTTGGTTATTGGACCAGGAATTTTGGTTCCAGGTAGTACACTTTTCGATTCCATGTAGAACCCTTTCCACAGTGACTTCTACATGAAACCCCAAACAATTCTACATGGAACCAAAAACTGTACTGTAAAAAAAAATCTAGTTGTTTCAACTAAATATTTTTTACTATTTTTTTTGTTTACTCAACTTTTCAGTTAAAGTGTTACCTGAATTTAACATTTTTAGTTTTCCCAAATTTAGCTCCAACATGAGGAAACGTAGGAAAAAATTCAGTCAACTTTAAATTGTGTGTTTGCTCAATTTGTCTCAAATGTTCCATCAACTCGAAATTATTGTTTTGGCATTTTACAAAGGAAAAGGCTGTGGAACTAGTCACACACAGTACATGATTACATTCTGTATGTTCATTTATACAGTAATTGGCATTCAATATGACCTAATCTGGGATTTGAACTCACAACTTCTTGGTTCACAGGATTCCAATCTTCCTGCTACGCACCTGTATTGCTACACTTTGCACTTCAAAGTAAATCTGAGCTATGTTAAAAATACATTCAAGAAAAACTATTTATCATAGCGATTAAGGAGTAACATAAAAATAGAGAAATATGACCTACCAACATTAGATAACTACTCAAATTAAATAAGTTAATGATGAGAGAATAGTCAGATTAACTGATTATTGACACAGACATGGTGGCGTAGCAGGAAGGTTGCTGGATCGAATCCCTGAGTTGACAAGGTAATAATCTGTTGTTCTGCCCCTGATCAAGACAGTTAACCCACTGTTCCCTGGGCGCCGAAGACGTGGATGTCGATTAAGACAGCCCCCCGCACCTCTCTGATTCAGAGGGGTTGGGTTAAATGTGGAAGACACATTTAAGTTGAAGGCGTTCAGTTGTACATCTGACTAGGTATCCCCTTTCCCCTTTAGTGTACACACAATCTCCCACCCTTAAGTGGAGTCCCCACCTCTCTCTTTCCTATTGATGAATTCCAATGCCTACTCTCTCATAACATCCACTCATCGTAAACAGCTGTGACAGTCAGAAATAAAAAGTGAGAGCAAGTAGTAGTTATCTTACCTGTTAATTACTTTGGCAGTGTAGTTGCTGGGGATATAACTCTCATTGCCTGTCGTTGTGGATCGCACCACCCAAAAATCCCCATCGCTGCAATTAAAGAGATCCGTGTTTTCAACCAAATTACCACATACACTACATGTACAGCTCCATGCAGGTATGACACTTACTCTAATAACACCGTGAGCCTCTCCCCTATATGGATGCTGGATTCCAAGGGACCTTGGGAGGGAATGTCATAGAGGGATACCACCATGGGTCTGTTATCGTCTAAAAAAAGAAGAATGTTTTTTAATAGTTGCAATCAGCATTCAGGCTGGCTGGAGGATTCTTTCAGATTGAGTTAACAAATCAATAATTCAAATGACCTATGGAAGAAGCTGGTGTTTAGTCTTACCTGACATTGCAGGTTCAGTTGGATTCTTCAGAGTTGGCATATTGGAACATACTTTGATCGGGCAAGTCCCCATGAACAGCTGCTTCTCTAGCTGTATGTCTGGATGGCTTATTAGTCTGAGAGAGAGAGAGAGAGTGTACTGTCATCTATCTGCTTTTGTCATTCGGGTTACACAAACAAGATGACACAGGGACAGAATTAACCACAACAAGAAACCATAATTTCCTCAATAATCTGACAAGTTTCCATTCAAAAAGTATTATGACGAGCCCTTATGATCTGAACACTGACTCTGACAAAATAAAGGGTTCAGGTACACTTTACAATACACAGGCCTTATAAAAGTATAACTACCAGTGGAATAACTTTTCATTAGTGTAAATGCAATAAAAAGTGCTTCCATGGTACTGTATTTTAATGAGTTCTAAAGTAAAACTGAAACTTACTCACCTTATTGAATTGGTGTTTAACTGTTGGGTAATTATGGTGGGTCACCACACACAGCTGTCTATATCCTCCTCTGTGTAGCTGACATACACTCAGCAAAAAACAGTGCTGCAACTAAGATCATGAGTGTTATGTGTCCTGTCTTCAGTGTCTGCCTGAACACTGTACATTCAAATGTATGTGTATGTGTATGTGTGCGATCAACACCCTGTCCTATCACAATCAGTGAGAAAGAGAAGGTGTCTCCTCTGCTCTGTTTCTTGGGAGAGTACTCTATCTACACAACTGTGGCTGAGGGGGTAGATAGATGAGGACTCAAGACAGAGGCCCACTCGATGAGGACAGGTTTTTATGTCTCTAGTAGCTTTCTGTGATGCCAAAGTTCCTGACATCCTGGCACAAAACAGTGTGTATCGAGGGGTTGACATCATTTTTCATGTCCTTAAAATCGCATTTCTGCAGAAGTGTATAGTATGCACAAAAACATGAGATAAAAATTCTGCTTAAATGACATTCTACTTTCTAGGCTAATGTAATCTATCAGCAATCAGCATCAGAGCTTTGAGTCATGAATACACCACAAGAATGTATACGCCTACCGAAAATACCATAACCAGCTGGGAGGACTGAGTGTGTCAGATTTACAGTAATATGTATACGCTTCTCTGAAAACAAGTTGCAGATTCAAATGAAGTAGAGGAATGTTACATCCTGTAATGTTATGATGCATTTGATCAGTGTTTTTTCCACAGCACTCTAACTAAATATGTTATTATTCTATACTGTAATGGGTAGGATATGTACAATGGGGCCCGAAATTAGTGACACCCTTGCTAAAGATGAGCAATAATTACTATATAAAATATATCATTCTAATACTGAGATATATCGTATGCTCAACATCTTTCGGAAATTCTGTTATTTTAATCTAATGCATTTGCTCAGAGAAAGAGATTTTGTTCAACAAGTCATATTGATTTAATAATGATTGGCACCCCTATCGACACCCCTGACAACATCAAGTGTGTGATTCTAGAAACTTGTTGCATGCATTTGCAATTAGTTTTGGTTGTGTTTCAGATTATTTTGTGCCCAATAGAAATGAGTAGTAAATAATGCTTTGTGTCATTTGGGAGTCACTTTATTGTAAATAAGAATATAATATGTTTCTGAACACTTCTACATTAATGAGGCTGCTACCATGATTATGGATAATCCTGAATGAATCGTGAATAATGATGAGTGAGAAAGTTACGGAGGGTCAAAGATCATACCCCCAAGACATGCACACCTCCCCTGTTATTGTTAATTGTGCAGTGAGGCTCATCAGAGGAGGAAGGGGAGGACCATCCTCCTCAGTGAAATTTCATAAAAATTAAAATAGTGAAACATTAAACTATACTAAATATATTAATGTCACCAAATAATTCATTAAAACACACTGTTTTGCAATAAAGGTCTAAAATAACTTCAACAGCACGGTCGGGGGTAGCACCATGCTGTAGCTGGAGGACAGCTAGCTTCCGTTCTCCTCTGGCTACATTGACTTCAATACAAAACCTAGGAAACTCATAGGCCTCACCCCCTTCCATAGACATACATGGTAATTATGACCACTTCTGGAGGACGTGGTCAAAGATTTTTCAGTATGAACTGACATATTGTCCATCCAATCATAGGATTAGGATCAGATAATTAACCTAGTGTGTTGTATTGCGGTTGTGCCACAGAGCATTATGGGGGTTAAGAGGCTTGGTGGCATTGTTGAATAGAGATTGAGAGAGAAAAGTGTCGCAAACGCCATTATATCAAAGTAGAAGAAGAGAATAAAGAGTGATAGTTGAGAATTTTGGGGATATTATTCAACTCAAATTTAAAAAAATCTAATTACAGGAGACGAATTATGAATTGTTTTCTTGGTTTCAGAACTTTATTTCTGTGTCCAGTTAGCAGTGGTGTAAAGTAGTTCAGTAAAATATTTTAATGTACTACTTAAGTCGTTTCCTTTGGGTATCTGTACTTTAATTTACTATTTATATTCCTGACAACTTTTACTTTTACTTCACTACATTTCTAAAGAAAATAATCTACTTTTTACTCCTTACATTTTCCCTGACACCCAAAAGTACTCGTAACATTTTGACTGCTTAGCAGGACAGGAAAATGGTGCAATTCATGCACTTATCAACAGAACATCCCTGGTCATCCCTACTGCCTCTGATCTGGTGGACTCACTCAACACAAATGCTTCATTTGTGAATTATGTCTGAGTGTTAGAGTGTGCCCCTGACTATCTGTAAAAAAAGAGAAAAAAAGAACGTGGTGCTGTCTGGTTTGCCTAATATTTTGTATTTTTATTTAATTTATTTCACCTTTATTTAACCAGGTAGGCTAGTTGAGAACAAGTTCTCATTTGCAACTGCGACCTGGTCAAGATAAAGCATAACAATTCGACACATACAACAACACAAAGTTACACATGGAATAAACAAAACATAGTCAATAATACAGCGGAACAAAAGAAAACAAAAAGTCTATGTACAATGAGTGCAAATGAGGTAAGATAAGGGAGTTAAGGCAATACATAGGCCATGGTGGCGAAGTAATTACAATATAGCAATTAAACACTGGAATGGTAGATGTGCAGAAGATGACTGTGCAAGTAGAGATACTGGGGTGCAAAGGAGCAAGATAAATAAAGAAATACTGTATGGGGATGAGGTAGGTAGATAGATGGGCTGTTTACAGATGGGCTATGTACAGGTGCAGTGATCTGTGAGCTGCTCTGACAGCTGGTGCTTAAAGCTAGTGAGGGAGATATGAGTCTTCAGCTTCAGAGATTTTTGCAGTTCGTTCCAGTCATTGTCAGCAGAGAACTGGAAGGAAAGACGACCAAAGGAGGGATTGGCTTTGGGGCTGACCAGTGAGATATACCTGCTGGAGCGCGTGCTACGAGTGGGTGCTGCTATGGTGACCAGTGAGCTGAGATAAGGCAGGGCTTTATCTTGCAAGAGTTATAGATAACCTGTAGCCTGTAGTATGAAGCGAGGGCCAACCAACAAGAGCGTACATGTCGCAATGGTGGGTAGTGTATGGGGCTTTGGTGACAAAACGGACAGCACTGTGATAGACTGCATCCAGTTTGTTGAGTAGAGTGTTGGAGGCTATTTTATAGATGACATCACCGAAGTCGAGGATCGGTAGGATGGTCAGTTTTACGAGGGTATGTTTGGCAGCATGAGTGAAGGATACTTTCTATCCAATTCTAGATTTAATTTTGGATTGGATATGCTTAATGTGAGTCTGGAAGGAGAGTTTACAGTCTAACCAGACACCTAGGTATTTGTAGTTGTCCACGTATTCTAAGTCAGAGCCGTCCAGAGTAGTGATGCTGGACGGGCGAGCAGGTGCAGGCAGTGATCGGTTGAATAGCATGCATTTAGTTTTACTTGCGTTTATGAGCAGTTGGAGGCCACGGAAGGAGAGTTGTATGGCATTGAAGCTCGTCTGGAGGTTAGCTAACACAGTGTCCAAATAGGGGCCAGAAGTATAGAGAATGGTGTCGTCTGCGTAGAGGTGTACCAGAGAATCACCAGCAGCAAGAGCAACATCATTGATGTATACAGAGAAGAGAGTCGGCCGGAGGATTGAACCCTGTGGCACCCCCATAGAGACTGCCAGAGGTACGGACAACAGGTCCTCCGATTTGAAACATTGAACTCTATCAGAGAAGTAGTTGGTGAACCAGGCGAGGCAATCATTTGAGAAACCAAGGCTGTCGAGTCTGCCAATAAGAATGTGTTGATTGACAGTCGAAAGCCTTGGCCAGGTCGATGAATATGGCTGCACAGTAATGTCTCTTATCGTTGGCGGTTATGATATCGTTTAGGACCTTGAGCGTGGCTGAGATGCCAAAATGAGGAATTTGAAATCATTAGTACTTTTACCTTTGACACTGAAGTATAGCTTAGCAATTACATTTACTTTTGATACTTAAGTATATTTAAAACCAAATACTTTTATACTTTTACTCAAGTAGTATTTACTGGTTGACTTTCCCTTTTACTTGAGTCATTTTCTATGAAGGTATCTTTACTTTTACTTGAGTATGACAATCGATCATGTAATGGACCAAGATCTGCGTATTCAAACTACACAACACAATGAGAAAGTAAGAAGAGACAGGGATTTTCTCAAGCGGTTTATCGACACCACTGCATTTTTGGTTATGCAAGAATGATCTTTTAGAGGACAACAAAGAGAGGGAAAGTTCCATTAACATGGGCAACTACATGGAGCTTGCAGAGGTAGTTGCACGTTATGATGCGTTACTTTCTAAACATATGGAACTTTCTACTGTCTTTTCTGGTATCATTCAGAATATGATAGCTTCCATCATCATCCATGAAAAGTGAGAGTACAAGAGGGGTGAACTCAGGATGTAAGGCACACCTACTGTACAAGTCTTGGATAGCATGGAGGTACAAAAGCCTGGACAGCATGCGATTCCTTTAGTTGTTAGATGGTAGTTCATTTGCTTAATTCAAGACAAAACAGAAGTATGTCACCTGTTTTAATCTGAAATGCAGATTATTTTTCTTAACCCTTTGCTAGTATTAGATTGAGTGTTATCGTGGAAACACAAGATATAAACAAAGAATATGAACTATTTTTCATCTTCTAGCTTTATTTAGTAGTACAGTAGTATAAATGAGTTGAATCAGCAGTCAGTGGGAAGCACCACTGACCCTCAGTGAAGACTGAACACATTTCCACATCATAACAGGCTGAAGTTGTTATTCATTGTCTATGTCTACTCAAGAGATGAGTCAACAGACTAAAAAAACTACAAAAGTGTAAAACAGAAAAAGATGACATCAATTACAAAGAAAAAGCATTTTTAAAACACATAGATGAAAGGAACATTTAATCTACACAATCACATTGGCCCACAGTCTTTCCTATTGCCTTTCTTTATGCTTTTCTATATTCCTCCTAAAAAGCAAGTATAATGTCCAAGACCAACCAAAATACAGTGCATTCATTCTGTGAATTGGGCCACTATATATTTGTTAATGTATTTTTTTGTCACATACACCTGGGAAAAGAACACAATGCAGAGAAATGTATTGAAAATCATGAATATTATGTTTTGTACCCAGCTTGAGTGATCATTCTACAGTGTGAATGGAGTGACTCGGCAGAACAGAGCAGTGCAGCAAGGTACAGTATATCACACATCTACACTTTGCCACACAATCAAAGGAGGCGTGTGTTCACAGTTCACAACATAAAAAATATCAATTAAAAAAGTGGTCTAAATATGTGCAATGAATGTAATTGTGTTCTAGATAAGAGGAATAGAGAAGGACCGAGGAGGGAGTGTGTTTGGGCTACAGTGGATGTGAGAGATGGGACTCTTCACCCCTCCTGTGACGCAGGAACCAATCCTCTACACACAGACACATAGTGAACCAAATAAATAAAATATGTGAAAGGCAATAATGGGAAAAACAAAATAAGAGAGGGACATATAGTAATTGAATCTGGAAGAGTAAGTCTCCAGATTCACTTTGCACAAGGAGACATGCACACGTATCAAATGAAAGGTGGGGGATCGTACCATCTCTAGACCCTTTGCGTATACAGTTTATGTATATCTGACTCATTCTTTATTTTGTCCCCTCCGCTTGTGACTGGAAGTTTGACGTGTATACAGTATAATATTTCATATGCATTTGTATATATATTCTCATATTAATCACACAATTCATCACATAACCCCCTGGGATTGAGTAATTTAGGAGCAGGGTTGGAGAGAGAGACAGGGAGACATAAGTTACTGGAAGAGGATAGGGGCACCACTGAGGGCTGCTACCCAGTGTGGAGTGAGGAAGAGATAGGGAGGTTTAGCAGGAGACCTCCATGGTCTGGGGCCCAGGCTGGTTGTCCAGACCCCCGGTGGTGTTGGCTCCCTCCAGCAGGTTGTTGATGTTGCGGTTGCGGCTGCTGTCCATGGAGGTGATGCTGGTAGAGGAGGTGGTGCGGGATCGGGCCAGACGAGTCATTCCAGCCGTGGGCACTACGACACAACACAGGAGTGTTAACATGCCGGTCACAATGTAGAGCACTTCATGCAATGCAGGAAGCATTATGACGTGTTCCCTCTGTTTGGGAATTACATTAATAAATCATACAAATACTGAAGATATTCACCATGCAGACAAATCTGAGGAAATAAAGGCACCGATAAAATAAAGAAAAAGCTTAAATACAGTATGCAAGCCAAATACGCTGACAAGAATGCCTTGCAATTAAGGCAATGCAATAAGAGCATAAAGCACAGACAAAAAACATATAAATGAAGGCAAAATTAAGCAAAACATATCAAACTTAGGGCAGTCAGAAGCAGATCGATGCTTACAGGAGCAACATAACCACCTAACAAAATGTCAAAGTATGCAGACAGTTCTCCACTTAATTGAACAATACAGATGACTGAAAATACCAATATGTCATGACTTTCTGAGCATACCTTGACATTCATCTAATGTGTGTTAGGCTGAAAGGAGACTGGTACGAGGCCAACTGGTCTACAACTGCAACTGCTTTCAAACCTGGTACCTGATTCGTTGCTCAGGTGACTGAGAAGAACGTAGGGAACTGTTAGCATTGATGGAGGGAGGAAAGGATTGAAAGAAGAAGAAAGGAGAACATATTGAAAGGGAGTAAGGTTCATGAAAGAGCAGGTAATGAATATAAGTATTTTTTTAAGGGAAAGACAACTGCTGTATACCACAAGAGACAAAGGAAAGAAAAGATGTGTTCTTCCTGGGGCTGATTCTATCTGGGGTAGGTAGGGGAGAGACAGACAGAGCCCAAAGGGACAAAGCAGAATTACTCATACTAAGATGATGATGAAAGATAAACAGCATCTTGTCTCATTCATACTGTTATGTAAATATGTCATCTTGATAACTATTGTGAGACACGACTGTGAGAAACTGTAACCACAGAAAGGTGTTTGATGTCATGCTGAGTTGTTTTTTTCTATTCGGAATCCTTCTCTAAGTGAGAATGTCAAACGACACCGCTGGTTCTGCTCACACTGCCCTACCCTGTGCTCTGACCTCTTTCTCCCCTCTCTCTCCAGATGAAATCTCGCTTCTTGTGACGGCCGGCCGCCCAACAACCTGCCCGCTCGACCCTATCCCCTCCTCTCTCCTCCAGACCATTTCCGGGGACCTTCTCCCTTACCTCACCTCGCTCATCAACTCATCCCTGACCGCTGGCTACGTCCCTTCCGTCTTCAAGAGAGCGAGAGTTGCACCCCTTCTGAAGAAACCTACACTCGATCCCTCCGATGTCAACAACTACAGACCAGTATCCCTTCTTTCTTTTCTCTCCAAAACTCTTGAACGTGCCGTCCTTGGCCAGCTCTCCCTCTATCTCTCTCAGAATGACCTTCTTGATCCAAATCAGTCAGGTTTCAAGACTAGTCATTCAACTGAGACTGCTCTTCTCTGCATCACGGAGGCGCTCCGCACTGCTAAAGCTAACTCTCTCTCCTCTGCTCTCATCCTTCTAGACCTATCGGCTGCCTTCGATACTGTGAACCATCAGATCCTCCTCTCCACCCTCTCCGAGTTGGGCATCTCCGGCGCGGCCCACGCTTGGATTGCGTCCTACCTGACAGGTCGCTCCTACCAGGTGGCGTGGCGAGAATCTGTCTCCTCGCCACGCGCTCTCACCACTGGTGTCCCCCAGGGCTCTGTTCTAGGCCCTCTCCTATTCTCGCTATACACCAAGTCACTTGGCTCTGTCATAACCTCACATGGTCTCTCCTATCATTGCTATGCAGACGACACACAATTAATCTTCTCCTTTCCCCCTTCTGATGACCAGGTGGCGAATCGCATCTCTGCATGTCTGGCAGACATATCAGTGTGGATGACGGATCACCACCTCAAGCTGAACCTCGGCAAGACGGAGCTGCTCTTCCTCCCGGGGAAGGACTGCCCGTTCCATGATCTCGCCATCACGGTTGACAACTCTATTGTGTCCTCCTCCCAGAGCGCTAAGAACCTTGGCGTGATCCTGGACAACACCCTGTCGTTCTCAACCAACATCATGGCGGTGGCCCGTTCCTGTAGGTTCATGCTCTACAACATCCGCAGAGTACGACCCTGCCTCACACAGGAAGCGGCGCAGGTCCTAATCCAGGCACTTGTCATCTCCCGTCTGGATTACTGCAACTCGCTGTTGGCTGGGCTCCCTGCCTGTGCCATTAAACCCCTACAACTCATCCAGAACGCCGCAGCCCGTCTGGTGTTCAACCTTCCCAAGTTCTCTCACGTCACCCCGCTCCTCCGCTCTCTCCACTGGCTTCCAGTTGAAGCTCGCATCCGCTACAAGACCATGGTGCTTGCCTACGGAGCTGTGAGGGGAACGGCACCGCAGTACCTCCAGGCTCTGATCAAAGCAAGGGCACTGCGTTCATCCACCTCTGGCCTGCTCGCCTCCCTACCATTGAGGAAGTACAGTTCCCGCTCAGCCCAGTCAAAACTGTTCGCTGCTCTGGCCCCCCAATGGTGGAACAAACTCCCTCACGACGCCAGGACAGCGGAGTCAATCACCACCTTCCGGAGACACCTGAAACCCCACCTCTTCAAGGAATACCTAGGATAGGATAAGTAATCCTTCTCACCCCCCCTTAATGACTTAGATGCACTATTGTAAAGTGGCTGTTCCACTGGATGTCAGAAGGTGAATTCACCAATTTGTAAGTCGCTCTGGATAAGAGCGTCTGCTAAATGACTTAAATGTAATGTAAATGAGAAGAGGCTTTAATCAACTCTAATCTGGATGTGACATTTCCTCTGCAGGGAGTGATTCTGTGCTCCCACTGAGGAAGGCTGGGGGAGGAAACAGAAGAGCCTACTACCATAGAAATACTGTGCTGGGGCCTCATTTATAAAACAGACTTACGATCAATTTTGATCTTAAGTATGACTTACGCAGAAAACCACATATAAGTAGTTATTTATAAAACCTCACTTTGACGTGGAAATGAGATAAGCTGCTGATGTCTTACCCATTGTTGTCTTAGCTAGCTCTCCCAAACAACACGTGATTGCTTTACGCCTCGCTTTATATCTCTCTCTGTCAATATGCCTTGTATACTGTTGTTTAGGATAGTTATCATTGTTTTAGTTCACTGCGGAGCCCCTAGTCTCACAAAAACATGGCTCAGATACCTCTTTTGTCCCACCTCACACACATGCAGTGACCTCACCCAGCATAACTAGTGCGTCCAGAGATGCAACCTCTCTTATCGTCACTCAATGCCTAGGTTTACCTCCACTGTACCCGCACCCTACCATACCCCTGTCTGTACATTATGCCCTGAAACTATCCTACCACGCCCAGAAATCTGCTCCTTTTATTCTCTGTCCCCAATGCACTAGACGACCAGTTTTGATAGCCTTTAGCCGTACCCTCATCCTACTCCTCCTATGTTCCTCGGGTGATATGGAGGTTAACCCAGGCCCTGTGTGTCCCCATGACCTCTCATTTGTTGACTTCTGCAATCGAAAAAGCATTAGTTTCATGCATGTTAACATCAGAAGCCTCTTCCCTAAGTTTGTTTTACTCACTGCTTTAGCTCACTCCGTCAATCCTGATGTCCTTGCCGTGTCTGAATCCTGGCTTAGGAAGGCCACCAATAATTCTGAGATTTCCATCCCCAACTACATTTTCCATCATGATAGAGCTGCCAAAGGGGGAGGAGATGCAATCTACTGCAAAGATAGCTTGCAAAGTTCTGTCTTACTTTCCAGGTCTATGCCCAAACAGTTCGAGCTTCTAATTTGAAAAATTAATCTCTCCAGAAATAAATCTCTCACCGTTGCTGCCTGTTATAGATCACCCATAGCTCCCAGCTGTGCCCTGGACACCATATGTGAATTGATTGCCCCCCCCCATCTATCTTCAGAGTTCGTACTGTTAGGTGACATAAACTGGGATATGCTTAACACCCTGGCAGTCCTTCAATTTATGCTAGATGCCCTCAATCTCACACAAATTATCAAGGAACCCACCAGGTACAACCCTAAATCCGTAAACATGGGCACCCTCATAGATATTATCCTGACCAACTTGCCCTCCAAATACACCTCTGCTGATTTCAATCAGGATCTCAGCGATCACTGCCTCATCACTGTCAAACGCTCCCTAAAATACTTCAGCAAGCAGGCCTTTCTAATCGACCTGGTCCGGGTATCCTGGAAAGATATTGACCTCATCCTGTCAGTAGAGGATGCCTGGTTGCTCTTTAAAAGTGCTTTCCTCACCATCTTAAATGAGCATGCCCATTAAAAAAATGTACAACTAAGAACAGATATAGCCCTTGATTCACCCCAGACTTGACTGCCCTTGACCAGCACAAAAACATCCTGTGGCATTCTGTATTAGCATCGAATATCACTTGTGATATGCAACTTTTCAGTGACGTCAGGAACCAATATACGTAGTCAGTTAGGAAAGCTAAGGCTAGCTTTGCATCCTGTAGCACTAATTCCAAAAAGTTCTGGGACACTGTAAAGTCCATGGAGAATAAGAGCACCTTCTGCCAGCTGCCCACTGCACTGAGGCTAGGAAACACTGTCATCACCAATAAATCCACGATAATCGAGAATTTCAAGAAGCATTTCTCTATCGGCTGGCCATGCGTTCCTCCTGGCTACCACAACCCCGGCCAACAGCTCCCCACCCCCCGCAGCTACTTGCCCAAGCCTCCCCAGCTTCTCCTTCATCCAAATCTAGATCGCAGATGTTCTGAAAGAGCTGCAAAACCTGGACCCGAACAAATCAGTTGGGCAAGACAATCTGGACACTCTTTCTAAAATTATCCGTCGCCATTGTTGCAACCCCTAACCCCTAGACCCAAACTGTTACAAGACCTATATCCATCCTGCCCTGCCTTTCTAAAGTCTTTGAAAGCCAAGTTAACAAACAGATCACTGACCATTTAGAATTCCACCGTACCTTCTCCACTGTGTAATCCGGTTACCGAGCTGGTCACAAGATACTAAACGATATCATAACCACCATCGATAAAAGACAGTACTGTGCAGCCGTCTTCATCGACCTGGCCAAGGCTGTCGACTCTGTCAATCACCGCATTCTTATCGGCAGACTCAATGGCCTTGGTTTCTCAAATGACTGCCTTGTCTGGTTCACCAACTACTTCTCAGATAAAGTTTAGTGTGTCAAATCGGAGGGCCTGTTGTCCGGACCTATGGCAGTCTCTATGGGGGTACCACAGGGTTCAATTCTTGGGCTCTTTTCTCTGTATATATCAATGATGTCGCTTTTGCTGCGGGTGATTCCCTGATCCACCACTACGTAGACGACACCATTCTGTATACATCTGGCCCTTCTTTGGACACTGTGTTAACAAACCTCCAAACAAGCTTTAATGCCATACAACACTCCTTCAGTGGCCTCCAACTGCTATTAGACGCTAGTAAAACTAAATGCATGCTTTTCTACCGATCGCTGCCTTTACCCGCCTGCCCGACTAGCATCACTACTCTGGACGGTTCTGACTTAAAATATGTGGACAACTACAAATCTGGCTAGACTGTAAACTCTTCTTCCAGACTCATATTAAACATCTCCAATCCAAAATTAAATCTAGAATCGGCTTCCTATTTCGCAAAAAATACTTTCACTCACGCTGCCAAACATACCCTCATAAAACGGACTATCCTATTGTTCCTCAACTTCTGCGATTTTACAAAATAGCCTCCAACACTCTACTCAGCAAACTGAATAGCAGTCTATGACAGTGCCATCCATTTTGTCCCCAAAGCCCCATATACCACCCACCACTGCGACCTGTATGCTCTCGTCAACTGGCCCTCGCTACATATTCGTCGCCAGACCCACTGGCTCCGGGTCATCTATAAGTCTCTGCTAGATAAAGCGCTGCATTATCTCAGCTCACTGGTCACCATAACAACACCCACCCGTAGCACGCGCTCCAGCAGGTATATCTCACTGGTCTTCCCCAAAGCCAACACCTACTTTGGCCGCCTTTCCTTCCAGTTCTCTGCTGCCAATGACTGGAACAAATTGCAAAAATCGCTGAAGTTGGAGACATATCTCCCTCACTAACTTTAAGCTTGAGCTATCTGAGCAGCTTACCAATCGCTGCAGCTGTACACGGCCCATCTGTAAATAGCCCATCCAATCTACCTACCTCACCCCCATATTGTTTTCATTAACCTTTTTGCTCTTTTGCACACCAGTATTTCTACTTGCACATCATCATTTGCACATCTATCACTCCAGTGTTAATTTGCTAAATTGTAATTTCTTCGCTACTTTGGCCTATTTATTGCCTTACCTCCTCACGCATTTGCACACACTGTATATAGACTTTTTCTATTGTGTTATTGACTGTACGCTTGTTTATTCCATGTGTAACTCTGTGTTGTTGTTTTTGTCACACTGCTTTGCTTTATCTTGGCCAGGTCGCAGTTGTAAATGAGAACTTACCTGGTTAAATAAAGGTGAAATAAAAATGTGAAATAAAAATGTTACAAATTTAAAAAGTCTGGACTTGACCTAAGTGATTTTCCTGCTGGTTATGTATGGCTAATTGTTTTTCCCCTTGCAGTTTAAGGTCAGACCATTTCTTTTTCACATCAGCCACAGTTCTGTCTTGCTGCCCCACGTCGTTCACTGCAGCGGTGACACACTCCCAAGCTACCCGTTTGGCTTTGTTTGTCAACCCACTGTTTAGTCCACTGAATAATATGTGTTGCCTGTCTTCAATCTCCTCTACCATCGCCGTAATCTCATCTTTCAAAAAGTTATCTTTTCTCTTTTGGTTCATGGCTATTCCTGACTAAACCATCATTTGTGCTAGCATTCTATAAGGGGAAATTGCTGATAGTAAGGCATGTTCAGGTTCTGTCAATTTTAAGGTAATTTGAGATTTATAGAGTACTTAGAGCCTGTTTAAGTCTGCACTTTGCTTTGTGTCACAGGAGGAAATGCATCTTAAATAGTTTGGGTAGAAAAGAAAAGTACACCAGGCAAGTCGAGAGAGTCTCTCCCACGCAGAATTCAACAGGAAAGTCAATTGCTGTTCAGTATGTCTTTGGTGCAAGTCATTCATGCTACAATCACAATTTCTCACCTACTGACAACTGAGGCTATGCAACACTGCAAAGATGAAAGAGGAATTGGCAGCTGTGAGGCGCGGCCTCCTCTCCGTGACCAGTGTGACAAACAGAGGGTCTTTTCAGAAACTACTGGCTACACTCCAACCCCAGGAGGGGGTCTAGCAAAAGCTCATGGGGAAACCGTGATGAAAACAATACTTAATTGAGCAATAGTTGTTATTTTTCTCACGTCAACAGGAAATACATAGAGAACACAGATCTTAACCACAAATACGTACAACAGCTTGTTAGTGGATAATCAATAAGAGTAACGTTCCAGAGAGTAAAGTGGCCAGAGTCAATATATATATATATATATATATAAAAAAAGCATATACAGTGGGGCAAAAAAGGTATTTAGTCAGCCACCAATTGTGCAAGTTCTCCCACTTAAAAAGAGGCCTGTAATTTTCATCATAGGTACACTTCAACTATGACAGACAAAATGAGAAAATCACATTGTAGGATTTTTAATGCATTTATTTGCAAATTATGGTGGAAAATAAGTATTTGGTCACCTATAAACAAGCAAGATTTCTGGCTCTCACAGACCTGTAACATCTTCTTTAAGAGGCTCCTCTGTTCTCCACTCATTACCTGTATTAATGGCACCTGTTTGAACTTGTTATCAATATAAAAGACACCTGTCCACAACCTCAAAAAGTCACACTCCAAACTCCACTATGGCCAAGACCAAAGAGCTGTCAAAGAACACCAGAAACAACATTGTAGACCTGCACCAGGCTGGGAAGACTGAATCTGCAATAGGTAAGCAGCTTGGTTTGAAGAAATCAACTGTGGGAGCAATTATTAGGAAATGGAAGACATACAAGACCACTGATAATCTCCCTTGATCTGGGGCTCCATGCAAGATCTCACCCTGTAGGGTCAAAATGATCACAAGAACGGTGAGCAAAAATCCCAGAACCACACGGGGGGACCTAGTGAATGACTTGCAGAGAGCTGGGACCTAAGTAACAAAGCCTACCATCAGCCTACCACACTACGCCGCCAGGGACTCAAATCCTGCAGTGCCAGACGTGTCCCCCTGCTTAAGCCAGTACATGCCCAGGCCCGTCTGAAGTTTGCTAGAGAGCATTTGGATGATCCAGAAGAAGATTGGGAGAATGTCATATGGTCAGATGAAACCAAAATAGAACTTTTTGGTAAAAACTGAACTCGTCATGCTCGCCAGAGATAGCCTGACTGCCATTAGGTACCGAGATGAGATCCTCAGACCCCTTGTGAGACCATATGCTGGTGCGGTTGGCCCTGGGTTCCTCCTAATGCAAGACAATGCTTGACCTCATGTGGCTGGAGTGTGTCAGCAGTTCCTGCAAGAGGAAGGCATTGATGCTATGGACTGGCCCACCCGTTCCCCAAACCTGAATCCAATTGAGCACATCTGGAACATCATGTCTCGCTCCATCCAAACGCCACGTTGCACCACAGACTGTCCAGGAGTTGGCGGATGCTTTAGTCCAGGTCTGGGAGGAGATCCCTCAGGAGACCATCCGCCACCTCATCAGGAGCATGCCCAGGCGTTGTAGGGAGGTCATACAGGCACGTGGAGGCCACACACACGACTGAGCCTCATTTTGGAGGAAAAAGAATGCTGAGTTGCATCCAAACACAATACCTACTGTGAAGCATGGGGGTGGAAACATCATGCTTTCGGGCTGTTTTCTGCAAAGGGACCAGGACGACTGATCCGTGTAAAGGAAAGAATGAATGGGGCCATGTATCATGAGATTTTGAGTGAAAACCTCCTATCAGCAAGGGCATTGAAGATGAAACGTGGCTGGGTCTTTCAGCATGACAATGATCCCAAACACACCGCCCGGGCAACGAAGGAGTGGCTTCGTAAGAAGCATTTCAAGGTCCTGTAGTGGCCTAGCCAGTCTCCAGATCTCAACCCCATAGACAATCTTTGGAGGGAGTTGAAAGTCCGTCTTGCCCAGCAACAGCCCCAAAACATCACTGCTCTAGAGGAGATCTGCATGGAGGAATGGGCCAAAATACCAGCAACAGTGTGTGAAAACCTTGTAGTATTGAGAAAAACTTTTGTTATTGACCAAATACTTATTTTCCACCATAATTTGCAAATAAATTCATTAAAAATCCTACAATGTGATTTTCTGAATTTGTTTTCTCATGTTGTCTATATATATATATATATATGAGAGAGAGAGACTTTTTATACACTGATCAAAAAAATAAAGGGAACACTAAACTTCTTCGATATAGGGGGCTCTCTTTTAATTTTTGGATAAAAAAACGTTCCCATTTTAAACAAGATATTTTGTCACGAAAAGATGCTCGACTATGCATATAATTGACAGCTTTGGAAAGAAAACACTCTGACGTTTCCAAAACTGCAAAGATATTGTCTGTGAGTGCCACAGAACTAATGCTTCAGGCGAAACCATGATGAAATTCCATACAGGAAGTGCCCCAGATTTTGAATGCGCTGTGTTCCAATGTCTCCTTATATGGCTGTGAATGCACCAGGAATGAGCCTACACTTTCTGTCGTTTCCCCAAGGTGTCTGCAGCATTGTGACGTATTTGTAGGCATATCATTGGAAGATTGACCATAAGAGACTACATTTACCAGGTGTCCGCTTGGTGTCCTCCGTCGAAATTATTGCGCAATCTCCAGCTGCGTGCATTTTTCCATTTGGTTCAGAGGAGAAAGGCAACTGCCATGAATGATTTATCATCGAATAGATGTGAAAAACACCTTGAGGATTGATTCTAAACAACGTTTGCCATGGTTCTGTCGATATTATGGAGTTAATTTGGAAAAAAGTTTGGCGTTGTAATGACTGAATTTTTGGTTTTTTTTCTTAGCCAAACGTGATGAACAAAACGGAGCGATTTCTCCTACACAAATAATATTTTTGGAAAAACTGAACATTTGCTATCTAACTGAGAGTCTCCTCATTGAAAACATCCAAAGTTCTTCAAAGGTAAATGATTTTATTTGAATGCTTTTCTTGTTTTTGTGAAAATGTTGCCTGCTGAATGCTAGGCTTAATGCTATGCTAGCTATCAATACTCTTACACAAATGCTTGTGTAGCTGTGGTTGAAAAGCATATTTTGGAAATCTGAGATGACAGTGTTGTTAACAAAAGGCCAAGCTTGTGAGCCAATATATTTATTTCATTTCATTTGCGATTATCATGAATAGTTAACGTTGCGTTATGGTAATGAGCTTGAGGCTTTGATTACGCTCCCGGATACGGGATTGCTCGACGCAAGAAGTTAAACAACACAATGTAACTCCAAGTCAATCACACTTCTGTGAAATCAAACTGTCCACTGAGGAAGCAACACTGATTGACAATACATTCCACATGCTGTTGTGCAAATGGAATAGACAACAGGTGGAAATTATAGGTAATTAGCAAGACACCCCCAATAAAGGAGTGGTTCTGCAGGTGGTGACCACAGACCACTTCTCAGTTCCTATGCTTCCTGGCTGATGTTTTGGTCACTTTTGAATGCTGGCGGTGCTTTCACTCTAGTGGTAGCATGAGACGGAGTCGACAACCCACACAAGTGGCTCAGGTAGTGCAGCTCATCCAGGATGGCACATCAATGCCAGGTTAGCCTAGTGGTTAGAGCATTGGACTAGTAACCGGAAGGTTGTGAGTTCAAACCCCCGAGCTGACAAGGTACAAATCTGTCGTTCTGCCCCTGAACAGGCAGTTAACCCACTGTTCCCAGGCCGTCATTGAAAATAAGAATGTGTTCTTAACTGACTTGCCTGGTTAAATAAAGGTAAAAAAAAAAAAAAAAAATGCGAGCTGTGACAAGAAGGTTTGCTGTGTCTGTCAGCGTAGTGTCCAGAGCATGGAGGCGCTACCAGGAGACAGGCCAGTACATCAGGAGACGTGGAGGAGGCCGTAGGAGGGCAACAACCCAGCAGCAGGACCGCTACCTCTGCCTTTGTGCAAGGAGGAGCAGGAGGAGCACTGCCAGAGCCCTGCAAAATGACCTCAAGCAAGCCACAAAGGTGCATGTGTCTGCTCAAACGGTCAGAAACAGACTCCATGAGGGTGGTATGAGGGCCCGACGTCCACAGGTGGGGGTTGTGCTTACAGCCCAACACCGTGCAGGACGTTTGGCATTTGCCAGAGAACACCAAGATTGGCAAATTTGCCACTGGCGCCCTGTGCTCTTCACAGATGAAAGCAGGTTCACACTGAGCACATGTGACAGACGTGACAGAGTCTGGAGACGCCATGGAGAACGTTCTGCTTCCTGCAACATCCTCCAGCATGACCGGTTTGGCAGTGGGTCAGGTTTGGCAGTGGGTCAGTCATGGTGTGGGGTGGCATTTCTTTGGGGGGGCCGCACAGCCCTCCATGTGCTCGCCAGAGATAGCCTGACTGCCATTAGGTACCGAGATGAGATCCTCAGACCCCTTGTGAGACCATATGCTGGTGCGGTTGGCCCTGGGTTCCTCCTAATGCAAGACAATGCTTGACCTCATGTGGCTGGAGTGTGTCAGCAGTTCCTGCAAGAGGAAGGCATTGATGCTATGGACTGGCCCACCCGTTCCCCAAACCTGAATCCAATTGAGCACATCTGGAACATCATGTCTCGCTCCATCCACCAACGCCACGTTGCACCACAGACTGTCCAGGAGTTGGCGGATGCTTTAGTCCAGGTCTGGGAGGAGATCCCTCAGGAGACCATCCGCCACCTCATCAGGAGCATGCCCAGGCGTTGTAGGGAGGTCATACAGGCACGTGGAGGCCACACACACGACTGAGCCTCATTTTGACTTGTTTTAAGGACATTACATCAAAGTTGGATCAGCCTGTAGTATGGTTTTCCACTTTAATTTTGAGTGTGACTCCAAATCCAGACCTCCATAGGTTGATAAATTTGATTTCCATTGATAATTTTTGTATGATTTTGTTGTCAGCACATTGAACTATGTAAAGAAAAAAGTATTTAATAAGAATATTTCATTCAATCAGATCTAGGATGTGTTATTTTAGTGTTTCCTTTATTTTTTTGAGCAGTGTATATATATATATTTTTTGTATACTAGAAAGGAGTGGTTATTGAGATCACACATTAACAAAGAAAAGTAAGAGAGTTATATACTTACTATAACCCATACCCTGAACAAAGTACTTAAAGGCCTCTGCCAGTTTCCCTGGCTGTGGAGGAGATTACAGTAAGTTAGTTATAAAAAATATATATTTTTATGACAATGATTTAAAAAGCTATATTAGCATATAATAACTTCCAGATCATCAAACCTCACCTGCACAACCTGAGGTAACCCTCCACAATCAGCCATCTACAGAGAGAAGAGGGAGAAAGAGAGAACTTCTGAGTCGCTACACATGATGCAATAGCTTAGCATATAATGTTGATTATTCAGGAGGAAAATGCATAACACACACAGAATATAACATGCTTCGCTTAACCTTAAACAGTGTAGTCTTGGTTGGATTTAACCTGGAATTGCACTCCACCTGAAACAAGTTTAAAGAGAGTAAATTAACATAATTCATTACATAAAGGAACTGATATTCAACATTTAGTTCCATCATCCTACTATATATGCACAAGGATGTATAAGTGCATGATCTATAATCACAAGCTAAACAACAACCACCCTAACTAACTCACCACTGCCTCCACTGCAGGAGATGTGTCTCCAACCACCAACAGAGAAGGGCACCTGGAGGGGAAGAGGAGGTTCTGCTTGAGCATACAAATGCATACTGCCAGTAGTGCCATTCACCCCAAAAATCGGAGGCTGCTGGGTGGCTAGTAGTATTTATTTATTGTATTATTATAATAATTATTTTAAACAGGACAAATCTGCGCCCCTGTGCCCCCTATCGGCATGACGCTTCTGCATTCTGCCGAAAATACAGTAAAACCAGTTGAAACTCACGTCAGTGTGTTCACTGTGTCCTCATTAAGACCAATGACTGGCCTCTCGATTTCCAGATCCCGACGACTGTTATTGTAAAAGAAGAAAAAAAAGACAAGGTTAAAGCCACATTCGTCCAGCCAGTAGTAGAACCAACGGCTATGGTGGGCAGGAGTGAATCCCTGCCCCCTCTCCACTCCTGCCCAGCGTACCCGTTGTAGGAGGCACAGAAGAGGGCCAGGTTGTCCTGATTGATGTCCTGGGCGATGTGAAGGCGGTAGGTCTGGACCAGCTCCTGGTTGTCTGTCAGCTCATCCTGGAAGGACACACAAGGCGTCAGAATGTGTGTGGATGGTATCATGATGTCGTCTTATATCACTTTTAAAACTATACAAATGTTCACTTTCAAACCAGGTTATCAAAGGTGAATGGAACTCCTAGTCAAAGATGGGCAGATGCCAACCCATCATACTTACAGTGCTGAAGTGATGAGCCATCACCGTGTCCACAATGTTACTGGTCCACCCAGAGAGCTGTTGAGAAAAAAACAGGACAAGGTCTATAAATAACGCATAGCTAAAGTGGCAGTCTTCTGGGAGATCACAAGGATCTATGGCTTTGCATTCAAAGATGGGTGATTGGTTAGAGAACTACTGACCTTGGAGGCAGCCCAGTCGATCCATCCCTCGGCACACGGATCCACGTTGATCAGAACCAGGCCCTCTACCAGAGTAGGGTTGTTCAACTGCAGGCGAGAGGAACACCATGTCAGTGCCCAACATGAGTTGAAGTAGTATAGAGCATACCAGTCTTCATAAATGGTATAATAAGGAAGGAATGATGATGAACATCTTAGGGAGATGTAGTGATTGGCATTATAACTGCATTCAGAATGCTACAAGCTTTTGTCATTTTCAAGACAGGCCAGATGTATCAACAGAGGCTGCTGAGATGCTGGTTACCTGAAACTACGTTTATGGTATTTGAAAGTCTAATTAATTCAGAATGAGAGCAGACGTCCAGAAGAACATCCAACTATGTGACCCTTATAAATGGACTTCTAGGCCCTTGAGGTCTAGAACATTAAAAAAATATATATTGTTTTTCCAATCTACACAAAGAGCCTCTGGGTCTGTGTTGGGGGCTCTGAAGTGGGTGGGATGTGGACAGAGATTTATGGATCATATTCCAATAATAGCTTACTACATCATTAATCAGATATGAGAAAGACAATAAATGCCCAACAAATTGAAAATCCAATCATATGTGAGTACTTATTACTGAGTGTGTACAGACTACAGAGCTTCCTGTCTCCTTTCCAGAGCCCTCTCAGACGGGACAAGGAGGAGCTGAGAGTTAGCACCGGGCAGAGGATCAGCTGGTTCCCTTGGAGATTTTAAAATGCACTGCTCCCGAGGCATGACTGCGCAAAAATCTAGAATCATCAATTTCTCTGAAAGCTTGTCCTGTTTTTAAATCAAATGCAGCAACAGTTGTTACCAATCTAACTTGTTTCCAATTCATTCCAACTGATGGAATTTGAAAATCTAATTTAATTCTGAATGAGAGCAGACCCCCAGAGGAACATCCAACTCTGTGATTCCTAAATCCTCCAGACTAATTCCACCCCAACACCCCCCTCCTCCTCCATCTTTCAGTGCTCTCTCTCTACTCCTTCTCTACGTGCTCTTTCTGCTCTCTTGTAGAGAGAGTATTCAGCAGAGCTAAAAAAACAAACAGGCATTGAGTGCAGAAAGAGGAAGAACATGAGAGGGACAGTGAGAGATCGAGAGTAAAACAAGGTGATTCACCTCCCTCAGAATGGCAAGGTTTATAATAAACAAGAGGACTGGTGAAATACTGCTGCATGGGTTGGATGTGAAGCACTGATGTACAGACTGACAAACAACCTCTGTAATAGACCAGAATGAGACAGACAGGAGATTTAGAAAATGAAAATGTAGAGATGAGAGAGCTGCTGTCAGTGTTATGTAGACTTACAGCAAACCGGGATAGGATGTAGGCTCCTGCTCCCACGCCAATCCCAATCACACTGTTCACCCTGTGGACACCAGGAAATAGATCACACCATCAGCAACACCAACTTACTGGCATTACAGTCCATCCATCACCACCTAATGAGTCAACTGGTCAATGTCCATGTCACTCACTTGAGCTGAGTCATAACCGAGGGCAGCATCTCAGACAGTTCGTCCATAGTAGGGTACTGGTACCCTGTGGGGAAGGGTGGTGCCGCCTCCTGCTGTCCAGGGGCATCCACATGGACCACAGCAAAGTGCTGCGTGATCTCCAGCATGTCCTCAAAGTTAAACAGCGTGTTGAAGCATGACTTATCTGTACAGAGAGGGGAACAAAAAGATAGCAATGCAAACCCATTCATAAGAGATAAAAAATAAAATACAAGATACACAAGAACGGCACAAATCTGTACATATCATACATCAAACACAGATCCATGGCATAAACCTAAAGAATTACTCATAGAAGTTATGTTACATGTTTAGAACCACACTGCATCTTAGATAATGTCTTAGATAAATGCTATACGGGTTAATCGTGCACACTCACGGTTGAGGCCGATGTCATGGTAGGTGAGGATGACTGGCCGGTTGCCCTTGGGAACGCCCCTCATGGTCACATGGAGCACACCATGGGTAGTCTCGATATCATGCTCCTGCAGCCAATCAGAGAGGAGAACAGATAGGTCAGGGTGTAGGCAGACAGATGTAAACAGTATGGAAGTAGGGAGGGAGACATCCTGGTGGCCAGACAGACCCAATAGGCCCTTGAGGTCTAGGATATTTTAAACATTGAAAAAGATTGGATATGGAAAAACAATCTACACAAAGAGCCTCTGGGTCTGTGTTGGGGGCTCTGGAGTGGGTGGGATGTGGACAGAGATTTATGGATCATATTCTAATAATAGCTTACTACATCATTAATCAGATATGTAAAAGACAATAAATGCCAAACAAATTGAAAATCCAATCATGTGTGAGTACTTATGATTGAGTGTGTACAGACTACAGAGCTTCCTGTCTCCTTTCCAGAGCCCTCTCAGATGGGACAAGGAGGAGCTGAGAGTTAGCACCGGGCAGAGTATCAGCTGGTTCCCTTGGAGATTTTAAAATGCACTGCTCCCGAGGTATGACTGCGCAAAAATCTAGAATCATCGCCTTCTTTGAAAGCTGCCACTGCAGGGAGGAGTAACCCTCCGCTATTAAAATTCAGACACTGAAGCTGCCTTCACTTCTCTCCATGCCTCTCTCTGTGCGGAAATGTCTTTATAAGAGACTACAGAGACTACAGCCATCCATAACATTATGATTCCAAGTCTGTGCATTAAGTCGTCAGTGTAAATGAGTCTTGGTGAGTGGGGCAAATTGAGCTTCATCGATATCATGACTTGAAACAGGAAGGGATGTAACACACCAAGAAAATAACAGCATCATTCCCTGGCGCGCCTCCAAACGTTCTACAGACCCATCCTGGACCTTTCTAGACTCGTGACAGAAGTATCTGCTGACGTCACACACCACAACGCGGCGCAAGGTCGGCATGACTTGGTACTGCGTATCTGAGTGTGGGTGTGTGTTTAACAGCATGAGGGAGTGCTGGGCCTAGTCTCAGGGCCCAGTGGTCATCAATAATAAAGAAAGAGAGAGAGAGAGGAGGGGAGCCTCCTCTGCTCAGAATCAGGGCTGGGAATACTGCAGCAGGCACCATTTTAGAAATGAGAATGGTGGCTATCAAAGTTCCTCTGGAGATGGTGAAGGTTAAACCTTCCTGTCAAGGACAAGGCAGCAGTATCTCTGTCTGAGATCTCAATCAGACATACCAGCCATTTTCTATGCTTTAAAATGCACTAATACGAGGTTATTGTCAGATTAAGACTTCAATGAAATGACAGAGACATACAGTAATAATCAACCAGACACCCACGGAGTGTAGACACAAACAGCAGAACAGAAACATGAAGACACATGCAACAGGTTAACGCCTTTACTATTATCTGTTGTACATATGACTATAAAAAAATAAGAGAAACTTTAAAAATTGAAACAACACGCACACGCGCGCACACACACACACACACACACACACACACACACACACACACCTTGGAAAGCTAACCTTGTAGGGACATACAATTCAGACCCATTCAAAATGCTATTTTCCCTAACCCCTAACCAAAACCTAACCTTAATGCTAAACATGAACCTAACCTAACCCTAAAAATAATTCTAATCCTAACCCTAATTCCAACTAGTAATAGCATTTGACCTTGTGGGTACTAACAAAATGTCCCCAGTTGGTAACATTTTTGTTAGTTTACTATTCTTGTGGGGACTTCTGGTGTGGGGACTTCTGGTCCCCAGATCCAGTCATCTACCTCAGATCCAGTATCTACCTCAGATTCAAACCACATCTACCTCAGATCCAGTCATCTACCTCAGATCCAGTCATCTACCTCAGATCCAGTCATCTACCTCAGATCCAGTCATCTACCTCAGATCCAGTCATCTACCTCAGATCCAGTCATCTACCTCAGATCCAGTCATCTACCTCAGATCCAGTCATCTACACTATATATTCAAAAGTATGTGGACACCCATTCAAATTAGTGGATTGGCTATTTCTGCCACACCCGTTGCTGACATGTGTATACAATCGAGCACACAGCCATGCAATCTCCATAGACAAACATTGGCAGTAGAATGGCCTTACTGAAGATCTCAGTGACTTTCAACGTGGCTCCATCATAGGATGCCACCTTTTCAACGAGTCAGTTCGTCATATTTCTGCACTGCTAGAGCTGCCCCGGTCAACTGTGCTGTTATTGTGAAGTGAAAACTTCGAGGAGTAACAATGGCTCAGCTGCGAAAGTAGTAGGCCACACAAGCTCAAAGAACAGGGCCGCCGAGTGCTGAAACACGTAAAAATATTCTGTCCTCGCTTACAACACTCACTACCGAGTACCAAACTGCCTCTGGAAACAACGTCAGCACAAGAACTGTTTGTCGGGAGCTTCATGAAATGGGTTGAGCAGCCGCACACCATGTGCAATGCCAAGCGTTGACTGGAGTGGTTTAAAGCTTGCCACCATTGGACTCTGGAGTATTGGAAACGCGTTCTCTGGAGTGATGAATCACGTTTCACCACCTGGCAGTCCGACAGACAAATTTTGGGTTTGGTGAACGCCAGGAGAACACGACCTGCCTCAATGCATAGTGCCAACTGTAACATTTGGTGGAGGAGGAATAATGCTGGGGCTGTTTTTCATGGTTCGGGATAGGCCCCTTAGTTCCAGTGAAGGGAAGTCTTAAGGCTACAGCATACAATGACATTCTGGACGATTCTGCACTTCCAACTTTGTGGCAACAGTTTGGGGAAGGCCCTTTCCTGTTTCAGCATGACAATGTCCTCGTGCACAAAGAGAGGTGGTTTCGAGATTGGTGTGGAAGAACTTGACTGGCCTGCACAGAGCACTGACCTCAACCTAATCGAACAACTTTGGGATGAATTGGAACGCTGACTGCGAGCCAGGCCTGATCCCCCAACATCAGTGTCTGACCTCACTAATGCTCTTGTGGCTGAATGGAAGCAAGTCCCTGCAGCAATTTTCCAACATCTAGTGGAAAGCCTTCCCAGAAGAGTGGATGTTATAGCAGCAAAGGGGGGACCAACTCCATATTAATGCCCATGATTTTGGAATGAGATGTTCGACAAGCAGGTGTCCACATACCTTTGGTCATGTAGTGTACCTCAGATCTTTCTCGTTGGGTAGTATTGATCTTTCTAGGAGTAAGACATGCTCACACTCTATTTGCTTCTTCCCTTCACCTCTATCCCTTTACACATATCCCTTTGTACATATGACTATAAAAAAATAAGAGAAACTTTAAAAATTGAAACACGCACACGCACACACACACACACACACACACACACACACACACACACACACACACACACACACACACACACACACACACACACACACACACACACACACACACACACCGCAGTTGAGCCTCAGACGCAAACAGACCTGGGGTGGGGCTGCTGGCCTGGACAGGGAGGGGGAAGAGTAGTGAGCACTGCAATGGCTGCTGCGACCCTTTTACCCTTAATTAACAACAGTGGAACTAGGCTTCTGCAATGGGGGTTTAGACAAACTTCATAGAATGTGGAGGAGAATGCTAATGTGGGGTTTAGGTTTGTGTATGGTCAGAGATGGCTGATAATGATCTATAACAGACTAAGCTAAGGGCTAAGCTGAGAGGTGTCTGCAGTGACACCCAGAGGAATTTGCCAAAGATGGAAACACAGTCACACAGAGAAGGAAAAGAGGGAAATAATGAGGAGAGGGTGACAGAGGAGGAGGGGAGAGGATAGAGATGGTGAGGAGAGAGAGGGTGAGGAGAGAGATGGTGAGGAGAGAGATGGTGAGGAGAGAGAGGGTGAGGAGAGAGAGAAGGAAAAGGTGAGGGAAAGTGAAAAGGCAGAGTAATGTGTCATGCCTCACCTATTCCTGCCAAGGGTGTGTGTCTGTGTGTCTCAGTCACCAGATCTAGACCCAATTGAACAACTTATGGGAGATTCTGGAGCGGCGCCTGAGACAGCGTTTTCCACCACCATCAATAAAACACCAAATGATGGCATTTCTCATGGAAGAATGGTGTCGCTTCCCTCCAATAGAGTCCCAGACACTTCTATGCCAAGGCGCATTGAACCTGTTCTGGCTCATGGTGGGCCAACACCCTATTAAGACACCCTTTAAGTTGGTGTTTCCTTTATTTTGTCAATTCAAGACCAGAGAGAGCCTGTCTATGTCAGGGGGTTGAAAACAGCATTTAGCCTGGAAAGGCACTTGTGGGATATCTTTCAGACTGCACATCTGTTGTTGCTATGTGGGTGAAAGATCAATTCCTTTTCACTGTCAGGCTGTTGCAGTTCATACGGATACATACACAGGGATCGCAAGGCCTGTTTAGCTGGTCTCTGTCACCACTGATCTGTACAGAGAAAATAGCTATTTTTTCTTCACGATCTGGCAAACACAGACACAAAAAAATGCAGTATGTGCAGAGACGAGCACACACAGACACATACCCATATTCTCCTGTATGCTCAGACTCCTGAACGCATTCATATTTCATGCCATTATATTGACATGCACCTACAACGCACAATAACATATTCATGCCATCTATGTTGAAAACACACACATGCACAAATACACGTACTCACTCACATACAAACATGCACTCCCCCGCACACAAATTACGAACAGTCTCGACAGTAAGTGCACTAAAACACACAAATACAGTGTCCACCCGCACAAACACCTCTCTGCACACTGAAACGGCTCAGCTGCTTAGCTGGCTGTCTGAAGAGGCAGTTAGGCAGGCAGGTATTCTGCCAACCAGCCAGGGAGACCAGCCCCTCCCATAGAGCCAGGGTCTCTCTACCCAGACCCTGACCCAGCCCCGTGAAACTAAACCCAGCGAGGTGTGTCAGTCAGACGCACTCACCACTGCATTCCCAGAGCATGCGATCTGGTCCAGGTCCAGAATGGCTGACATGTTTCCCAGGCAGGAGAGGACTGTGTGCTGCTGGGAGCTTTAAAGATCTCCACAATGAGGGCGGGAGAGAGGGAGGGAGGCAGCGCAGGAGGGAGAGTGAGAGAGCAAGAGAGAGAGAGACAGAGAGAGTGAGCGCAAGAGTGTAATGGGGAGTTAGAGACTAACTGCACCAGCTAGACCAGCAAGAGGGAAAGGAGATAGTGACAGAAAGGGTGAATATTTTTTATGAGAGTGGGAGGGATGGAAAAGATGCAGAGCGAGAGGACGGGAGATAGAAGGAGAGACAGGGTGAGTGAGACTGCAATTTGCGATTGGTAAGCACAGCGCATCCGTGCTTTCCAGGGCTGTGTACCAGTTATTCTAATTGGATTTCAGCAGGTCAGGTGGGCAGAACGGGGGCGAGCTAGAGGAGAACAGGGGAGAGGGATGGGGGATGGATGGATGGATTGATGGAGAGAGAGTGAGAGAGAGAGAAAGAAAGAGAGCGAGAGAGAGAGAAAGAGAGAGAGAGAAAGGAGAGAGGAGGGGGTATTAAGTGGAGGCATGCAGGCAACCCAGGAGACAAACAGCACTCTGACATCACAGAGAGAGAGAGAGTGGTGCTGTAGAAGGGATGCTGACTGACGATTGACCGCTTCCTTCCAGTGAATTCTGCATCAGCTCAGCAGCAGCTGCGCTCTGAAATCAATGTCTGATCCTGATTCAATTTGTGGGCTAGAATTGGATTAAACACTATACCTGTCATCAATGACCAACCAGGCTAATCATATGAAGATAAAATAATATATTCTTGTGGCAGAGTGAAAACTCAAATGGCAGTGGCAGTGAAACATCAAATTGCTGAAGGTATTTTGGGCTCTGAGGGAAGGTCTGCATTGAATATCAATATGATCTCAGTCTTCTAATGCACCAATGTGATTTTGTAACATCAGATTTTCCAGTAAGAAGACATTCAGTAATGATTTTGCTCAATAACGACTTCGCAATGAACCAGCTGTGACCCCATGGTCATCCAAAGAACCATCACCATGACGGGCTGCAAAAGAGAAATTTGTATCCAAAAGAGACAAATGTCTATATTACACTGTAATAACAATCCATGTTGCTCTAAATCACATCTATGAGTGAGTGTGCGTGTATGCATGCATTCACTGGAGTCAGTATATGTGAGAGAGTGGTGCATACAGCGATACACAGATCTTTCTCTGGAAACGGCTCTCCTTCTCTATCAAACCTGATAACCTTTTTTTATTGTATTTTTATTTCACCTTTATTTAACCAGGTAGGATAGTTGAGATCAAGTTCTCATTTACAACTGCGACCTGGCCAAGCTAAAGCAAAGCAGTGCGACAAAAACAACAGCACAGAGTTACACATAAACAAACGTACAGTCAATAACACAAAAGAAAAATCTATGTACAGTGTGTACAAATGTAGAAGATTAGGCAGGTAAGGCAATAAATAGGCCTTAGAGGTGAAATAATTACAATTTAGCATTAACACTGCAGCGATAGATATGCAGATGATGATGATGTGCAAGTAGAGATACTGGGGTGCAAAAGAGCAAGAAGATAAATAACAATATGGGGATGAGGTAGTTGGGTGTGCTATTTACAGATTGGCTGTGTACAGGTACAGTTATCGGTAAGCTGCTCTGACAGATGATGCTTAAAGTTAGAGAGGGAGATATGGGCCGTGGGGTGAGACAGGGATGCAGCTTAAGCCCCACCCTCTTCAACATATATATCAACGAATTGGCACGGGCACTAGAAATGTCTGCAGCACCCGGCCTCACCCTACAAGAATCTGAAGTCAAATGTCTACTGTTTGCTGATGATCTGGTGCTTCTGTCACCAACCAAGGAGGGCCTACAGCAGCACCTAGATATTCTGCACAGATTCTGCCAGACCTGGGCCCTGACAGTAAATCTCAGTAAGACCAAAATAATGGTGTTCTAAAAAGGGTCCAGTCACCATGACCACATATAAAATTTTCCATCTAGAGACCGTTGCCCTAGAGCACAAAAGAAACTATACATACCTAGGCCTAAACATCAACGCCACAGGTAACTTCCACAAAGCTGTGAACGATCTGAGAGACAAGGCAAGAAGGGCATTCTATGCCATCAAAAGGAACATAAAATTCAACATACCAATTAGGATCTGGCTAAAAAATACTTGAATCAGTCATAGAACCCATTGCCCTTTATGGTTGTGATGTCTGGGGTCCGCTCACCAACCAAGATTTTACAAAATGGGACAAACACCAAATTGAGACTCTGCATGCAGAATTCTGCAAAAATGTCATTTGCGTACAACGTAGAACACCAAATAATGCATGCAGAGCAGAATTAGGCTGATACCCAAAAGATTATCGAAATCCAGAAAAGAGACGTGATATTCTACAACCACCTAAAAGGAAGCGATTCCCAAACCTTCCATGACAAAGCCATCACCTACAGAGAGATGAACCTGGAGAAGAGTCCCCTAAGCAAGCTGGTCCTGGGGCTCTGTTCATAAACAGACCCCACAGAGCCCCAGGACAGCAACACAATTAGACCCAACCAAATCATGAGAAAACAAAAAGATAATTACTTGACACATTGGAAAGAATTAACGAAAAAACAGAGCAAACTAGAATGCTATTTGGCCCTAAACAGAGAGTACACAGTGGCAGAATACCTGACCACTGTAACTAACCCAAACTTAAGGAAAGCTTTGACTATGTACAGACTCAGTGAGCATAGCCTTGCTATTGAGAAAGGCCGTCGTAGGCAGACCTGGCTCTCAAGAGAAGACGGGCTATGTGCACACTGCCCACAAAATGAGGTGGAAACTGAGCTGCACTTCCTAACCTCCTGCCCAATGTATGGCCATATTAGAGACACATACAGTATTTCCCTCAGAATACACAGATCCACAAAGAATTCGAAAACAAACCCAATTTTTATAAACTCCCATATCTACTGGGTGAAATTCCACAGTGTGTTATCACAGCAGCAAGATTTGTGACCTGTTGCCACAAGAAAAGGGCAACCAGTGAAGAACAAACACCATTGTAAATACAATCCATATTTATGCTTATTTATTTTCCCTTGTATACTTTAACCATTTGTACATTGTTACAACACTGTATATATACATAATATGAAATTTGTAATGTCTTTATTCTTTTGAAACTTCTGAATGTGTAATGTTTACTGTTAATTGTTATTGTTTATTTCACTTTTGTATATTATCTACCTCACTTGCTTTGGCAAAGTTAACACGTTTCCATTGCCAATAAAGCCCCCTGAATTGAAATTGAATTGATATAAGTCTCCAGCTTCAGTGATTTTTGCAATTCGTTCCAGTCATTGCCAGCAGAGAACTGGAAGGAAAGGCGGCCAAAGGAAGTGTTGGCTTTGGCGATGACCAGTGAAATATACCTGCTGGAGCGCGTGCTACGGGTGGGTGTTGCTATGATGACCAGTGAGCTGAGATAAGGCGGGGCTTTACCTAGCAGAGACTTATAGATGACCTGGAGCCAGTGGGTTTGGTGACGAATATGTAGCGAGGGCCAGCCAACGAGAGCATACAGGTCGCAGTGGTGGGTAGTATATGAGGCTTTGGTGACAAAACGGATGGCACTGTGATGGACTACTGACTGGACTACATCCAGTTTGCTGAGTAGAGTGTTGGAGGCTATTATGTAAAATCGCCGAAGTCAAGGATCGGTAGGATAGTACATTTTACGAGGGTAAGTTTGGCAGCATGAGTAAAGGAGGCTTTGTTGCGAAATAGGAAGCAAATTACATTCTAGATTACATTTTGGATTGGAGATGCTTAATGTGTGTTTGGAAGGAGAGATAACAGTCTAACCAGACACCTAGGTATTTGTAGTTGTCCACATACTCTAGGTCAGAACTGTCCAGTGTAGTGATGCTAGTCGGGCGGGCGGGCGGGTGTGGGCAGAATTGGTTGAAGAGCATGTATTTAGTTTATATAGCATTTAAAAGCAATTGGAGGCCACAGAAGGAGTGTTGTCTGGCATTGAAGCTTGTTTGGAGGTTTGTTAACACAGTGTCCAAAGAAGGCCCAGATCTATACAGAATGGTGTCGTCTGCGTAGAGGTGGATCAGAGAATCACCAGCAGCAATAGCGACATCATTGATGTATACAAAGAAAATAGTCTGCCCGAGAATTTAACCCTGTGGTACCCCCATAGACACTGCCAGAGGTCCAGACAACAGGCCCTCCGATTTGACACACTGAACTCTATCTAAGAAGTAGTTGGTGAACCAGGCAAGGCAGTCATTTGAGAAACCAAGGCTATTGAGTCTGCCTGATAAGAATGTGGTGATTGACAGAGTCGAAAGCCTTGGCCAGGTTGTTGAAGACGGCTGCACAGTACTGTCTTTTATCGATGGCGGTTATGATATCGTTTAGGACCTTGAGTGCGGCTGAGGTGCACCCCTGACCAGCTCGGAAACCAGATTGCATAGTGGAGAAGGTTTCGGTGGGATTCAAAATGGTCAGTGATCTGTTTGTTAAATTGGCTTTCAAAGGTTTTAGAAAGGCAGGGTAGGATGGATATAGGTCTATAACAGTTTGGGTCTAGAGTGTCTCCCCCTTTGAAGAGGGGGATGACCGTGACAGCTTTCTCAGACAATGTGAAAGAGGGGTTGAACAATAGAGGTCGCAACAATTTCGGCTGATAATTTTTAGAAAGAGAGGGTCCAGATTGTCTAGCCCGGCTGATTTTTAGGGATCCAGAACTTGCAGCTCTTTCAGAACATCAGCTGTCTGGATTTGGGTGACAGAGAAGCGGGGGGAGAAGGGGGGCTTTGGCAAGTTGCTGCAGGGGGTGCAGAGCTGTTGGCCGGGGTAGCCAGGTGGAAAGCATGGCCAGCCGTAGACAAATGCTTATTGAAATTCTCAATTATCGTGGTGGTGACAGTGTTACCTAGCCTCAGTGCAGTGGGCAGCTGGGAGGAGGTGCTCTTATTCTCCATGGACTGTACAGTGTCCCAAAACGTTTTGGAATTAGTGCTACAGGATGCAAATATCTGTTTGAAAAAGCTAGCCTTAGCTTTCCTAACTGACTGTGGATATTGGTTCCTGACTTCCCTGAAAAGTTGCGTATTGCAGGGGCTATTCGATGCTAATGCAGAAAGCCACAGGATGTATTTGTGTTGGTCAAGGGGGCAGTCAAGTCTGGGGTGAACCAAGGGCTATATCTGTTCTTAGTTCTACATGTTTTGAATGGGGCATGCTCATTTAAGATGGTGAGGAAAGCAGTTTTAAAAGAGCAACCAGGCATCCTCTACTGACAGGATGAGGTCAATATCCTTCCCCGGATACCCGGGCCAGGTCGATTAAAAAGGCCTGCTTGCTGAAGTATTTTAGGGAGCGTTTGAAGATGAGTATGGTCGTTTGACCGCAGACCCATTACGGACGCAGGGTATGAGGCAGTGATCGCTGAGATCCTGGTTGAAGATAGCAGAGGTGTATTTAGAGGGCAAGTTGGTCAGGATATGATATCGAAGAGGGTGCCCATGGTTACGAATTTAGGGTTGTACCTGGTAGGTTCCTTGATCATTTGTGTGAGATTGAGGGCATCTAGTTTAGATTGTAGGACGGACGGGGTGTTAAGCATATCCCAGTTTAGGTCACCTAACAGTACGAACTCTGAAGATAGATGGGGCGCAATCAATTCACATATGGTGTCCAGGGCACAGCTGGGGGCTGAAGGGGGTCTATAACAAGCGGCAACGGTGAGAGACTTGTTTCTGGAAAGGTGGCTTTTTCAAATTAGAAGCTCGAACTGTTTGGGCACAGAGCTGGATAGTATGACAGAACTCTACAGGCTATCTCTGCAGTAGATTGCAACTCCTCCCCCTTTGGCAGTTCTATCTTGTTGGAAAATGTTGTAGTTGGGGATGGACATTTCAGGATTTTGGTGGCCTTCCTAAACCAGGATTCAGACACGGCTAGGACATCAGGGTTGGCAGAGTGTGCTAAAGAAGTGAATAAAACACATTTGGGGAGGAGGCTTCTGATGTTAACATGCATGAAACCAAGTCTTTTACGGTTACAGAAGTCAACAAATGAGAGCGCCTGGGAATGGGAGTGATGCTGGGGGCTGCAGGGCTTGGGTTAACCTCTAAATCACCAGAGGAACAGAGGAGGAGTAGGATAAGGGTACGGCTAAAGGCTATAAGAACTGGTCGTCTAGTGCGTTCGGAACAGAGAGTAAAAGGAGCATATTTCTGGGTGTGGAAGAATAGATTCAAGTCACAATGTACAGACGAGGAAGGGTATGGTAGGGTGTGAGTACAATGGAGGTAAACCTAAGCATTGAGTGATGATGAGAGAGGTTTTGTCTCTAGAGGCACCAGTTAAGCCAGGTGAGGTCACCACATGTGTGGAGGGTGGGACAAAAGGGCTATCTAAGGCATATTGGGCAGGGCTTTGGGCTCTACAGTGAAATAAGCCAATAATCACTAACCAAAACAGCAATAGACAAGGCATATTGACATTAGGGAGAGGCATTTGTAGCCGAGTGATCATAGGGTTCAGAGAGTAGCGATAGGTGAGTCAGGGAGCCGATTCAGTAGTCACAACTATGCTAGGAGAGCTGGAGACAAGGCGATTCAGACAGCTAGCGGTCCGGGGCTAGCAGATGGGCCTTCGGCGATGTCGCAATGGAAGAGCCTGTTGAAACCACCTCAGACGATTACGTTGGCAGACCAGTCGTGATGGACTGGCGGGGCTCCGTGTTGGCAGTAAAGGGTCCAGGGAAATTAGAAAAAGAGGTATTGTAGCCCAATAATTAACTGGTGGACCTCTTCGACTAGCCGGGAGATGGGAGTAGCCAGCTGCAATGATCCGGTGTAAAGGTTCAGAGCTTGCAATAGGAATCCGGAGATGTGGTAGAGAAAAAAACTGTCCGATATGCTCTGGGTTGATATCGGGCTGTGCAGACTGGCAGGTATTGATGGAGCTGAGGCTGGCTGGTGTTCGAGTTAGGGGTGAAGACCACTAGCAGTAGCTAACTGACTACTAGTTAGTAGCTAGTTAGCTGGCTAGCTGCTGATGGGGGTTCCGGTTCTAAAGTATAAAAATAGCAGATCCGTACCACATTGGGTGAGGCTGGTTGCAGGAGACTATATTCAGCCCGTAGATGGAAAGTGAGATTTAAATTAATAAAGAAAAAACGAGGAAAACTATATTTACACGGGACTGGACAAGACAAAACACATATCCGACTGCGACGCCATCTTGGAATTTTGATTCTTCATAATAGCCACCCTTTGCACACGCTTGGCATTCTCTCAACCAGCTTCATGAGGTAGTCACCTGGAATGCATTTCAATTAACAGGTGTTGTTAAAAGTTAATTTGTGGAATTACTTTCCTTCTTAATGCATTTGAGCCAATCAGTTGTGTTGTGACAAGGTTGGGGTGGCATACAGAAGATAGCTCTATTTGGTAAAAGACCAAGTCCATATTATGGCAAGAACAGCTCAAATAAGCAAAGAGAAACCACAGTCCATCATTACTTGAAGACATGGTCAGTCAATACGGAACATTTCAAGAACATTGAACGTTTCTTCAAGTGCAGTCACAAAAACCATCAAACGCTATGATGAAACTGGCTCTCATGAGGACCGCCACAGGAATGGAAGACTCAGAGTTACCTTTGCTGCAGAGGATAAGTTCATTACCAGCCTCAGAAATTGCAGCCCAAATAAATGCTTCACAGAGTTCAAGTAACAGACACATCTTAACATCAACTGTTCAGAGACAGCGTGAATCAGGCCTTCATGGTTGAATTGCTGCAATGAAACAACTACTAAAGGACACCAATCAGAAGAAGAGACTTGATTGGGCCAAGAAACATGAGCAATGGACATTAGAATGGTGGAAATCTGTCCTTTGGTCTGAGGAGTCCAAATTTGAGATTTATAGTTCTAACTGCCTTGTGTTTGTGAGACGCAGAGTATGTAAATGGATGATCCCTGCATGTGTGGTTCTCACCATGAAGCATGGAGGAGGAGGTGTGATGTGTGGGAGTGCTTTGCTGGTTACACTGTTAGTTATTTATTCGAATTCAAGGCACACTTAACCAGCATGGACACCACAGAATTCTGCAGCGATACGCCATCTCATCTGGTTTGCGCTTAGTGGGACTATCATTTGTTTTCAACAGGACAATAACCCAACACACATCCAGGCTGTGTAAGGACTATTTGACCAAGAAGGAGAGTGATGGAGTGCTGCATCTGATGACCTGGCCTCCACAATTACCCGACCTTAACCCAATTGAGATGGTTTGGGATGAGTTAGATCGCAGAGTGAAGGAAAAGCATCCAACAAGTGCTCAGCATATGTGGGAACTCCTTCAAGACTGTTGGAAAAGCATTCCAGGTGACACTGGTTGAGAGAATGCCAAGAGTCATCAAAGCAAAGGGTGGCTACTTTGAAGAATATAAAATATATTTTTATTTGTTTAACACTTTTTTGGTTACTACATGATTCCATGTGTTATTTCATAGTTTTTATTCTACAATGTAGAAAATAGTAAAAATATATAAAAACCCTTGAATGAGTAGGTGTCCAAACTATTGACTGGTACTGCCTCGCTTCTCGCTCTTAGGAAATTTTGTTTTTTATGTATTATTTCTTACATTGTTAGCCCAGATTTTTTTTTGTGTTAATACATACAGCCGGGAAGAATTATTGGATATTAGAGTGGCGGTAACTCACCAGCACTACTAGCATTACAACCCGGAATACGACTTTCCCGAAGCGGATCCTTTGTTTGCACCCCCAATGTCGATTGAACTGATTCCAGAAGCCGACCAAAAACAACGCCGGTGAAGGAGAGGTACTTGGAACAGTCTTCTAGTCTGACTTAGGAGGCGTGCACACCACCCACCGTTTCCGAGTTTATTACTCACAAATGTTCAGTCTCTGGATGATAAAGTTGACGAGCTCAGGGCGAGGGCTTCTTTCCAGCGAGACATTAGGGATTATAATATACTCTGTTTCACAGAAACATAGCTCTCTCGGGATATACTGTCTGAGTCGGTCCAGCCAATAGGGTTCTCTGTTCATTGCGCAGACAGGAATAAATATCTCTCCGGGAAGAAGAAGGGTGGTTATATGATTTCATGTTTCATGATTAACGACTCATGGTGTAATTGTGATAACATACAGGAACTCAAGTCCTTTTGTTCAACCAACGGAGAATACCTCACAATCAAATGCCGACCGTATTATCTTCCAAGATAATTTTCTTCGGTTATAGTCAAGGCCGTGTATATCCCTCCTTAAGCCAATACCACGACGGCCCTCAAATAACTTCACTGGATTTTATGCAAACTGGAAACCACATATCCTGAGGCTGCATTTATTGTAGCTGTTGATTTTAACAAAGCAAATTTGAGGAAAAGGTGCCAAAGTTCTAGAACATATCGACTGTAGTACTCGCACTGCTAAAAAACTCGACCACTGTTCCTCCAACTTCTGAGATGCATACAAGGCCCTCCCCAGCCCTCCTTTCAGCAAATCTGACCACGATTCCATTTTGCTCCTCCCTTCCTATAGGCAGAAACTCAAACCGGAAGTACCCGTGCTAAGCACTATACAACGCTGGTCTGACCAATCAGAATCCATACTTCAAGATTGTTTTGATCACGCGGACTGGGATATGTTCTGGTGAGAGTCAGAGAATAACATCAATCTATATACTGACACGGTGACTGTGTTTATCAGGAAGTGAATAGGAGATGTTGAACCCACTGTGACTATTAAAACCTACCCTAACCAGAAACCGTGGAAAGGTAGCAGCATTCGTGCAAAACATAAAGTGAGAACCACAGCATTTAACCATGGCAAGGTGACTGGGAATATGGCAGAATACAAACAGTGTAGTTATTTCCTCTGCAATCAAACAGGCAAAACGTCAGTATAGAGACAAAGTGGAGTCGTAATTAAACGGCTCAGACATGAGACGTATGTGGCAGGGTCTACAGACAATCACGTACTACAAAAGGAAAACCAGCCACATCGCGAACACCGACATCTTGCTTCCAGATAAGCTAAACACTTTCTTCGCCCGCTTTGAGGATAACACAGTGCCACCAATGCGGCCTGCTACCAAGGACTGTGGGCTCTCCTTCTCCATGGCCAACGTGTGTAAGACATTTAAGCGTGTTAACTCTCGCAACGCTGCTGGCCCAGACAACATACCTAGCCGCGTCCTCAGAGCATGACCAGACCAGAGCAGACCAGCTAATTCAATCTCTCCCTATCCCCGTCTGCTGTCTCCACATGCTTCAAGATGTTCATCACTGTTCCTGTACCCAAGAAAGCAAAGGTAACTGAACTAAATTACTATTGCCCCGTAGCACTTTACTTCTGTCATCATGATGTGCTTTCAGAGACTAGTCAAGGATCATATCACCTCTACCTTATCTGTCACCCTAGACCCACTTCAATTTGCTTACTACTTCAATAGATCCACAGATGATGCAATCACCATCACATTGCACACTGCCCTATCCCACCTGGATAAGAGGAATACCTATGTAAGAATGCTGTTCATTGACTATAGCTCAGCATTCAACACCATAGTACCCTCCATGCTCATCATCAAGCTCGAGGCCCTGGGTCTGAACCCCACCCTGTGCAACTGGGTCCAGGACTTCCTGACGGGCCACCCCCAGGTGGTGAAGGTAGGAAACAACACCTCCACTTCGCTGATCCTCAACACTTGGGCCCCACAAGGATGCATGCTCAGCCCCCTCCTGTACTCCCTGTTCACCCATGACTGCGTGGGCAAGCACACCTCCAACTCAATCATCAAGTTTGCAGATGACACAACAGTAGTAGGCTTGATTACCAACACTGACGAGACAGCCTACAGGGAGGAGGTGAGGGCTCTGGGAGTGTGAGGCCAGGAAAATAACCACTCGATGTCAACAAAACAAAGGAGATGATCGTGGACTTCAGAAAACAGCAGAGGGAGCATCCCTTTATCCACATTGATAGGACCGCAGTGCAGAAGGTGGAACGCTTCAAGTTCCTCGGCGTACACATCACTGACAAACTGAAATGGTCCACCCACACAGACAGTGTGGTGAAGAAGGCGCAACAGCACCTCTTCAACCTCAAGAGGCTGAAGAAATTTGGCTTGGCAAACCCTCACAACATTTTACAGATGCACAATTGAGAGCATCCTATCAGGCTGTATCACCGCTTGGTGGTGCGGCCTGCCCAACGCATCACAGTGAGCAAACTACCTGCCCTCCAGGACACCTACAGCACCTGATGTCACAGGAAGGCCAAAAAGATCATCAAGGACAACAACCACCCAAGCCACTGCCTGTTCATCCCGCTATCATCCAGAAGGTGAGGTCAGTACAGGTGCATCAAAGCTGGGACAGAGAGACTGAAAAACAGCTTCCATCTCAAGGCCAGACGACTGTTAAATAGCCATCACTAGCACATAGAGGCTGCTGCCTATATACATAGACTTGAAATCACTGGCCACTTTAATAAACGGAACACTAGCCACTTTAATAATGTTTACATTTCTTGCATTACTCATCTCATATGTATATACAGTTGTGGCCAAAAGGTTTGAGAATGACACAAATATTATTTCCACAAAGTTTGCTGCTTCAGTTCTTTAAATATTTTGTCAGATGTTACTATGGAATACTGTAGTATATTTACAAGAATTTCACAAGTGTCAAAGGCTTTTATTGACAATTACAATGTCAATTACATTTTTTTCCCCTACTGTGTTATTGACTTGTTTATTGTTTAATCTATGTGTAACTCTGTGTTGCTGCCTGTTCACACTGCTATGCTTTATCTTGGCCAGGTCGCAGTTGTAAATGAGAACTTGTTCTCAACTACAAAAAACATGAAGTTGATGAAGAGAGTCAATATTTGCAGTTCTGACCCTTCTTTTTCAAGACCTCTGCAATCCACCCTGGCATGCTGTCAATTAACTTCTGGGCCACACCCTGACTGATGGCAGCCCATTCATGCATAATCAATGCATGGAGTTTGTCAGAATATGTGGGTTTTAATTTGTCCACTCGCCTATTGAGGATTGACCACAAGTTCTCAATGGGATTAAGATCTGGGTAGTTTCCTGGCCATGGACCAAAAATATTGATGTTTTTCCCCGAAACACTTAGTTATCACTTTTGCCTTATGGCAAGGCGCTCCATCATGCTGGAAAAGGTCACCAAACTGTTCCTGGATGGTTCGGAGAAGTTGCTCTCGTAGGATGTGTTGGTACCATTCTTTATTCATGGCTGTGTTCTTAGGAAAAATTATGAGTGAGCCCACTCCCTTGGCTGAGAAGCAACCCCACACATGAATGGTCTCAGGATGCTTTACTGTTGGCATGACACAGGACTGATGGTAGCGCTCACCTTGTCTTCTCCGGACAAGCTTTTTCCGGATGCCCCAAACAATCGGAAAGGGGATTCATCAGAGAAACTGACTTTACCCCAGTCCTCAGCAGCCCAATCCCTGCACCTTTTGCAGAATATCAGACTGTCCCTGATGTTTTTCCTGGAGAGAAATGGCTTCTTTGCTGCCATTCTTGACACCAGGCCATCCTCCAAAAGTCAGCCTCACTGTGCGTGCAGATGCACTCACACCTGCCTGCTGCCATTTCTGAGCAAGCTCTGTTTGGGTGGTGCCCCAATCCCGCAGCTGAATCAACTTTAGGAGACGGTCCTGGCACTTGCTGGACTTTCTTGGGCGCCCTGAAGCCTTCTTCACAACAATTGAATCGCTCTCCTTGAAGTTCTTGATGATCCGATAAATGGTTGATTTAGGTGCAATCTTACCGGCAGCAATATCCTTGCCTGTGAAGCCCTTTTTTGTGCAAAGCAATGATGACGGCACGTGTTTCCTTGCAGGTAACCATGATTGACAGAGGAAGAACAATGATTCCAAGCACCACCCTCCTTTTGAAGCTTCCAGTCTGTTATTCAAACTCAATCAGCATGACAGAGTGATCTCCAGCCTTGTCCTCATCAACACTCACACCTGTGTTAATGAGAGAATCACTGACATGATGTCAGCTGGTTCTTTTGTAGCAGGGCTGAAATGCAGTGGAAATGTTTTTTGGGATTCAGTTAATTTGCATGGCAAAGAGGGAATTCATCTGATCACTCTTCTTAACATTCTAGAGTATATGCAAATTGCCATCATACAAACTGAGGTAGCAGACTTTGTGAAAATCAATATTTGTGTCATTCTAAAAACTTTCGGCCACGACTAAAATCTATTCTATTACATCTTAGTCTATGCCGCTCTGACATTGCTCTTCCATATATTTATATATTCTTAATTACATTCCTTTACTTAGATGTGTGTGTATTGGGTATATGTTGTGAAATTGTTAGATATTACTTAGATAGAAACACAAGCACTTTGCTACAACCGCAATAACATCTGCTAAACACGTGTATGTGACCAATAACATTTGATTGGATTTTTTGATTGGATTTGATTTACTGTATGTTCTCATCGCTATGCGAGTTTCCCACTAGCAATTACAAGTTGGAGGGGCATTCAAGTGGATTTTTCCCAGTTGTATGCTCGTATTTACGAATTTACGAGATGTTATAAATGCAGCATAACAGATTGATCTTGTTAGCCAAATGGGGTGAGTTCACCCGTGGAGACCAATAGGACGTACAAACTATAGAATGGATTCAGTGGGCGGAGCAGTATACTCAGTGTATGTTCTATTGGTTCTACAGTGTGAACTCCACCGACTGTCACGTGGAGCGGAACAGGTGAACCCAAGAGCAGATTCAGACGAGGAGACTGGGATGAGGTAATGAACGGACTGGGCAGAAATTACGATCTGGCAGTGTGGAAATGGCAGGACTGAGTATTTGTAGAGGTCTTGATTATGGAACAGGTTGCAGCTGGTGGGGATCTGCTCTGCCTCCAGCACACACAATTACACACACACAGAGAGAGGAAGAGGAAGAGGGAGAGAGCACTGTGGGAGTGGCAGCAGATCAAGGAGACACCGGATGAGCACAAGAGGGCGTGGCAGGAGCAGATGTGACACCGACAGTGCCAGGCGAGCTGGGTGGAGCACTGCTATTCCAGCTGCTCTGTCTTCATCTGACTACATTTTCTCTCATAGTCCAAGAGCATCTGGTCGTCATGGTGGCAGAGGGCTACTCATTTCTCCTAACTGGAGATTTTCTCTTCTCTCCCTCGTCCATCTCCTCATTTGAATTCCATGCTGTCACTGTCACTTGTCCACTCAAGCTTTACATTGTTGCCATTTATCGCCCACCAGGTGCCCTTGGATAGTTCCTCAATGAGTTTGACACCTTGATAAGCTCATTTCCTGACGAGGGCTCACAACTCTTCCTACGTGGCGACTTCAACCTCCCAATGTCTGCCTTCGATTAATTGCTTTACAACTCTCTCTTTCCCGCCTCTTTTGACCTTACCCTTTCCCAATCCCCTCCAACAAGGAAAAACACTTGATCTCATTTTTACTAGGGGCTGCTCACCTACTAATCACACTGCAACCCCCCTCCAGGTCTCTGATCAATACTTTGTTTCCTTTTCTGACTCCCTTTCCTCCTACCCTACCCAGATGGTCATGCACTGTCGCAATCTTCGCTCTCTCACTCCCACTACTCTTTCCTCTTCTATCCTATCATCTCGCCCTTCCGCTAAATCCTTCTCCCTCCTGTCTCCAAATTCTGGGTCTTCAACCCTACTCTCCTCCCTTTCCACATCCTATGACACGCACTGTCCCCTTTCCTCCAGGCCCTCCCCTCCTTCTCTGTGGCTGAGTGACTCATTGCAAACTTAGAGAACAGGACTTCGGGTAGCTGAGCAATTTTTTTTTGGAAAACTATACTTCCAGGGGGACCCATCAACCTTTCACTCCCTCCTCTCTACCTTCTCCTACTCTGTATTCACTACTTTCTATCACTCTAAATGTCATACCTTCTACCTCTAACCATAGGAAACTCTTTTCCACCTTCTCCTTCATCCTTAATCCCCCTCCCTCCTCTCTCTCTGCAGATGACTTTGCCAACCACTTTGAAACGACATCCGCTCCTCATTCAATCAGCCTATTGAGTCCACTGGTCCCACTCAAACAGACGTACCCTACACCTTGACCTCTTTTTCCCCTCTCTCTCCAGAAGAAATCCTGTGTCTAGTGAGGTCTGGCCGCCCAACAACCTGCCTGCTCGACTTCAATTCCTCATCAACTCTTCCCTGACCAATGGCTGCGTCCCCTCTGACTTCCAAATGGCCCGAGTCGCTCCCCTCCTCAAAAAAACACGACGACTCCTTTGACGTCAAAAACTATAGACCCCCCCCCAAAGGTGCGGACTCCGGCCGCAAAACCTAAACCCATAGGGGAGGGTCCGGGTGGGCATCTGTCCACGGGGGCGGCTCTGGCGCGGGACATGGACCCCACTCCACCATAGTCTTGGACCACTTAAGTGGCGCCTTTGGAGCGGCGACCCATGCCGCCGACCTCGGACTGGGGACCCTTGCAGCGGGCCCCGAATAGACGGGAGACTCCAGGCAGCGCCGGAGTGACGGGCGGCTCTGGCAGCGCCGGAGTGACGGGCGGCTCTGGCAGCTTCTGACAGACGGGCGGCTCTGGCAGCTTCTGACAGACGGGCGGCTCTGGCAGCTCCTGACAGACGGGTGGCTCTGGCAGCTCCTGACAGACGGGTGGCTCTGGCAGCTCCGGACAGACGGGCGGTTCTGGCAGCTCGGGACAGACGGGAGAACCTGGAGGGAGGAGACGGAGAGACAGCCTGTTGTGTGGGGCTGCCACAGGACCCACCAGGCTGGGGAGACCTACAGGAGGCCTGGTGCGTGGAGGAGGCACCGGATGGACCGGGCTGTGGGGGAGCACTGGAGCTCTGGTGTGCAGCCTTGGCACCACTCCTCCAGGCTGGATGACCCCTTTAGCCCGGACCCTCCAGAATGCAGGCACAGGTTGAACCGGGCTGTGGGTGAGCACTGGAGATATGGTGCATACCACTCGCACCTCTTCCTTAGGCTCAATGCCCACATTCGCCCGGCACAGAGACACAGCGCCGGCGCAGGATACCCTGGGCCCGAAACGGCATACCGGAGAACAAACACGCTGAGCTGGCACAACACGCGCTGGCTGGATGCCCACTCTCGCATGGCACTTGCGGGGGGCTGGCCTATAGCGCACTGGGCTATGAGCGCGTACTGACGACACCGTGCGCTTGACCGCATAACACGGTGCCTGACCAGTACTGCGCTTCTTCCGGTAAGCACGGGGAGTTGGCTCAGGTCTATCGCCTGACTCCGCCAATCTCCCCGTGTGCCTCCCCCTCTCGTGCCTGTTGCTCTGCCTTACCTCATGTCGCCGCCGCTCAGCTCTCGCTGCCTCCAGATCTTCCTTGGGACGGTGATATTCCCCAGCCTGTGCCCAGGGTCCCTTGCCTTCCAGTATCTCCTCCCAAGTCCAGGAGTCCAGAACCCTCTGCTCCGGGTTACCACACTGCTTGGTCCTTTGGTGGTGGGTAGTTCTGTACCGGTTTTCCTCCTCTTCTGAGGAGGAGTAGGAAAGATCGGACCAATGCGCAGCGTTGTAAGTGTCCATATTTTAGTGAAATAAAACCGAATACTGAATACGAAAAGAACAAGAGAAATAAATGAAAACCGAAACAGTTCTGTATGATAAAACACACAGACACAGAAAACAACTACCCACAAATCATAGTGGGAAAACAGGCTGCCTAAGTATGGGTCTCAATCAGAGACAACGATCGACAGCTGCCTCTGATTGGGAACCATACCAGGCCAAGCACAGAAATACAAAACATAGAATACACAACATAGAATGCCCACTCCAACTCACTCCCTGACCAAATTAAAACAGAGACATAAAAAAGGAATTTAAGGTCAGGACGTGACAGACACATGGTCTAATGATGATGCACGTGTAACGGATGTGAAACGGCTAGCTTAGTTAGCGGTGTGCGCTAAATAGTGTTTCAATCGGTGACGTCACTTGCTCTGAGACCTTGAAGTAGTAGTTCCCCTTGCTCTGCAAGGGCCGCGGCTTTTGTGGAGCAATGGCTAACGATGCTTCGAGGGTGACTGTTGTTGATGTGTGCAGAAGGTCCCTGGTTCGCGCCCGGGTATGGGCGAGGGGACGGTCTAAAGTTATACTGTTACATTGATGCTGTTGACATGGATCACTGGTTGCTGCGGAAAAGGAGGTCGTCAAAAGGGGGGTGAGTGTAACGGATGTGAAACGGCTAGCTTAGTTAGCGGTGTGCGCTAAATAGCATTTCAATCGGTGACGTCACTTGCTCTGAGACCTTGAAGTAGTAGTTCCCCTTGCTCTGCAAGGACCGCGGCTTTTGTGGAGCGATGGGTAATGATGCTTCGAGGGTGACTGTTGTTGTTGTGTGCAGAGAGTCCCTGGTTCGCGCCCGGGTATGGGCGAGGGGACGGTTTAAAGTTATACTGTTACACATGCATTTCTGGTAAAAAATCCCCCACACCTGGATTATCAATAATCTGTTCACAAGTGACTGCTATCTCCACACACACTGATAAATCACCACCATTTTATTTCAGGTATACATTTCTGATTAGAGTCTGTTTTGTTTTAATTCCAGTGTCACCTCAGAACGCAATCATAGAGACTGTTTCTATGTCTCTCTGCAAAAGGCAGGCCAATGACGACAGTGTCATAGCCAAGCTGTCACCTCTCCATCCCTGTGAGTCATACAGACACTGTTGTCTCAGCACCAACCACCCCATCCAAGGAGACAGACGGACAGAGGAGAAAGTGGAGGACAGGGATAGCAGCTTAAAAAAAGACACTGATGTACTTCTTCTCATTGCACTGTTTTCCCCCACTTGTCCTTCAGAGCTACATTAACCAATATATTAACCACATTAGCCTTCTGCATTGTACAGGCACATCTTAGACACAAAGGTCTAGCGCCTCTGCTCTGCACCATCAGTCAGGCTTAGAGCGCCCTCCCCTGGGCTAAACGAGATCAGCAGAACACAGAGGGCCAATGACTTGCAATCCCAGTTTGATTTCATATGAAGCCATTTGCTCCACCCACTGAAGAGGAAGAGAGAGGAGAGTGCATTCCTGGAGGAGGCTAAGATCAAGCCTAAGAGGTTGTCAGGTTTTTTAGCTTATAAAGTGAGTTCCAAAAGGATTGGGCTGTTTTTTTGGCTCTGTGTTCCAGCATTTTGAATTTAATTTAACCTGATACAATGACTATGAGCATAAAGTGCAGACTGTCAGCTTTAATTTGAGGGTATTTTCATTCATAACAGGTGAACTGTTTGGAAATAAAACACTTTTTGTACATAGTCCACCCATTTTAGGGGGACAAAAAGTATTGGGACAAATTCACTTATGTGTATTAAAGTGGTTAAAAGTTTAGTATTTGGTCCCATATTCCTAGCACACAATGATTACGTTAAGCTTTGCTGTTTGTTTCGGTTGTGTTTCAGATTTTGCACCCAATAGAAATTAACGGTAAATAATGTGTTGCGTAATTTTGGAGTCACTTTTACTATTTATTAAAAATAGAATATGTTTCTAAGCACGTCTACATTCATGTGGATGCTACCATGATTACGCATACCCTCTCAACAGGGCAGGTTAGCATTTTGGGGGGTAGGATATTTATGCATCTGTAACTTTCTCACTATGTACAAAAAGTGATGTAATTTCTAAACGTGACATGACAGTACCCCCCCCCACTCACCGAGCGCCTCCTGGCGCACTCGAGGAGGAAACCTGGCGGCAACGGAGGAAATCATCGATCAGCGAACGGTCCAGCACGTCCCGAGAGGGAACCCAACTCCTCTCCTCAGGACCGTACCCCTCCCAATCCACTAGGTACTGATGACCACGGCCCCGAGGGCGCATGTCCAAAATCTTACGAACCCTGTAGATGGGTGCGCCCTCGACAAGGATGGGGGGAGGGACGAGCGGGGGCGCGAAGAACGGGCTTAACACAGGAGACATGGAAGACCGGGTGAACGCGACGAAGATAGCGCGGGAGAAGAAGTCGCACTGCGACAGGATTAATGACCTGAGAAATACGGAACGGACCAATGAACCGGGGGCCAACTTGCGAGAAGCTGTCTTAAGGGAAGGTTCTGAGTGGAGAGCCATACTCTCTGACCGCAACAATATCTAGGACTCTTGGTCCTACGCTTATTAGCGGCCCTCACAGTCTGCGCCCTATTACGGCAAAGTGCCGACCTGACCCCTTCCAGGTGCGCTCGCAACGCTGGACAAAAGCCTGAGCGGAGGGGACGCAGGACTCGGCGAGCTGAGATGAGAACAGCGGAGGCTGGTACCCGAGGCTACTCTGAAAAGGAGATAGACCGGTAGCAGACGAAGGAAGCGAGTTGTGGGCGTACTCTGCCCAGGGGAGCTGTTCTGACCAAGACGCAGGGTTACGAAAAGAAAGACTGCGTAAAATGCGACCAACAGTCTGATTGGCCCGTTCGGCTTGACCGTTAGACTGGGGATGAAAGCCGGACGAGAGACTGACGGAAGCCCCAATCAAACGGCAAAACTCCCTCCAAAATTGAGACGTGAACTGCGGGCCTCTGTCGGAAACGACGTCAGACGGAAGGCCATGAATTCGGAAAACATTCTCGATAATGATCTGAGCCGTCTCCTTAGCAGAAGGGAGCTTAGCGAGAGGAATGAAATGAGCCGCCTTAGAGAATATATCGACAACCGTAAGAATAACTGTCTTCCCCGCTGATGAAGGCAGTCCGGTGATGAAATCTAAAGCGATGTGAGACCACGGTCGAGAGGGAATGGGAAGCGGTCTGAGACGGCCGGCAGGAGGAGAGTTCCCAGATTTAGTCTGCGCGCAGACCGAACAAGCGGCGACAAATCGACGCGCGTCACGTTCCCCGAGTGGGCCACCAGAAACGCTGGTGAATGGAAGCGAGCGTACCCCGAACGCCGGGGTGGCCGGCTAACTTGGCAGAGTGGGCCCACTGAAGAACGGCCGGACGAGTAGGAACGGGAACGAACAGAAGGTTCCTAGGACAAGCTCGCGGCGACGGAGTGTGAGCGAGTGCTTGCTTTACCTGCCTCTCAATTCCCCAGACAGTCAACCCGACAACACGCCCCTCAGGGAGAATCCCCTCGGGGTCGGTGGAGACCTCAGAAGAACTGAAGAGACGAGATAAAGCATCAGGCTTGGTGTTTTTTGAGCCCGGACGATAAGAAATAACAAACTCGAAACGAGCGAAAAACAGAGCCCAACGAGCCTGACGCGCATTAAGTCGTTTGGCTGAACGGATGTACTCAAGGTTCCTATGGTCAGTCCAAACGACAAAAGGAACGGTCGCCCCCTCCAACCACTGTCGCCATTCGCCTAGGGCTAAGCGGATGGCGAGCAGTTCGCGATTACCAACATCATAGTTACGTTCTGACGGCGATAAGCGATGAGAGAAAAACGCGCAAGGATGGACCTTGCCGTCAGAGAGAGAGCGCTGAGAAAGAATGGCTCCCACGCCCACCTCTGACGCGTCAACCTAAACAACAAACTGACTAGAGATGTCAGGTGTAACAAGAATAGGTGCGGATGTAAAACGATTCTTAAGAAGATCAAAAGCTCCCTGGGCGGAAACGGACCACTTAAAGCACGTCTTAACAGAAGTAAGGGCTGTGAGGGGAGCTGCCACCTGACCGAAATTACGGATGAAACGACGATAGAAATTAGCGAAGCCCAGAAAGCGCTGCAGCTCGACGCGTGACTTAGGAACGGGCCAATCAATGACAGCCTGGACCTTAGCGGGATCCATCTTAATGCCCTCAGCGGAAATAACGGAACCGAGAAAAGGGACAGAGGCGGCATGAAAAGTGCACTTCTCAGCCTTCACATAAAGACAGTTCTCCAAAAGGCGCTGGAGGACGCGTACGTGCTGAACATGAATCGAGAGAGACGGTGAAAAAAATCAGGATATCGTCCATGTAAACGAAAACAAAAATGTTCAGCATGTCTCTCAGGACGTCGTTAACTAGTGCCTGAAAGACAGCTGGAGCGTTAACGAGGCCGAAAGGAAGAACCCGGTATTCAAAGTGCCCTAACGGAGTGTTAAACGCCGTCTTCCACTCATCCCCCTCCCTGATGCGCACGAGATGGTAGGCGTTACGAAGGTCCAATTTGGTGAAAAACCTGGCTCCCTGCAGGATCTCGAAGGCTGAAGACATAAGAGGAAGCGGATAACGATTCTTAACTGTTATGTCATTCAGCCCTCGATAATCCACGCATGGGCGCAGGGACCCGTCCTTCTTCTGAACAAAAAAACCCCGCTCCGGCGGGAGAGGAGGAGGAGACTATGGTACCGGCGTCGAGCGAAACCGACAAATAATCCTCGAGAGCCTTACGTTCGGGAGCCGACAGAGAGTGTAATCTACCCCGGGGGGGAGTAGTTCCCGGAAGGAGATCAATACTACAGTCATACGACCGGTGTGGAGGGAGAGAAGTGGCCTTGGAACGACTGAACACCGTGCGCAGATCGTGATACTCCTCCGGCACCCCTGTCAAATTGCCAGGCTCCTCCTGTGAAGAAGAGACAGAGGAAACAGGAGGGATAGCAGACATTAAACAGGTCACATGACAAGAAACATTCCAGGATAGGATAGTATTACTAGACCAATTAATAGAAGGGTTATGGCGCACTAGCCAGGGATGACCCAAAACAACAGGTAAAAGGTGAACGAAAAATTAAAAAAGAAATGGTTTCGCTATGATTACCAGAGACAGTGAGGGTTAAAGGCAGCGTCTCACGCTGAATCTTGGGGAGAGAACTACCATCTAAAGCGAACAAGGCCGTGGGCTCCCTAACTGTCTGAGAGGAATGTCATGTTCCCGAGCCCAGGTCTCGTCCATAAAACAGCCCTCCGCCCCAGAGTCTATCAAGGCACTGCAGGAAGCAGATGAACCGGGCCAGCGGAGATGGACCGGAAAGGTAGTGCGTGATCCAGAAGGAGAGGCCTGAGTAGTTGCGCCACCAGTAGCCCTCCTCTTACTGATGAGCTCTGGCTTTTACTGGACATGAGGTGACAAAATGACCAGCGGAGCCGCAGTAGAGACAGAGGCGATTGGTGATTCTCCGTTCCTTCTCCTTGGCCGAGATGCGGATACCCCCAGCTGCATAGGCTCAGCATCCGAGCCGGCGGAGGAGGGTGGCAGTGATGCGGCAGGTGGCAGTGATGTGGAGAGGGGAGCAACGGAGAACGCGAGCTCCTTTCCACGAGCTCGGCGACGAAGATCAAACCGTCGCTCTATGCGAATAGCGAGAGCTATTAAGGAGTCCAGACTGGAAGGAACCTCCCGGGAGAGGATCTCATCCTTAACCTCGACGAGGAGACCCTCCAGAAAACGAGCGAGCAAAGCCGGCTCGTTCCAGTCACTAGAGGCAGCGAGAGTGCGAAACTCAATAGAATAATCCGTTATGGATCGATTCCCTGACATAGGGAAGACAGGGCCCTGGAAGCCTCCTCCCCAAAAACAGAACGGTCAAAAACCCGTATCATCTCCTCCTTAAAGTCCTGATACTGGTTAATACACTCAGCCCTCGCCTCCCAGATTGCCGTGCCCCACTCACGCGCCCGTCCGGTAAGGAGAGAAATGACGTAGGCGATGCGGGCTGCGCTCCTGGAGTAAGTGTTGGGCTGGAGAGAGAACACCACATCACACTGAGTGAGGAATGAGCGGCACTCAGTGGGCTCCCCAGAGTAACACGGCGGGTTGTTGATCCTGGGCTCCGGAGACTTGGAAACCCTGGAAGTGGGCGGTGGATCGAGGTGGAGTTGGTGAACCTGTCTTGTGAGGTCGGAGACTTGGACGGCCAGGGTCTCAACGGCATGTCGAGCAGCAGACAATTCCTCCTCGTGTCTGCCTAGCATCGCTCCCTGGATCTCGACGGCGGAGTGAAAAGGGTCCGGAGCCGCTGGGTCCATTCTTGGTCTGATTCTTCTGTTATGTACTTGAGTGAAGACCCAAAAGCGGTTTTAACAGAAAACAGAGTTCTTTAATGAAAAACAGGAATGGCATAAATCCTCTGCCAACGTTGTCAATGGAACAAAAAGAACGTTAGTATAGTGCAGGATGCACCTGCCAGGCAGACTCCGACAGGATAGGACAAGGTGGAAGCAAACGAGACGACAGCTTGCTTCTGGCATCAAAAACACAAACAAGAATCAGACACTGAAAGTAGCAGGAACAGAGAGAGAAATAGAGACCTAATCAGAGGGGGAAGAGAGAACAGGTGGGAAAGAGTGAATGAGCTAGTTAGGGGAGATGTAGAACAGCTGAAGAATGAGAGACAGAGAAGGTAACCTAAAAAGACCAGCAGAGAGAGACAGAGTGAAGAGAAAGGACAGGAACAGACATAACAAGACATGACAAAACGGTTCACTCGATATGGATGAAATTTAAAGCGGTCTGCACTTTAACCTCACAGCCATTGTATCATTTCAAATACAAAGAGCTGGAGTACAGATCCAAAACAACAGCAAAAAATGTCATTGTACCAATACTTTTGGAGCTCACTGTACATAGAACAATATATCTGAAATGGATCACACCATTGTCTCTGCTAGATCTAAGGAGGACTGAATTGTTATGTTGAACAGAGCTAAGCACCCCGTTACTCCCCCCTCAGCGCCACTGCAGCTCCCAGAGCACGTCTCCCGATTCTGCACTCATTTAGCATCACATTTTGAATAGCCATGTCTAGCTCCATCATTTTGTTCAGAATTCCTGCCAAGAGTGTAAACATATAAGAATGTGTGAAGGGAGGGAGGGTGACACACATCTACTATGCTATGTTTTTGTCTTACTTCTCTCTTTATGTAGTGTTGTGGTGTCTCACTTGTCGCGATGTGTTTTGTCCTAAATAAATGTAAAAAAATGAATAAATTGTGGCTACCTCAGTGTGATGTAAGAGAAACATCCTCAGGTTGGGACTGCATCATCCAGGTGGAGAATGAAGACTGATACCCTATGCCACACCATCGGGCCCTGTCGTCCCTTCCCATCCCCATCCACACACACCGTCTCTGGGTGATGATGTCACAGCAGTGCTGCAGTAGAATGACTAATGGGAGCTCTGTAATAATTATACAAATCCTGGTGGATTTACTGGCTAGATGCAAACTCTGCTGGTACAATGTCCCGATGGATGTGGTAAAAGGAATATGTCTGAAAGTGTGTGTTTGTGTGTCTGACAATGCTTATACACGTGTCTGAGTGTATGCATGAAGGGGGGGTGGGTGCGCAGACAGGCCCACATGGAGGAAAAGAGCACCAGCCCTGCACTACTGAGTATGTTTACCATCCTACCTGCAGTAGCTATATTTAGCCCAGGACGTGATGCAGAGAACAGGCATGACTGCATGGAGGCTGGGAAAGCCAGCATTAGTTAACTGTTTACAGTCCCTGGGAAAGGCAGCATCCACCTTACTGTTGAAGTGCAACCTTCATAAGCATGTACCTTGCACTGTGCAAAGACCACTGTCAGCAGATACAAAAATAATGAAGCCTATGTATGTAGACTAATAATAACCCTGTATAGTTCTATCTGCATGTGGAAAAGTATGTAGGGGAGCATCGGGCGAGTAAGCGAAAGGTTGCTAGATCGAATCCCAGAGCTGACAAGGTAAAAATCTGCCTTGCCCCTGAACAAGGCAGTTAACCTACTCTTCCTAGACCGTCATTGAAAATAAGAATATGTCCTTAACTAAATAAAGGTAAAATAAAAAATAATGTAGACACACCTTCAAATTAGTGAATTTGGTGATTTCAGCCACACCCATTGCTGAAATGTGTATAAAATCAAGCACACGGCCATGCAATCTCCACAAACAAACAGTGTCTGGGCCCTTCATTTTCACATCACTGAAAATGATCAGTACAAATCAACAACCTTCATTTAGAACTGGAGACACTCACCTGGCAGTCAAAGTCCTGGAAGTTACGAGAATTCTGAGAGAAAAGAGAAAAGAATGGTATATGTTATTGAGGTGTTGGATGGTAGAAATTCTTTCACCTACAGTATTTTATACTGAACAAAACTATAAACCCAACTTTTAAAGTGTTGGTCCCATGTTTCATGAGGTGAAATAAAATATCCCAGAAACTTTCCATATGCACAAAAAGTTTATTTCTCTCAAATGTTGTGCACACATTTCTTTACATCCCTGTTCGTGAGCATTTATCCTTTGCCAAGATAATCCATCCACTTGACAGGTATGACATATCAAGAAGCTGATTAAACAGCATAATCATTACACAGGTGCACCTTGTGCTGAGACAATAAAAGGCCATTCTAAAATGTGCAGTTTGGGGCAGATTTGTCAAGTTTTGAGGGAGCTTGCATTTGGCATGCTGACTGCAGGAACTCTGTTGTCAGAGTATTGAATTTTCATTTCTCTACCATAAGTCACCACAAACATAATTTTTGAGAATTTGGCAATATGTCCAACCAGCCTCGCAACAGCAGACCACGTGTATGGTGTCATGTGGGCGAGCGGTTTGCTGATGTCAACGTTGTGAACAGAGTGCCCCATGGTGGCGGTGGGGTCATGGTATGGGCATGCATAAGCTACGGACAAAGAACACAATTGCATTTTAGCAATGGCAATTTAAATGCACAGAGATACCGTGACGAGATCCTGAGGCCCATTGTCGTGCCATTCATCCACAGCCATCACCTCATGTTTCAGCATGATAATTTACAGCCCCCTATCGCAAGGATCTGTACACAATTCCTGGAAGATGAAAATGTCCCAGTTCTTCTATGGCCTGCATACTCACCAGACATGTCACCCATTGAGCATGTTTGAATGCTCTGTATCGACATGTACAACAGCGTGTTCCAGTTCCCGGCAATATCCAGCAACTTCGCACAACAATGAAGAGAAGGACAACATCCCACAGGCCACAATCAACAGCCATCAACTTTATGCAAAGGAGATGCTGACTGGTTTTATGGTCCATGCACCAACAGACACACATCTGTATTCCCAGTCATGTGAAATCCATAGATTAGATCCTAAAGAATTTATATCAATTTACTGATTTCCTTATATGAACTGTAACACAGTAAAATCTTTGAAATTGTTGAATGTTGCGTTTATATTTTTGTTCAGGATAGAAAACACCACTGCTTAATTGACATACTGTCAATATGCTATCCTATTTATCACCTGTATGCCTCTCCTGTCAACTCATTACTGTCTGTCGGTCCTCACATCTATCCTGCAGGCTCCTGTCTGTTGGATTCTTAATGAGATGGCCTGGCCACTAGGTGGAGTGAGAGGTCAGCCATAAACCCATTCATTCAGAGGAGCTCATGGCGCTGCCTTCCATCCACCTGTCTGTCAACAGCCAGCCCACTTCACCAGCACCACTGTCAGGTGATGAATGGCCTGTTCAGCCCATGATGTATGACACAATACTCTCTGCCTCAGCCTATACATCAACTCATGTCCTGTGATGCAGAGAAAGCCTAACAGTGGGTTTTGACCAGAGGCCGTGCCTCCTCTTGACAACGCTTCGCTCCAAGGCTTCAACTTTGATTGACATTTACATAAAGTAGAGCAGAGCTTAACTTTTTCTACCACTCCACTAGCATGGTTCTTGCCGCTCACCTCCCCACAATACCCTGCACATTTATCCACGTGACTTTGTTGAAAATTAATGGGGGCTGAACTTCTCCTGCCAAATTTGTTTTTGGTGAAAACCTTCTGTAACTGCCTGTAATATCGCCCTGGAACTGTCTGGAACAGAATAGTTCCCTCTGAATATAAAACGGGTCAATTTACACAGATGGGCTGACTTCCTTCTACTTGCCCCAACCCAAGGCAGGCTGGGAGCTCATCCGCTCCTCGATGCTGGAGGTCCTTGAGGAACGGCGGGAAGAAAGCTTTGATCTGCTGGAGTAATTTTTCTCTCTCATCTGAATCTTTCAAGTAAAAAAAATATGCGTTTCTGCAAGGTTCCCCTTTGATATTCCCCTTTTTCCACCCCTCCCTCTTGCTTTCAAGCTTCATCTGCCTACTCTCTCTCTCCATCTCTCTCTTGAGCCTAACTCCATCCCTTGATTTTTCTTCTATTGACTCTTATTCCTCTATTTTCTCGAGTCTTTTCTCTTCCCTCACTACAGTGATGCAGGGATTATAAATAATTCACTTTGATGAACAGAGTTCTGGAGTGGGGAGGAAAGCACTGTTCACGATGGATAAGATTGAATAAGTCTCAAAACATTGAGGACACCTGTGTAGATAAAGGGGAGGAGACAAGTTAAAGAAGGATTTTTAAGCCTTGCGACAATTGAGACATGGATTGTGTGCGTGTTCCATTCAGAGGGTGAATGGGCAAGACAAAATATTTAAGTGCCTTTGAACAGTGTATGGTAGTAGGTGCCAGGCGTACCAGTTAGTGTCAAGAACTGCAACACTGCTGGATTTTTCACACTCAACAGTTTCCCATGTGTATCAAGAATGGCCCACCACCCAAAGGACATCCAGCCAACTTGACACAATTGTGGGAAGCATTGGAGTCACCATGGGCCAGCATCCCTGTAGAACGCTCTTGACAACTTGTAGAGTCCATGCCCCGACCGAACGCAACACACTATGAGGAAGGTATTCCTAATGTTTGGTATACTCAGTGTATAGGCATGTGTATGTGTGACTCTCCCTCGCAGGTGGTCATCTCATACTCTCACCTTATTGGTCAGCAAGGGCTTGATCTCAGTCAGCTGCACATCCTGTAGCTCATCCATCTTCCTGTCTGGTCACTCTACTCAACACTGAGAGGAAGACAGAGAGAGAGAAGAAGACAAATGATCCTATGTAAGCCACACATAACATACTTTCAGAAATGAGAGCTACACAATTATAGCACATACTATCATACAAAGACTCTATTATTTGCGTATATTCACACACACACACAGAGAACATAACAGTGATCTGAGAGACCCCTGCTGCCTCAATAAGTTGTTCAGATTCATGTCAGCTTCACACTATTAGTTAATATGGGAGTGGTTAGTAACAACACATCAGGCTGATTGATCTATTTGTATTGGATGAGAGAAGTAGGCAATGTGTCGTGCTGTGGCCCTGGCCCACATGGCCCTGTCATTCCTCCCCTGAGACCCTCATACACAGACCTGAGCTGTATCGCCGTGACAAGCATGTGATGAGGATGAAGCTGAAGGGTTGAAGGGTTGAAGGGCATTCTCCCTCTCTGTTTGCTCTGTGAAAGGTCATCCCAGCCTTACATAGCGTACACCTAAGGACCAGGTAGCAGTAAGGCAGGGGGGCAGGTAGGGGGGCAGGCAGGGACACCACACAAATCCCTCCTCATTTGTTTTCCCTTTGAGGAAAATAATTACACAGAGAGAGACTCCACCCAAGCGGCACACAATCAGCCCGCCAGCGCCTCCCTTTTCACCTCAGCCCCGCTTGCTCAAGCTGAGGACAGTGAACGGTGTTCTGTTACCTGGCTCTCTGAGAGAAGATCATGTGACTGAGGGGTAACAGGGGATAGAATCTAAAAGAGACAGGCCTAGGTCAATACTTCTAACAACATGTATAATCAAATAAAACTTCTCATATTGTAATTGTCTCTCACTTGCATTTATTAGTATATATTAACAAACTCGACTATTCATTGAAAATCACTCTAAAAAGTAACAGTACAAATACAGTGAAGGCTGGTCTACAATAGAAAAGGGCATGGCTATTGGACTGACAACAGCCAATGGGAGTTCCAGTACTGTAATCACTTCCTGTGTCAGGGCCCACCTCTCTCTAACAACCTTGAGCTGAACATATAACCTTCAGAGTAGGCTGGTGATGTGCTTGAATAGCCTGGAACTCAACCAACCAGAACAGCTCCACTCCACAGATGACATCATCCCAGTTTGAGTCAGAAGGAACCATTAGGGTGCTCTCAGACCTGCTATGGTGACTCACCTGTGTGCACAGCCTCCATCTGATGAGTGAAATATAATATAGCCCTGTGGCAAGACATTACTACCTTCCTGGAACAGACTGGACATACAATAAAAACCGTAACCTATGCCTGCACATCAATCGTCAGAAGTAGTTAGTATGATGAAAATATGCCCAGCAATGCTGCTGACCAAATACGGGTCAAAGGAACAAAAAAATATTTAGACAAGGAGCGAGAAAAAAGAAAAACAAATATCCTGCATTCTTGAGCAGATTCAGCGTATTGGCTGTATCATTCCAACACTTCCTCGGGCTAACGCAGAAAGTGGGCCGGTAGCAAAGGCCAACTGCAATCAGGAAGGGTCAGGGTAGACTTATACCCAAATGACAGACAGTTCCTAAAAGCTATCCTACAATATGAAGTTGTATTGTATTGTCCTGTATTGTATTGTATTGTACAGTACTGTACTGAATCTCATTGTACTATATTGTAGTGTATGATTGTACTGTACATTTCCTATGGCCCGACCCTGTTCCAACTATAATAACACCAGGTCTCCAACAGACTCACATTCCATTGTACAGTGTGTGCTGTGGTTGCCATAGAGACAAAGCCAGTGATGTTTATTCTAAGACAGGAGCGCCTTGGGACAAATGAGAGACAAAGAGACAAAGGGAACATATAGAGGCTGTAATGGGAGAAACAGATTGGGGCAGTGCGGGTCTGGGGAGAGATGCTGCATTATCTGGTTTTACCAATGATAACTTCTTCCCTGTGGCCTCATTCATCCAGTGACATGTAGGACACTTCAGAGCAAGTCATTCAGATACACATTATCCAGACAATGAGAGTTGAAGGAGTAAGCCTAGGCCAGGGTTTCCCAAACTCAGTCCTGCCCCCCCTGAGAGTCGTGATGCTGACCCTGAGGTAGCCCTCCTTAAATGGCAAATGATGCTATGGTGACCTTATTTCTATCTACCAAGACGTCGCCATGGAAACCCTAGGCCTAGGGTAACCTATAGACGTTGGCATGGTGACCCTGATTTGACCTACCAAATCTTACCATGGTGGCTTGAGTTAACCTATTTGTATGTTGTCAAGGTGACACTGATTTTACTTACCTTAATGTCACCTATTAAAGGCTGATGGATCTGCTGTGAGAGCAGGGCCCTGACAACAAGCTGAAATAGAGGGACTGTCTGTGTTGTGTGGCTGTCTCTTTTATCTTGGGTCAAATAACTTTGATGACACAGTCCCAATTAAAGAACAGAGTGTGGGGGGAGATGCTTTGGGGTAAGTAGTCAGGCATACAGAAAAACACAAGGAAAACAGGGCAAGACAAATTCCTTAGAAGCTCCCGCCTCCCTCCCAGCCAACCAGTGAGAACAGATCCCAGGCCTGCTTTCCTTTATGTGACTCAATGGTGCTGTTATGGCAACCATCTGAAAGGAACAACTAACTGGTCTGTGGAACATCTGAATAGAAACGTCTGCCCTGGCTGCTCCACATCGCTGCCCCCACCCCCTCAGACACACTGTTTACAGCGCTTAGTCTGTGTATAATCCTCCCCAGAGTATAATTCTGTGACTGTGTCAGGCTCAGTTCCAGATTATTCCTAGCACTCTAACCCAGGCCATTCGTTTGGTAAAAGAATTAGAGGGAAAATCTCTCCATTTGACATTTTTCCCTTTCAATTCCTGTCAGGGGATTAACAACACAACTATAGTGTTAGTTTTACGTTCTGATCCAATCCCTCTGCTCTGTTATGATCCAATCCCTCTGCTCTGTTCTGATCCAATCCCTCTGCTCTGTCCTGATCCAATTCCTCCGCTCTGTTCCGTTCTGATCCAATCCCTCTGCTCTGTTCTGGCCGGAGGGGGAGAGACAAGTCGGACAGACAGAGCAACAGAACTGGGAGAAGATTCTCTCTCTCCCTCCCTCCCTACCATCACCCCAGGAGATTTCTGTGAAGCAGGAGCAACCAGGCCTGAGAGGCTGCAAGCTCCTAGTGCTCCAGCCTTAATTACTCTCCTCCTTTCCCAGTCTGTTCTCCTGGGGCCCAACTCTCTCTTGTTACTGCACTGAGGCCTATTGATACAAGCAAACTAAATCTCTCCTTTGTCATAGTGCACATGCAACCTCCCAACACAGGGTCGGTTCAAAAACCATAGACTTCAACTGAAGAGCATTCACACACACACACACACACGCACACCTTTGCCAAAGTATTCAATCTAGAATCAACACACACATCATTCACACATTTAGAATTCACAATTCTTATTCACAAGCAGTGTGTGTAATAGCATAACCATGTGTTCATTCAGGTGACCGCAGGGAATTATTGAGGTGACCATTTAAATGGACTTCCCTGGATCGTTGAAGGATTAGCAGCCAAATACATAATCCATTAATCCAAATACATAATCCATTAATATAATTAACTCATAATCATATTGAAAAACACAACCACAATCTCATACACAGATTTAATTTCCTGGCCCTCCTATAAGCATTACTCAAAAGACTGGCAATAATTCCCTGGTTCTATACAGACAGTTGATGAATGTTAAGAGCCACTCCTCCACCCCTCTCTCTCTCCCTCTATCTGGTACTAGATTAGGGCTTTGATAGGGAGATTGTAAAGGGGAGGAGGGACATGACCTTGTGGAGTCTCCTCCTTCTTACTCAATATCAGTATCTGTCTCTTATCTCTCTGCCTCTCATTTCAAATCAAATCTAATCAAATTGTATTTGTCACGTGCTGAATACAACAGGTGAAGACCCTACAGTGAAATGCTTACTTACAAGCCCTTAATTAACCAACAATGCGGTTTTAAGAAAAATACAAAAATAAAGAAAGAAAAGTCACAAATAATTAAAGAGCAGCAGTAAAATAACAATAGCGAAGCTACATACAGGTGGTACTTATTTTCTGCCATAATTTGCAAATAAATTAATTAAAAATCCTACAAAGTGATTTTCTGGATTTCTTTTTCTCATTTTGTCTGTCATATTTGAAGTGTACCTATGATGAAAATTACAGGCCTCTCATCTTTTTAAGTGGGAGTACTTTTTTGCCCCACTGTATTTGTTGAAAAAAAAAGAGGAAAATAAATGTACAACTGAAATGTGTCTCCTGCATTTAACCCAACCCTACTGAATCAGAGAGGTGCGGCAGGCTGCCTTGATCGACATCCACGTCATCGGTGCCCGGGGAACAGTGGGTTAACTGTTGGGGCGGTAGGTAGCCTAGTGATTAGAGGGTTGGACTAGTAACTGAAAGGTTGCAAGATCAAATCCCTGAGCTGACAAGGTAAAAATCTGTTGTTCTGCCCCTGAACAAGGCAGTTAAACCCACTGTTCCTAGGCCGTCATTGTAAATAATAATTTGTTCTTAACTGACTTGCCTAGTTAAATAAAGGTAAAATAAAACAACTGCCTTGCTCAGGGGCGGAATGACAGACTGATAGCTTGGGATTCGATCCAGCAACCTTTCGATCCGGTAATCACTAGGCTACCTGCCGCCAAGAAGGTGGGGCTCATCCCACGGCCTTGTGGAAAGAAATGTGTGTTCTTTGCCAATTCTGTTTGTTACAGTCTCTCTTTTCATAGTACATCACCCAGTTTTGTGTCAGAGGAAACCCTGCTCCACAGTCACTGGTGTGTGTGTGTGTGTCTCTGTGTGTGTGTGAGAGAGAGGCTCAGATCATTATCAGAACCCTTACTGGCACACAGCAGTCACTGATCTGAGAGGGGAAGCCCCTCTAAACCCAGGACTGTCACATCCACGAACAAACACATAACCACACACATTCAAGTGCACACACACACACAGCCTCAGAGGAGTTGTGTCCTGCTCCAAGAAGTACATTGATTCCCAGAACGTATTATGACCCAAATCATTATTTGTCCAAAATTCAGAGAAAAACTGGATGCTAGATTTACTATAAATAAAGCCAAAAACCTGCAGTTTATTTTGTCCACAAAGTGGTGCCACTGACCACCAGCACTATTGTTTCACTAAAACTAACAAACGGGATAACTCAATTTAAACATTAAGTCCAACAGGGAAGCATATGTATAAACCATAAATAAGGCATCATTGTTACATGATGGTCTATGAGAGCTGATTGTTTGAGTAAGTTTCCCATGTTTCCAGTGTGTAGCCTACATTCTCAGCCTCTCCGACTCAGCAAGCTCTATTTTGGGGTTCATGTATAAGTCATGTGGTGTTCTGAGCACTACACTGTATGCACTTTTTGGGTGATGTGATTTGACTGTTTGAAGCGCTTGTGTCTATTGCTCTCCCTCTCTTTGAGGACACAAAAAGCAATGATACATCAAGGGGGGGTTGATTATACAGCATGAAAATTGCCCTGAATCACTGACTCAACACTAGCGGTGAAAAATGCAATACGTGTATGTTCACACCACATTATGTTATATCCACAGATTGAAAGAGAACACTGGTTAACTTCTACCTATTCAAAATAGTCTGTTTTCTACCAGCTAAAAAATGGTGAGGTGTCTCTAACATTCCAAGGTAAGATTAATTAGAGAATGGACACTGCCCTCCTATTCTGACAATAGCAACTTGTATGCATTATCGCTACGACCCAACATGACCCTCACAAAAGGCATAGGAGCAACTCAAAAAAACATACTACTGAGCGGAATGACAATAGATGGATGACTCCCCAAAAAATCTACTGCAAGCTATAACATGGGCCTGGTCGCTACCAGCGCTACTCCTGCTAAAAATAGGCTGATGGTTCTCAGTGCTGCTAATAGAGTACCTGCCTGCCTCTGCCTGTTGGCTCCACTCCACTCAGCTCTGCTTGCTGGCTGCCCTGCCCGGGAGCTGGTGGGGACTGTCTGTAGGGGATTCCTAGCACTGCTTACTCGTGCAGATAGGAGTGGAGAGATGGAGTGGATAGGCAGGGCAGAGGACGGGGTAAAGAGAGATAGAGGTAAAAAGAGGGGTAGAGAGAGAGGTACTGTAGAGAGAGAAAGAGCAGCTGAGTCAGGGGTTCACACCAGAGTTGAGTCACAGTGACAGTGAGCCTAACTCCAGATAACAGGTATACAGGGCTCTAATGTGTCTACACTACAGGACATAACACTGGCAGAGAGACGGATGACAGAACCCCAAGTCCATCAGTACATGTTAGTGTGAAAACAGCAACGTTCACACTCAGAGATAACCAAGACACTGCCACACACAAATTCTCTCTGTTAGATTATTTGATTAAAAACCTAGGTAGTTTTCTTTATTTAACACCGGCTTATGAAAGTATCTATGTGGATAGCAGGTAGGTAGGTTGGTTCTAGGTCAGTCTGTAGAACTGTATGGATCTGTGGTGAGTAGCCTGTTGGTCTAACCAAGCAAGGCATTCTCCTGATAGAGCCATCACACACAGCCATGGCTGGCTGTCACTAAGACAGATCAGGACAACCAGAGAGAGACAGAGGTGGACCCTCTCAGAAAACCACTGGCACCATCTCTCCTCTCCTGGTCGCCAGGGAGGATGGCTGTGTCCTTGACAACCACAGGGGGCTGTCGACCCCTCTACGCAGCACTGCTGGTGGAGGCATGATGACCTTTTCATGAACATTTACATAAAACCGCTCATCAGACCAACCCAAACAGCTTAGCAACAACAGTAGGGCTCAACAGTGTAAAAACTGCCCTTAGTATTATGGAATCAGAGCCCGAAAGCTTACCATTCAGATAGGCTAGATGGATAGGGATAACGTTTAGATAAATAAAGACAAAGTACAGGAACTAAAAAAATACAGTGAGATAAGAATGCAAGCTCTGAATCAGATTCCTGCATTCTGCAGCACAGATATATCCTGTACACTACAAACACAGATATATCCTGTACACTACAAACATGGATCTATCCTGTACACTACAAACATGGATCAATCCTGTACATTACACACACACATATCTATCCTGTACACTATACACACACATCTATCCTGTACACTACAAACACAGATACAGTGGGGAGAACAAGTATTTGATACACTGCCGATTTTGCAGGTTTTACAAAGCATATAGAGGTCTGTAATTGTTATCATAGGTACACTTCAACTGTGAGAGACGGAATCTAAAACAAAAATCCAGAAAATCACATTGTATGATTTTAAGTAATTAATTTGCATTTTATTGCATGACATAAGTATTTGATCAACCAGTAAGAAATCAATCTCTCACAAACCTGTTAGTTTTTCTTTAAGAAGCCCTCCTGTTCTCCACTCATTACCTGTCTTAACTGCACCTGTTTGAACTCCACACACTCAATCAAACAGACTCCATCCTCTCCACAATGGCCAAGACCAGAGAGCTGCCTAAGGACATCGGGGATAAAATTGTAGACCTGCACAAGGCTGGGATGGGCTACAGGACAATAGGCAAGCAGCATGGTGAGAAGGCAACAACTGTTAGCGCAATTATTAGAAAATGGAAGAAGTTCAAGATGACATGACGGTCAATCACCCTCGGTCTGGGGCACCATGCAAGATCTCACCTCGTGGGGCATCAATGATCAGGAGAAAGGTGAGGGATCAGCCCAGAACTACACGGCAGGACCTGGTCAATGACCTGAAGAGAGCTGGGACCACAGTCTCAAAGAAAACCATTAGTTACACACTACGCCGTCATGGATTAAAATCCTGCAGCGCACGCAAGGTCCCCCTGCTCAAGCCAGCGCATGCCCAGGCCCGTCTGAAGTTTGCCAATGACCATCTGGATGATCCAGAGGATGAATGGGAGAAGGTCATGTGGTCTGATGAGACAAAAATAGAGCTTTTTGGTCTAAACCACTCACCTTGTTTGGAGGAAGAAGAAGGATGAGTACAACCCCAAGAACACCAGCCCAACCGTGAAGCATGGAGGTGGAAACATCATTCTTTGGGGATGCTTTTCTGCAAAGGGGACAGGACGACTGCACCCACCGTATTGAGGGGAGGATGGGTGGGGCCATGTATCGCGAGATCTTGGCCAACAACCTCCTTCCCTCAGTAAGAGCATTGAAGATGGGTCGTGGCTGGGTCTTCCAGCATGACAACAACCCGAAAAAAACCACAGCCAGGGCAACTAAGCAGTGGCTCCATAAGAAGCATCTCAAGGTCCTGGAGTGGCCTAGCCAGTCTCCAGACCTGAACCCAATAGAAAATCTTTGGAAGGAGCTGAACGTCCGTATTGCCCAGCGACAGCCCCGAAACCTGAAGGATCTGGAGAAAGTCTGTATGGAGGAGTGGGCCAAAATCCCTGCTGCAGTGTGTGCAAACCTGGTCAAGAACTACAGGAAACGTATGATCTCTGTAATTGTAAACAAAGGTTTCTGTACCAAATATTAGGTTCTGCTTTTCTGATGTATCAAATACTTATGTAATGCAATAAAATGCTAATTAATTACTTAAAAATCATACAATGTGATTTTCTGGATTTTTGTTTTAGATTCCGTCTCTCACAGTTGAAGTGTACCTATGATAAAAATGACAGACCTCTACATGCTTTGTAAGTAGGAAAACCTGCAAAATCGGCAGTGTATCAAATACTTGTTCTCCCCACTGTATATCCTGTACACAACAAACATGGATCTATCATGTACACTACAAACACAGATACACAGTGGGGCAAAAAAGTAGAAGTTACAGGTCTGTGAGAGCCAGAAATCTTGGTTGTTTGTAGGTGACCAAATACTTATTGTCCACCATAATTTGCAAATAAATTCATTAAAAATCCTACAATGTGATTTTCTGGAGAAAGAAATGCTCATTTTGTCTGTCATAGTTGAAGTGTACCTATGATGAAAATTACAAGTGTACCTATGATGAAAATTACCGGCCTCTCATCTTTTTAAGTGGGAGAACTTGCACAATTGGTGGCTGACTAAATACTTTTTGCCCCACTGTATCCTGTAAACTACAAACATGGATCTTGTCACGATCGGTATAATGAATGTCGGACCAAGGCACAGCGTACATAGAGATCCACATGTTTAATTGAAATGAAACTCACAAAAACAAAGAGCACCCAGAAAGGTGCGGAACCTGAGTCAATAGGGGAGGGTCTGGGTGGGCATCTAACGTCCGGTGCGGGGCAAATTATCCATTCCGCTCGTGGATATGGAGCCGGGTAGAACGCCGTGCCTGGACTGGGCATCGGCGCAGAGAAGGACTCCTGCCATGGAGCTGGACTAGACGCTGTGCCTGGACTGGGCACCAACGCAGAAGAAGACTGTGGTCTTGGAGCTGAACTGGACGCCGTGCTCACACTGGGCATCGGCGTAGGGGAAGGCACCGGCAATGGAGCTGGAGGTTCCAGACCGTGGAACGTCGTTGGAGATTCCAGACCGTGGACCGTTGTTGGAGGTTCTGGACTGTGAAATGTTGCCGGAAGCTCCGGACTGGGAACTGTCACCGGAAGCTCAGGAACGGAACTGTCGCTGCAAGCTCTGGAATGGGGATCGTCGCAGGAAGCCTGGTGCGTGGGGCCGGCACTGGTGGTACCGGGCTGGTGACACGCACCTCAGGGCGAGTGCAAGGAGCAGGCACAGGACGTACTGGACTGGGGACACGCACTGGAGGCCTGATGCGTGGGACCAGTACAGGTGGCACCGGACTAGTGACACGCACTTCAGGGCGAGTGAAGGACAGCACAGGGTATCCAGAGGTCCTGCTTGGAATCACTCCATCTTCCTGGATCAACGAGCCGGCCACCTGCGCTCACTCTCTCCCTTTTCTTTCCCTCTCCCAACCTCACCACCGGACTGGTGACACGCACTTCAGGGCGACTGCTGGGAGCAGGCACAGGACGTACCTGACTGGGAAGACGCACTTGAGGGAGAGTGCGAGGAGCAGGCACAAGACGTACCGGGCTGTGGAGATGTACTGGAGACCTGGTGCGTATAGCCGGCATCAATGGTACCGGTTCGATAACACCTTTCACACGGCAAGTGCGTGGAGCTGGCACAGGACGTACAGGGCTGTGGCGGCACACTGGAGACACGGTGCATAGAACCGGCAAAGGACTTAAAGGGCCCAGGAGGCGCACTGGAGGTCTGGAGCGGAAAGCTGACACAACGTGTCCTGGACAGATGACTACCTTCGCACAGCAAGTGCGATAAGGTGGCACAGGACGTACCGGGATGTGGAGGCGCACTGGGGACACGGTGTGTAGAACCGGCACACATTGTACCGGAACAATGACACTCTACTCAAAGCAAGTACGGAGAGCTGGCATCGGACGGCTAACACGCCCCTCAAGGCAACTGTCTTGCGTCTCCAGCCAAACCAACAGCTCTCTCATCACTCTCCTCAACTTTCGCCAACTACTCCTCGCTCAATCTATCCCAATATTCCTCCTCGGTCTCTGACTCACCCCTCAGCGTCGCCGACCACCCCGTGTTCCCCCCCCCAAAAAAATCCGGGGCTGTCTTTTGGGCTTGCGTCATGGCCGCGAACTCTGGCGTAGTCGCTGTCCTTCCCTCACCGCTTGCGTCTGCTTCAGCCATAATTTCCTCTCGTCCAGGATGTCTTCTCCTCCTTTATCTCCTCCCATGCCCAGGATACCTTCTCTTCCCAGGCACGCTGGTTGGTCCTATTGTGATGGGATATTCTGTCACGATCGTTATAATGAATGTCGGACCAAGGCGCAGCGTACGTAGAGTTCCACATGTTTAATTGAAATGAAACTCACAAAAACAATAAAGAGCAAAAACAAAAGGTGAAGTCATGGAGTGCTCACAGGCCACTACACACAAACAATATCCCACAAAACACTGTGGGGAAAATGGCTGCCTAAATATGATCCCCAATCAGAGACAACGATAAACAGCTGCCTCTGATTGGGAACCAAACCAGGCAAACATAGACATACAATAACCTAGAAAACCCACCCTCGTCACACCCCGAACCAAACCAACATAGAGAATAAAAGGCTCTCTATGGTCAGGGCGTGACAGATCTATCCTGTACACTACACGCACATACATATCCTGTGCACTACAAACACAAATATATCCTGTACACTACACACACAGATCTATCCTGTACACTACAAACACATATATCCTGTACACTACAAACACAGATATATCCTGTACACTACACACACAGATATATCCTGTACACTACACACACAGATCTATCCTGTAAACTACACACACAGATATATCCTGTACACTACGAACACAGATCTATCCTGTACACTACGAACACAGATCTATCCTGTACACTACGAACACAGATCTATCCTGTACACTACACCCACAGATATATCCTGTACACTACACACACAGATCTATCCTGTAAACTACACACACAGATCTATCCTGTACACTACGAACACAGATCTATCCTGTACACTACACACACAGTTATATCCTGTAAACTACACACACAGATATATCCTGTAAACTACACACACAGATATATCCTGTACACTACAAACACAGATATATCCTGTACACTACAAACACAGATATATCATGTACACTACAAACACAGATATATCATGTACACTACAAACACAGATATATCCTGTACACTACACACACCGATCTATCCTGTACACTATACACACATATATCTTCTGTACACTACAAACACTCCACAAACAGCAGGGTCACGACTCACCAGGGAGCCGCACAATTAAACACAGGCCCAATCTCCCTGAGTGCTATTCACTCAGTAAATTAGTGTTTGATGTTTGTTTGTCATGTTCCTCTCGCTCTCCATTTAACTATACTCACAGAAACACAGCCCTTGGAGCGATTCAATTTACTGGGGCGTCATATTGTCAATTTGCGTCGCTGCAATTACAACTGGTAGGATATTTCATTTTCTGGACCTGTTAAAACGTCCAAGGATAAAATCCTTATACTCTTTACCTTATCTGAGACATTCCATCGTTTGACTCCCTCCTCTGAAGGCTGAGTGTGTAGTGGTTATCACAGGAGGCTGCTGAGGGGAGGACAGCTCATAATAATGGCTGGAATGTAGCGAATGAAATGGCATCCGGAAACCATGTGTTTGATGTATTTAAAACCATTCCGCTCCATCTATTACCACGAGCCCGTCCTCCCCAATTAAGGTGCCACCAACCTCCTGTGGTTACTAATGCATGGGAGGAGCCTGACCACAAGCATTGACCTGTCTGTGAAATGTTTTGTGGAACAGAGCACAGACCAGCAAAGCCCTCACAAGAGGTGCTTTAGCGACAGAACATCAGAAATCTATAACCAAAGGTAAACACAGCAGAACTGTAGTCTTTCCATTAACAGAGAACAAAGAACGAATAGTAAACATCCATTAATTACTGTCCAGTCCATAGGCCTTTGAGTTTGCAAGAAAGGCATTTCACTGTACTTGTGCATGTGACATTAAAACCTGAATCGATCAGAGTTTTTAAGTTCAGTCACTGGACACTCTCACAGCAACTTAAAGCTTGTTGAGAATATCCAACTGTGTACAGATAGCCGGATGTCGACTGAGTAGGTCTCTGTGGTCATGTTACTAGACTACATTTCTGTCTCCAGACCCGATGTTTCTTTTTACTGCAGCAGAGATGTGTGTCCCAGGCAGCAGTGAAGGACAGCACAGGGTATCCAGAGGTGTGTGTGTGTCCCAGGCAGCAGTGAAAGAGAGCACAGGGTATCCAGAGGTGTGTGTGTGTCCCAGGCAGCAGTGAAGGACAGCACAGGGTATCCAGAGGTGTGTGTGTGTGTCCCAGGCAGCAGTGAAAGACAGCACAGGGTATCCAGAGGTGTGTGTGTGTCCCAGGCAGCAGTGAAAGACAGCACAGGGTATCCAGAGGTGTGTGTGTGTCCCAGGCAGCAGTGAAGGACAGCACAGGGTATCCAGAGGTGTGTGTGTGTCTCAGGCAGCAGTGAAGGACAGCACAGGTTATCCAGAGGTGTGTGTGTGTCCCAGGCAGCAGTGAAAGACAGCACAGGGTATCCAGAGGTGTGTGCGTGTCCCAGGCAGCAGTGAAGGACAGCACAGGGTATCCAGAGGTGTGTGTGTGTCTCAGGCAGCAGTGAAGGACAGCACAGGTTATCCAGAGGTGTGTGTGTGTCCCAGGCAGCAGTGAAGGACAGCACAGGGTATCCAGAGGTGTGTGTGCGCCCCAGGCAGCAGTGAAAGACAGCACAGGGTATCCAGAGGTGTGTGTGTGTCCCAGGCAGCAGTGAAAGACAGCACAGGGTATCCAGAGGTGTGTGTGTGTCCCGGGCAGCAGTGAAGGACAGCACAGGTTATCCAGAGGTGTGTGTGTGTCCCAGGCAGCAGTGAAGGACAGCACAGGGTATCCAGAGGTGTGTGTGTGTCTCAGGCAGCAGTGAAGGACATCACAGGGTATCCAGAGGTGTGTGTCCCAGGCAGCAGTAAAGGACAGCACAGGGTATCCAGAGGTGTGTGTGTGTCCCAGGCAGCAGTGAAGGACAGCACAGGGTATCCAAAGGTGTGTGTGTGTCCCAGGCAGCAGTGAAAGACATCACAGGGTATCCAGAGGTGTGTGTGTGTCAGGCAGCAGTGAATGACAACACAGGGTATCCAGAGGTGTGTGTGTGTCTCAGGCAGCAGTGAAGGACATCACAGGGTATCCAGTGTGTGTGTGTACCCAGGCAGCAGTGAAGGACAGCACAGGGTATCCAGAGGTCCAGCTTGGAATCACTCCATCTTCCTGGATCAACAAGCCAGCCACCTGCGCTCATTCTCTCCCGTTTCTCTCTCTCCCTCCCTCACCACCTGCTGCTGCTGATGCTGATAAAGAACAGAGAGAGACAGCTCCCAAAGGTCTGATCCAAGAGATTAGCATTACTGACAAATGTGAGGAAAGGATACCACAGGAGCTTCATATGACCATGAGGAGACTGTACAGGGGCTTAGAGAGGTCTACAATGTCCAGCACAGACTATACACACCAATCACCCCGGTATTGTGTGTTAGGAGATATAGACTAGGTAGGCCTATGTACTTAGTGTTATTACAATGTAACAAGACTGCCCATATAAGTATAGCATAGCCCCAGGTTGTGAAAATGAGATATATAGGCACTGCCACAGGACAGGATCCTGTGCATCAGCTCTTTCCTCTGATAGTTCCACTTAGCAGATAACCTGCTGCGCAAAGCAGGTACCGCTACGGACTGCTGGGACTTGCAAAGCTTGAATTACATCCAGACTGTTCTACTACAGAAACTAGAGACACATCACTGCTTTGATTGAGGGGAAACAGGTGAATTTGTGCATGTGTCAAACAAACACAACACATTTAGATAAGGGTATATGGATACAGTAGCACATAACTATACTGACCAGAGAGTGAGAAAACAACTACAATCAGTGAAGTTGTCTGATACTCTAGGCCAGGGGCTTCACTACTAGAAAACTCACTATCAGAAATGTCAACAGCCTGAGAGTAAGACATGGATGTGTTCCTGGAGGTGTGAAAACGTCAAGACGTTGAAGACGCATGACTCCTCTCGTTGCCATGGTTTACAGGGCTTTGTTTTGCCCTCTAACCATGACAGACAGACAAGCTGAGGTGATAGATTGAACCTAACAGACCGGATGGCAGCCGGCACAGCTTAATTAAATATCTCATCTCCCCTGTGGCCAGTATTCCCTGACATTTATCTTTCTAACTCCGTTAAAAGTCTCACGTCTTTCCATCACCAAACTCCTCACTTATGGGAATGGGGTAGTCAGGAATCTCCTCTGTGGTGTTTACCTGTACAACATGGTCTCAGGTGTAGTATAAGTAGGAGAAATGTCCAATACATTGGCCTCCTTCTAAACAACTTCTCAGCATGGACAATGGCTAATCAACAACTTGTAAACACTCCAACCAGTTAGGCATGGCTTTTTACAGTGATAATTAACCATGATGGACTGCAGTTCCCTCCCAATTGAATAGAAGGCTATTATGATAACACTGTCCAAAGTATACTTTTGGTCAATATTTCAGTCACATACTAAAGTCCCGTAAGACCATAATAAACTCACAAAAAGCATGTAGTGGTATTTGAATGGGAGCACTGTTGTGAATGACAACTGGAAACTATGTCACTGTTTGTTGTGTAAACTGCCCTGCTTTGGTAATGATATGGCATTGTTGAGATCATTCAATAAGGGAGGACTCACTCCCAAAAACTAAATTCAAACACCTGCGTTGAGGTCACACCTGAATCCAATGACCTACACCCGAGTGACCTTCACCAGGTGACTGCTGACAATGTCATGTAGTGCCAGAAGAATAAGTAATATCTCCACGCCACCAGTTGCCAACTACAGCATGGACTTGCCAAGTCATGTCTGTTTCATTCAGCATTAACATACATTAATTTATTGAGCACGAAGCAAGCAACCATATAATTCCGTAAACTAGGCATGCCTTGTAACGTGGATATTAAAATGAAAGGTTCCAGACACGAGGGTCGAACAGGCACCAAGTTGTAGATCGAGGATGGTGAAACAGTAACAAATGTTCAGCAACATACAGTAACCTTCCTAACCGTTCGATGTTGAAATTGAGACATTAAAGATATGGGCCAATGATACGGTATTAAGTAACAAACCTGTGACTCGTGAAAAACAAGTTACTCATTCAACAGGAAATATCCTAAAAATGGGAATCGCGGATGGATACAATTGTGATGTTTGATTTAGAAATGACCTAGGCCTACAATAGAACTGCCTGGAAAATGGATATGGAATATCATATCAAAATTAAACCGCGAGCTGGTGGGTTATCGACACCAATGGCCACATCTGCATTTGGCACAACAGCCTATTAGAAAATGCTGTCTCGTTCGACACTTACCGTTTGGGTTGAAGACGTATCCGTTCGATCCGCGTCAAATCCTCCGGGATAGATTTATGTTTAAATACCGGTGTTTAAACCGCACCTTCTCTTTGCCAAATTCCTTTCCTATTCCAATTTGTATTACTATTTCGATGTCACTCTTTCAAGGCGGAACTACACATTGCGTCCTAGACATTAGGGAGGACAAGAGAAACGAACGAAGCAGCCAATACGAGGCGGCAGTACAAATTAAATTCGAACGCCCCCAAGAGGTTAACTGAAAAGATGTCCAAATACTGTGTACACAGTACACCATTTTTTTTCTTATAGATGGGGCCCATCATTCCCATCATTGTGTTGACCCATTTCTCGGAGATTATGCGCTTAGAATTCACATGGAGTTTCTATTTTCAATCCTCAACTGATTGTATAAGCATACAAACAGGATGTGCTGCTGCAACATGTTACAAACTTCTTTTGATCTAAATCGCCAGCTTGTTCTCTTGTTGTATTTCCAGACCAGCTGTTTAAATGTCGGGCTCAGTAGGACTGTTTACTGAAAGTGCTCATGCCATGGAGACAACCGACATTAATTATTATATAATGGGGGGGGTGAATTGTGTAGTAAAATGTGTGGCCAAGAGAGCACAATTGATATGTTCAAAACCACGTGCGTCTTAATCCTCAGACAGATCAACAGTATTCATATCAATGGAAGGGATAGTAGTTTATTTATGCACCAGCATCTGTTGCACTTCTTTCAACATCTCGTTTGGTTATTAACCTGGCTGACACGAGTAGGGTAAGGTTATTTTTGGAGGACTGTTTAAAAATAGCTAAATCAATACAAATTCAACCCAAGAAAATGACATTCAGATGCATTTACACAAAATATTGCAAATAAACAGTACAGGTGAAAGAATACAAGAGAAATGTATAGGTCCGTCACAAGTCTTTCACTGAGAACAGAGCACATAATGCTGAGGTCATAGCAGACATCTCCACAATTATTTGCAGCAAGCCAAAGGTCAAAGTGAAGCAAAGTTGAAAGTCGAGTTCCTACCAAACTAGATGGGCAGGTGTTGCATTGCATCAACCAATGGTTTTGTGAGAAGTCATCGACTGTGGATTCAGGCACCTGATTGTGAGATCATTTGATGTGGCTAACTAAAAATGTTAAATACCTATCTATACATGCTTTCAAAGATCTGGCATACAGTTGCAATGTAGTCGGGCAGGAATTCAACCAAAGACATTGAGACAAGAGTGAATAGGATAGAGGATATCCACAAGAAAACAATGAGAATGGAAAGAAACCAAACATTTCAACTAATATATATATATATATTCTTTCAATCCAGAAATGTCACTTGTCAAAATGTGTGATACGGTCCCTCCAGTGTCTAGAATAGACACTAACTGTATAAGCTGTAGCAATATAATTCACTGCGTAAAATCAGAAAGACAGTACTTATCTACCTACAGTGCCATTATATAAGAATATATAGTTTGTATTTTCACTCCCTATTTAAAATCTTATGAAGTAGGCCTGTGACAATACCGGTATCGCAAAACATTTCCCATGGCAAAAATGAAAACAAAACTGACTAAATTTGTTGATCCTTTAAAAACCTGCTTCATGTAAAATAGTGTGCTATAGCTTGAAATATAAATAAACTGTGACTCGATGACAACAGAATGATGTTTGTTTCTAACATTATGGCTGTTTTCCTAAGTAAGTTAAATCCACAGTGTTATGTTTCCTTGCCACGGCACTAAATGAGTATTGAAATACTGGTATCGCCCCAGCCCTAATATTACGGCTATGCTCCGTAAAACAGTCCACATGTTCAACAAACATAAGCTTAACAATTATGCAATGGGAGATAATCAAATACTAAGTACTTTACAGAAAGGAAAAAAGTTTGCTGAACATGGCTCCAAGGAAAGAGTTCAGTCAGTTACTGAAAGTTGTCATTATGAAGATTAAAAGTGTGCCTATCAGAAGTTCAGGTGAAGTCTTTGAATACACATTGCAGCGCAACAATTTGGTAAGTACTTGTCAGCAAGCTTCAAACTGAACCTCAGACCAAGGCATTAATATGATGCAGGTTTGCACCAACAAACCCATACTACCATAAACTGTCCCTGTTGGTTCTCTTATATTTACTCCATCCATTACCATCTGTATCTTTGACTATGATACAGTACATTTCCATTCTGTGGAGTTTTCCCTGTTCAGACTTGAGTCCTTAAAGAGGAAGACCAACTGACATCCTCAAGCATTCAACCCCATGCCGTGAGATGCGCCCACCAGTCTACAGCATAATGAAAATAAGTGCATTTGCATTAAATTTTCTGGTAAATTCTCCTCAGTCCAACCCCCCAATGCCATAGATAGACCAGTTAGTGCTGCTCTCAAATGCAATGAGGGAGTTCAATTAAGTGCACCGGGCTATGGCATGTGACGGGTAAAAGCCGTGAGGGAGGAGCGCCCTTCTCAAATTGAACAGTGATCTGCGCCACTCGGTCATGTTGTCAACAAGGCAACCTCCCACTGGACACAGACGCCAAATCAACGTCTATTCCACATTGGTTCAACGTCATTTCATTAAAATGACATGGAAACATTGAATCAATCAGTGTGTGCCCAGCGGTGCATCATTCCGAAACATATTTTATGGAAAAGAATAATGTGTTTTCATTGCGAAGGCAGATAAAGCCTTCTCAAAAGCAATCACTTTTGCATGTGAAAACAGAACCCTCCTCATTACTCCACATGCTTAACCTACATCACTTTAGTTTTGAGCAGACTTTGTGGACGGCCAAAACGGGGCACCTGGCTCACGTCCGGGAGGCAGCACAGTTCCAAAATGAATGCAAACAATGCTGACATGGTTCACACAGGGCTGGCCCGGGGCATTAATCAAATCCCCTCATTGTCTCTCCGAATGCTGTGCACATGGATGTCACACTGCTCACTTGCGCCCTCATGTGGAGCAGCACAGAGCGATCTGCTGCACCTTGGCCAGCTCTGTCAGCAGCAGCTTCATGCGGTGTTTGAGCTGAGGCAGCCGGGCCAGGGGCTCTGGGGGCTCCAGCTCTCCTGTGTAGTCCAGCCAGCTCTCCAACACTGAAGAGGAGAGATGGAACATTGTCAATCACTGATGTTTAGTTCACAATACATACATTTACATTTAAGTCATTTAGCAGACGCTCTTATCCAGAGCGACTTACTGAGAGATTATTATTATGAGTATCTCCGACTACCTCAACTAACCAGTGACCCCGCACATTGATTCTGTACCAGCACACCCCACTATATATTGTTCTTTTTTACTGCTCCTCTTTAACTACTTGTTACTTTTCTCATCTGTATTTTTTTTTTTTAACTGCACTGTCAGTTAAAGCCTCGTAAGTAAGCATTTCATTACAAGGTTTGATGTACCTGTTGTATTAGGCGCATGTGACTAATACAATTTGATTTGATTATTAGGGCAGCAGGTAGCCTAGCAGTTAAGAGCATTGGGCCAGTATTCGAAAGGTTGCGGATTTGAATAACCGAGCTGACAAGGTGAAAAATTTGTCGATGTGCCTGCCCTTAAGCAAGGCACCTAACCCAAATTTGTTCCAGGGGTGCCTTACCCTGTAAAACAACATTTCACTGCACCCATGTGGCAATAAGAAATAGGTTAATTGATTGTAGCTACAATTGTGATGGACAAGAAAGAAAGCTACTGTCTTTATTTGACTTGTTTTGCATGAAACTCTTATTCACTGTACATATACGATAATTGTGGCATTAAAATGCTTTCCTTACTAATAAACAGAAAACAGAGGGGCTGTTGTCATCTCACCATCCAGCTCCCTCTCGATGAAGTCCATCCTGTGTGTGACCTCGTCCTGGACAGCATCTATGTGATCCAGCAGGTTGATCTGCCACTGGTGCTGCTGGCCACTGCCGTCCACGTCCCCTCCCCCACCGCAGCCAACACCCTCCTCTCGCTTCACCTCGGCCTGGCCCCACCGACCAACATCTGAACCCTGGACATATGGGAAAGAGGATTCAGTCGTGAAGTTGACTTTTTAGAGTATCTACCACTCTATAGTGTATGCGGGGTGTATGGATGGATAGATGGTACAATATAGACAGACGGGTAGAGATGTTGAAGGAGAATGTCTGAAGGCTGAAACAGAACTGACCTTGGTGTGAGTGTTCAGGTGTGTGGGAGCTTTGGGCCTGGCTGTCTCCAGCATGCCTCCATAGCGCTGCTCTCTCTCCAGCAGGTCCTCAGTGCTTCTTAGGCTGTCCTCCAGTTCAGATCCCCTCCGTGTGGTCTCCACCACCAGCCTCTGCTCCACTGCAGGGTAGTATGCCCGCGGCTTCTGGTAGCAATGCTCACTCATTATGTACGAGTCCTGGAACGACTGATAGGGCGAGGAAGAAGACGAGGAGGAGGAGGAGGAGGCTCGGCTAAGCTTCTCCATGGCGGCTGACATCAGAGCTTCTGCGCCACCACGAGCGAGACTCTTGTGGTCCTTCTCGGAACCCTCGTCTGTTAGCGCAGGAGAGGGTGCTGCGTCAGTGCCCGTCCCCGAGCCACCTCTCCTCCAGGGCCTCTCTGCTCTTTTCCAGGGCTGGCACCACAACTGCAGGTCTGGGTGGGTCTGGGTCCTACAGGGGAACACAAAGGCAATCAAACTCCAAACATTTTGTAAGGATAGATATTGATTCATGAGTTTTTCCATTCAACACTACTTACTGTAGGACGCTCATTTTGAGCTGGAGGCCATTGAGCACCTCCACCACACGCTGTACGTCTCCTAGTAGCTGGTGTGTTGCTGCAATCTTCTTGGCATTCTGGTGGGAGTAGTTCTCATCCAGGAAGGACAGACCATACATGTGACCACTGCTCAGCCAATCACGGTCATACCGGTAGCGCAGGCTTTGCCTCTGACCTGGAACAGAGGTGACGTGATATCATAAGTGTGATGGGAAAATGTAAGGTGAAAAGTTCATATTAGAGTGATTAACAATGTTTAGCATATTTATATATTTTCCCCTTTCTGTAACACACACGATTTCTAGTGTTCTATTTGTGACACGTGTGTAGGATGGTGGTCACTAGACTTGATACTGAACATTACAAAATGTCCTCATATCTGTTGATAGTGATTGAAGTCAGAGCTACTGAAGATACGACAGAGGACACTGATTATTATTCCATTGATGACATAAAACAATGATTCTGTAGCAGCTGGCAGTCATTGCCTTTTGTTTTGGAAAATATTTGGTGCTGATTAGAGTAAAAAGGTCCTCTCCAGAAGGCTAGCAAACCTCTCGGGCTGGAGCTCCCTGGTTTGTAATAAACTGATTTTTGATTGAACTCTCTCTTTATGTTCACCTGGAAATTCTTATTACAATAAAACACAGCCCCAAAAACCACAGTTAAATGTACTGGCTTGTCTTGTGTTAACTTCTCCTTTCCCTTACCCAAGTAACCCCATAGAGAAACCCGAAATGGAGTTTCTATTAAGCCAAGTTGTGTGTTTGCTGGCTCTCACCTGGTGGGTCTCTGCAGACGTAGCAGGCGTATTTGTCCGGGACGTTCTCCTCCAGGAGGCCCATGCAGGTGCCATGCTGCCAGCACAGACACTCCTCACACTGGAGAGACAAGGCCAGGGAGCAACACTATCAAACTGAGTTTTCCTCCCTGCTGCTAACTGTTGGCCTGAGCTTGCGTTTAGAGAAACTGAGTTGGGCTCGACCTTGAGTTGTGCGGTTTGACAAATGTGATTGATTTAAATGATTGAGAGACTAGTGGATTGCCACCAACTATTTATTTCAGACTCAATGATGTGTATTGGAGGCAGATCAGGGCTAGAGTCAGGTAAACCCCCAAGCAGCTCACCTGTATCATGAAGTCGTTTTCCTCTTCTGCCTCACAGACGCAACGCACAACCTCCTGACTGCCTGTCTCCAAAGCAACAGAGCCCAGACTTAGGGGAGTTGTTGCATTGTCCAGCTCCACCCCCAGCTCGTCATCACTCCACTCACAACTGTCAGTGGACCAATCACTGATGCTATCCTCATCTAGAGGAGAAATCAAGGGATGGAAAGGGTTAACTAATAAAGACAACCCTGGTCAGTGACCCTAGTCTCCTTTAGTAGCATTGTAACATCGAGATTTCCTCCATGAGCTGGTTTCAGTATATTTGCCAATGTGAGTCCGCAGGAGATAATGTGATCTGGATGTAACTGATATGTTTGATCAAGAGATTATTGCAACACAAGCAGAGGGGGCTTCCATGGTAGAAATATAGGAGGAAACTATAGCTCATGTTATCTACAGCATTGTAACATACTAGAGGTCGACCGATTCATTGGAATGGCCGATTAATTAGGGCCGATATCAAGTTCTCCTAAATCGGAAATCGTTTCTTTTGGACACCTTTATATAGACTTTATTTAACTAGGCAAGTCAGTTAAGAACACATTCTTATTTACAATGAGTGCCTAGGAACAGTGGGTTAACTGCCTTGTTCAGGGGCAGAATGACAGATTTTTTACCTTGTCAGCTCGGGGATTCAATCTTGCAACCTTACAGTTAACTAGTCCAACGCTCTAACTACCTGATTACATTGCACTCCACGAGGAGCCTGCCTGTTACGCGAATGCATTAAGAAGCCAAGGTAAGTTGCTAGCTAGCATTCAACTTATCTTATAAAAATCTATCATTATCACTAGTTAACTACACATGGTTGATGATATTACTAGTTTATCTAGAGTGCCCTGCGTTGCATATAATCGATGCGGTGCGTATTCGCGAAAAAGGACTGTCTTGCTCCAATGTGTACCTAACCATAAACATCAATGCCGTACTTAAAATCAATACACAAGTATATATTTTTAAACCTGCATATTTAGTTGATATAGCCTGCTAACCTGACTCGTTGCGAACTCTGTGAAGACTATTTCTTCCTAACAATGACAGCCAACTTCGCCAAACGGGGGATGATTTAACAAAAGCGCATTTGCGAAAAAAGCACAATCGTTGCACGACTGTACCTAACCATAAACACAAATGCTTTTCTTAAAGTCAATACACAGAAATATATATTTTTAAACCTGTATATTTTGCTAAAAGAAATCCAGGTTAGCAGGCAATAATAACCATGTGAAATTGTGTTAACTTCTCTTGCGTTCATTGCACGCAGTCAGTGTATATGCAACAGTTTGGGCCGGCTACTTTGCCATAATGTTACGTAATTATGACATAACATTGAAGGCTGTGCAATGTAACAGGAATATTTAGACTAATGGATGCCACCGCTTAGGTAAAATATGGAACGGTTCCGTATTTCACTGAAATAATAAACGTCTTGTTTTCGAGATGATAGTTTCCGGGTTCAACCATATTAATGATATACGGCTCGTATTTCTGTGTGTTATTATGTTATAACTTAGTCTATGATTTGATAGAGAAGTCTGACTGAGCGGTGGTAGGCAGCAGCAGGCTCGTAAGCATTTATTCAAACAGCACTTTTGTGCGTTTTGCCAGCAGCTCCTCGCTGAGCTTCAAGCATTGTGCTGTTTATGACTTCAAGTCTATCAACTCCCGAGATTAGGCTGTGTAACCGATGTGAAATGGCTAGCTAGTAAGCGGGGTGCGCGCTAGTAGCGTTCCAAATGTTACTCGCTGAGACTTGGAGTGGTTGTTCCCCTTGCTCTGCATGGGTAACGCTGCTTCGAGGGTGGCTGTTGTCGTTGTGTTCCAGGTTCGAGCCCAGGGAAGCTCGACGGTTACACTGGCAATACTAAAGTGCCTATAAGACCATCCCATAGTCAAAAAGGTATATGAAATACAAATCGTATAGAGCGAAAATTGTCCTACAATTCCTATAATAACTACAACCTAAAACGTCTTACCTGGGAAGTTTGAAGAATCCTTAAAAGGAACCACCAGCTTTCATATGTTCTCATGTTCTGAGCAAGGAACTTAAATGTTAGCTTTTTTACATGGCACATATTGCACTTCTCCAACACTTTGTTTTTGCATTATTTAAACCAAATTGAACATGTTTCATTATATTTGAGGGTAAATTGATTTTATTGATGTATTATATTAAGTTAAAACAAGTGTTCATTCAGTATTGTTGTAATTGGCATTATTACAAATAAAAAAATGTATATATTTAAAAAAAGACGATACCAATTAAATCGGGCCGATATATATCTCGGCCCGATTTAATTGGTATCGGCTTTTTTTGGTCCTCCAATAATCGGTATCGGCGTTGAAAAATCATAATCGATCGACCTCTATAACATACAGGATATCCCTTATGCATAGCACTGTGAGTCGAACATATAACAAACCGATGAGAATAAAGCAAGCCATGGCAGCAAAGAAAAGGCCCCAGATTCAATCAATAAACTATAGAATCAGTCCACAACTGTGACAACAGGTCTACTTAGTTTGAAAGTGTGGAAAATTATTAGCAAGATCAGTTCGATACGGAATGGAAAAGATACACAGGTCGACGGTTTGAACAAATGACTTATGGACTGAAACCAGGCAAAGGGTAGAGAGTGACGCACACACTCAGACACACAATAATACCCACCATCCACGTGCATCTGCTCTGACTGGTTGTATCCGGGCCTGAAGTGGTAGGACTCAGGCTTGTGATTGTGTGAGAGGGGGAATTTGAGTGGCAAATTCAATTTGGACTGAAGAGCGAATATTGAGATGTCAATATTCTCCTCACTACCTGTGTACTCTGTTAATAAAGGGGAGGGGGAAGCAGACGCAGAACAAAATGTCAACTTTGGAAATGCTGATGAGGACAAACAAGAACTAATCTTTTCGGGGGGTCAAACAGACAATATATGAAACCAAACTGTGTTTCCAGCTGAAAATACTATTATGGGTGTGAGAATATGTCGTTACAACAAAGACAACAAACTTGTGTCCACAAAACCCCTTTACATGAGTGTTTCTGAGAGCTGAACTGGCCAAAACAGTCCAAATAAAAACTATTTGTGTGTGAATGTACACAGTGAACAAACCATCCTCTTAATACTGTATGTGTGTTATAACAAGTGTCATCCACAGATCCAGAGTGAATTTAAACTAGGTCAATAGACCAATAGTGGTTCAAACTTGGCTACAAAAGTGGCATCACAGTAGCTTGTGCCTAGCAGTAGAGTTCAAACAGATGAGTCAGATGGTTAATAAAACCAGAATAAAGGCCTGTGTTATTATATGAACCAAACATGAGCAAAAGATGTGCAAATCATCAGTCAGAGGAAAAGGGGTAAAAGCACAAGACGGCTGATTCAAACAAAATGATCAGCGGCTATTTGACTGATGAAGTGACGTAGGTGAGTAGTGAGGACACAGCAGTTGTAGTGCTCCTCCAATCCCTACCACACTGCTGCTTTGCCTCTGAAGCGAAGCAGGGTTGTCCTGGTCGCTCCCTGGATGGGAGACCAGATTCTGCTGGAAGTGGTGTTGGAGGGCCAGTAGGAGGCACTCTTTCTCTATAGTCTAAGAAAACATATACCAATGCCTCAGGGCAATGATTGGGGACTTTCCCCTGTGTAGGGTGCCATCTTTCGATGGTCACTAAAGATCCCATGCCACTTATTAAAAGTAGGGGTGTTAACCCTGGTGTCCTGGCTAAATTCCCCAATCTAGCAGTCATACCATACCTAGCTTCCAATTGGCCCATTCATTCCCCTGTAACTATTCTCCAAGTCATTGCTATAAATGAGAATGTGTTCAGTCAACTTACCTGCTAAAATAAGGATATACATTTTTTTTAAAGAAATAAAACACCTACCAAGAGGTGTGAAGGTAATATATCAGGGGTCTTCCCATGGCCTGAATGAAGCGTTGCACATGCAGTGGCGCTAAAGCTATAGGACAGGAGCCCCATGCAGAACAGTAAGACGACTAGTGTCTCCTTACCACACTTGACCTTCTTTTTCTTCTTCTTTTTCTTCAGATTAATACGAAGGAAGTCCCTCTGTTTCTTATCCTTCAGCCGATCTCGTTCTTTCACCACTGCTGGAGTGACACGGGGGAACCAAGTGTTAGGAGTGCTCTAGACACTGAAGGCGTGTTCCGCCATTACAAACACTGGAGCATGCACCATTTCACAATAATCCTGTTGTGTCATGTTAAGAGAAAGTGGATTTTCGATCAGAAATCAGCAAAGATAACTACACATTTGCTCATAGCTAATGGCCTATTTAAAGGAAAGAAATCCACTCAAACTATCTTTGAGTATTTTCTTTAATTAGTCCACAAATGAAGAGTCCCAAAATGTTTAAGATTTAAGAAGCAAACTGTCACACTTGCCGCATCATATAATGCCTTTCTCATCATGATGTGGCAAGTGACACTTTGCTTATTGAAAGTCAATATCATGGGAACGTTAAATACATTTTTAAAAAAAGTTAAATTGGGACTATTAACAGAGGACGAAAAAAAATATATAGTCGAGAGGATTTTTTTTAGAAGCCTTCTCGTTGTCATTTCACATCTTACACAGACATATGTCCATACCACTGCTCTCAGTAGACTCCGTCTCCACTAGTCTCTGTCCATTTCTGTCCAGTTGGTTCTCTTTGCTCTTCTCCCTCAGTAGAGCCCTCTGCTGCTGGCGCTGGGTGTTGACAGCAGGTGGAGCTGATGTGCGTCTGTTCATTGTCTTAGCCTCACTACGTGGAGATGGGGGAGTTCTAGTAGGACTGTGCACATTGGAGTCTGCCGGGCATGGAAACACAATATTAATATTATGGATAAAACTGATTTCCTCTTTGGGTGAATCTATCATGTAGCTAAGTCCCTTTTTTGACACTTACGCATTGAGGCGGAGATGGTGCGTCTCCTCTTAGGACTTTCCAGAGAGGTAGGGGAGGGGTGCTTCTCTGAGGCCCGTGTCTGGGCGCTCCTGGTGGGGCTTAGATCATCCTCTAGCTGCTGCTCCTCTCCATGGTAGTATTTCATGTGGTAGTGAAGCAGTTTGGCCTTGCGGAACGACTTGGTGCAGCCTACAGCACTGCATTTAAATGGGTTGTGGTCCAAGTTGATGGACAGGACTGGGGGAGGCTGGTTTTTGATCACTCTGTACACTGAAAACACAATGGAGACATGTAAGAGGATGGACAAACAGCTAGGAGTGGAGAGATACTCATGTAAACTGATGTAACAGAGTGCTGGGTGAGAACTCACATGGCTCTCTGCTAAATCGGTTGGGGTTGTGGAAACCCTGCTTCCTTATCGCTGGAAATAAAGACAGAGACAATATAAACTGTCACTGACTGACAACATTCAACACACATTAAAACAATTCAATTCTCAAATATATTTTCAAACCTTTTATAGTATTTTGACGACTTGTGAGAAAAGAAACCTCTAAAAATGGACAGAACCTCTAAATAAACGTACAGTACACTGACAGCTACGTTATTTGGAAATATAAGGAAGCCTTTTGGATCGTGATTTTCTGAAGAGTTGTGTGGTCTTACGTTTCACTGGGAGGGCCAGTGGTGCAGGTTTGGCGCTATCTGGTTGGCTTTCTGACATCTGCTCCACTCGGTCAATGGTGGACATAGCTGAGGGTAATGGGACAGACACTGGCCCGGTCTGTGTTGACATCTGATTGGGTGACTCAGTGGATGGCTTAGTTTCATTAGGTGAGCTCAGGACTGTGTACTCAGTTTTCATTTCCACCTCTTCTTTCTTTATCCCTTCATTTAAATGAGTAGGCTTCTCTTCACTCTGTCCTCTGTCTTCTTCCATTTTTACTTCAGTCGGGCCCACAGTGGCTGCCACGTGATCCCCGAGGTTGTTCTGTCCTGCATGTTGCTCTGTATCCTCCTCCTGCTTAACTATGAATGGTGTCTCTTTGGTGACATCCCCCTCACTATCCTTCCTCTTTGTCTTCTCCTCCACCTCCCTCTCATGCCAGTCATCTTCATCATTATTGTCACCATCCTCTGTGTCACTGTCCCCCTCCTGGTCAGAGGTACTGCGTCTTGTTCTTTTATTTTTTGGGCCGTATTCCTGAGGCCTCCGGTCTCTGCCATTCTGGGGCTTCTTCGCGCCGTTCCTCTCAGTGGACCGAGCCTTTCCTCCTCCTCTCTATTTCCACAAAGAGGGGGGATGAAAACATTTTTGGAAAATTAGGTAAAGTACAACCCACAGAAACATGATCCTCTGCATGGCAAGCCAACACAATATCAACAGATATACAGCACCAGTCAAAAGTTGTTCAAGGGTTATTTATTTATTTTTCCACATTTCAGAATAATAGTGAAGACATCAAAACTATGAAATAACACATGGAATCATGCAGGAACTGTGTTAAACAAATCAAAATACATTTTATATTTGAGATTTTTCAAAGTAGCCACCTTTAAATTGATGACAGCTTCAAACTCTTGGCATTCTCTCAACCAGTTTCATGAGGTAGTCATCTAGAATGCATTTCAATTAACAGGTGCGTCTTGTTAGAACTTCTTAGGGCTGCAATCCCGTTACCGGGATCGATATGACAACAGCCCGTGAAAGTGCAGAGACCCAAATTCAAACAGAAATCTCAATTAAAATTCCTCAAACATGCATGTATCTTATAGAAATTTAAAGGTAATCTTGTTGTTAATCCCACCAAAGTGTCCGATTTCAAATAGGCTTTACAGCGAAAGCACCACAAACGATGATGTTAGGTCATCACCAAGTCACAGAAAAATTTTGCCATTTTTCCAGCCAAAGAGAGGAGTCACAAAAAGCACAAAGACATAAAATGAATCACTAACCTTTGATGATCAGATGACACTCATAGGACTTCATGTTACACAATACATATGTTTTGTTCGATAAAGTGCATATGTATATAAAAAACATCTCGGTATACATTGGCCAGTTACGTTCAGTAGTTACAAAAACTTAATGCAACCGCTGTGTCAGATTTCAGAAAAACTTTACGGAAAAAGCAAACCATGCAATAATCTGAGTACAGCTTTCAGACAACAAAGCAGCCAAAAAGATATCCGCCATATTGGGTAGTCAACATTAGTCATAAATAGCATTATAAGAGTGTTTTCTATCCAATACTACTAATAATATGCATATATTAGCAACTGGGACTGAGCAGCAGGCTGTTTACTCTGGGCACCTTTCATACAAGCTACTCAATACTGCCCCTGCAGCCATAAGAAGTTAAAAGTTCATTTGTGGAATTTCTTTCCTTCTTAATGCGTTTGAGCCAATCAGTTGTGTTGTGACAAGGTAGAGTTGGTATACAGAAGATAGCCGTATGTGGTAAAAGACCAAGTTCATATTATGGCAAGAACAGCTCAAATATGCAAAGAGAAACAACAGTCCATCATTACTTGAAGACATGGTCAGTCAATGTGGAAAATGTCAAGAACTTTGAAGGTTTCTTCAAGTGCAGTTGCAAAAACCATCAAGCGCTATGATGAAACTAGCGCTTATGAGGTCCACCACAGGACAAAAAGACCCAGAGTTACCTCTGCTGCAGAAGATAAGTTCATTAGAGTTACCAGCCTCAGAAATCAGCAATTAACTGCGCTTAATGGGACTATCATTTGTTTTTCAACAGGGCAATGACCCAAAACTCATCCAGGCTGTGAAAGGGCTATTTGACTAAGAAGGAGAGTGATGGAGTGCTGCATCAGATGACCTCAACCCAATTGAGATGGTTTGTGATGAGTTTGACCACAGTGAAGGACAAGCAGCCAACAAGTGCTCAGCATGTGGGAACTCCTTCAAATAATCATAATCACTAGTTAACAACACATGGTTAATGATATTACTAGTTTATCTAGCGTGTCCTGCTTTGCATATAATCGATGCAACGCTGGGGTATGATTTAACAAAAGCGCATTAGCGAAAAAAGCACAATCGTTGCACGACTGTACCTAACCATAAACACCAATGCCTTTCTTAAAATCAATACACAGAAGTATATATTTTTAAACCTGCATATTTAGCTAAAAGAAATCCAGGTTAGCAGGCAATATTAGCCAGGTGAAATTGTGTGTCACTTCTCTTGCGTTCATTGCATGCAGAGTCAGGGTATATGCAACAGTTTGGGAAGCCTGGCTCATTGCGAACTAATTTGTCAGAATTTTACATAATTATGACAGAACATTGAAGGTTGTACAATGTAACAATAATATTTAGACTTAGGGATGCCACCTGTTAAATAAAATACCGAATGGTTCTGTATTTCACTGAAATAATAAACGTCTTGTTTTCGAAATGATACTTTCCGGATTCGACCATATAAATGAAAGGCCCGTAGGCTCGTATTATTGTGTGTTATTATTAAGTCTGATTTGATATTTGATAGAGCAGTCTGAGCGATGGTAGGCAGCAGCAGGCTTGTAAGCATTCATTCAAACAGCACTTTCGTGCGTTTTGCCAGCAGCTCTTCGCAAGCACAGCGCTGTTTATGTCCTCAAGCCTATCAACCTAATGGCTGGGGTAACCGATTTGAAATGGATAGCTAGTTAGCGGGGTGCACGCTAATAGTGTTTCAAACGTCACTCGCTCTGAGACATGGAGTAGTTATTCCCCTTGCTCTGCAAGGGCCGCGGCTTTTGTGGAGCGATGGGCAGCTCTGCTTCGAGTGTGGCTGTTGTGGATGTGTTCCTGGTTCGAGCCCAGGTAGGGGCGAGGAGAGGGACGGAAGCTATACTGTTACACTGGTGATACTAAAGTGCCTATAAGAACATCCAATAGTCAAAGGTATATGAAATACAAATGGTATAGAGAGAAATAGTCCTATAAATACTATATTAACTACAACCCAAAACTTCTTACCTTGGAATATTGAAGTCTCGTTAAAAGTAACCACCAGCTTTCATATGTTCTAATGTTCTGAGCAAGGACCTTAAACGTTAGCTTTTTTACATGGCACATATTGCACTTTTACTTCTCCAACACTTTGTTTTTGCATTATTTAAACCAAATTGATTGGTTATTACTTATTTGAGGCTAAAAGGATTTTTATTGATGTATTATATTAAGTTAAAAGTGTTCATTCAGTATTGTTGTAATTGTCATTATTACAAATAAATAAATAATTAAATTTAAAAAATATATATATATTTTTTTAAATTATTTTTATTTATTTAAAATCGGCCGATTAATTGGTATCAGCTTTTTTGGTCCTCCAATAATCGGTCGACCTCTAGTAGGTACTTTGAAGAATCTAAAATATATTTTAATTTGTTTAATTAACACTTTGGTTACTACGTGATTCCATGTGTTATTTCATAGTTTAGATGTCTTCACTATTATTCTACAATGTAGAAAATAGTAAAAAGAAAGAAAAACCCTTGAATGAGTATGTGTTCCAAACTTTTGACTGGTAGTGTATGCCCTTCGAACAGGTAAAAACTACTATTGACAGTCCCTGATGAGAGAAGGAAACAAAGAGCTCACCTCTCTTACAAAAGGTTTCACGTGGATCCCCTTTACCGTCTGGACAACGCCATCATAAAACTTCACGGTGTAAGATGCTGAGGGCAAATGGAGGTCAGATGGATCAGGTTAATGCTGAACAGAATCCATAAATCTCTTCAATATGTATACGAGTACTTCCAAACCACTCACCATCTTTATTCACTGCCAAGACCTTGGCAGGGTAGAAGCGGCAATCAGACCAACTGGCGAGGACCTTGTCATTCACATGAAATCCCTGGACAGACAGATGAAATGAAGTGTCACTGTCAAACATGGATCCAGTATCAGCCTGAGCAAATGAAATCAAATAGAAGTAGGCGGAGCAAACAGAAGGCCAGGTACAGCTAAGTAGAGCAACAGTAGGGATATAATAGGGAGAATAAGTAAGTAAATAGAGTACATCTCTTACAGGGATAGGACAGTCGTCCAGCAGTCCCTGTCGTCTCAGCTGGATCCTCTCTACAGGTCTCAGGTAGGGGCTGGTCCAGTCAAACCACTCATCATAGCGGTGGCTCCACTGACGGTAGTGGATCAGGACCTTCTCGTCATCATAGTCAATCTTCTCTATGTTGGCCGGATACCTAGGAGCAGGGCGTATACGAGAGGGGTGATTGAGATGGGAGCAAAGGAACTCAACTGAAGACAAGAGATCATTGGTGTATAGGTAATAAGAAAGGCTAGGATAACAGAGAATAGCAGACAGTGAGAGAAAGAGACTGAAAAGGAGCTGAGGAAAGCAACAAAGAGAGATTGCAGGTAGAGAAAGACAATTTACTGACAAAGAGTGAGAGAGGAACTGAAGAATGACTCACCAGTTTTTGAGGGCGTCTCTGGCCTCCAGCGTTGCTCCCACCTCAAAGGTTATTCCTCTTCTGTTAGGGGGTGTCTTGCTCATTGTGTCCACATCCACCTCCTGCTGAGAGGCACAGTTCTACCTGGTTAAACACCAGAAAACTCATAATTCCAGTACCTAAATTGCCAATGGTGCGGTTCCTACACAAGGTCACACAAAAAATAACCAGAGTTGCGAGAGACTGGCTTTAGAGCGAACTGGCTTAGACAGGACCGGTACCATAATCAGTGGAGAATTTTGTCAGTTTTCTTAATTTCTTTTGATCAGAGTCTACTTGTTACATAACAAATCACATTAGTGGAACATGAAAGCAAACAACGGTTCTAAGGGCCTTAGTCATTTTGAGGGGACTGCCATCAAGAGAGGAGAGAAAATTGGATGACGCTTGACTATATGGCTGAGAGAGAAAGGAATTATTACATAAATACACAAACAATAATATGCCATTCGTCAGACGCTTTTCTCCAAAGTGAAGCAAAAACACACACACTGAAAATAAGAATTTGTTCTTAACTGACTTGCCTGGTTAAATAAAGGATTAAAAAAACGGGGATTCCACCAGGCATGGGGGTTGTGGGCGCGGCTTAAATCAGTCCAGAGTTGTCAGCAGAGAGAAAAATGTGCCATTTTCCAATTTCCTGCAATTCTATACTTTTTGCCATGGCTATTTGTGTTCTTGTGATCGAACATTATCAGTAATCCTATCAGTAATATCAGTAATCCTGCCGTGCAAAAAACACTTGACTGTCTAGATTATATTTTGGTGACTTCTAGTTCTCAACAATGATATTATAAAATATATATATCTTAGTTGGTTTCATCCAAAGATAAGTGGACATTGTAGTCTACGGAACTCAGTGAGAAAGAAAAACTTTCAGGCATTAGAGCATGCATAAAGTAGTCATTATCATAAGCACTACGAGCTCTTTATTAGCAAAGTCATACTACATAAAGTGTGATGTAAAATTCCCTTACATCTGGTGCTCTTCCAAAGATGGCATAACCATTGACACCCTTCATATCGCTTGATATTCAGTTTGCATGATTTCTGAAGCATATTCCTTAAAGTGTTTTATGAACCCTTTATGATATCAAATATATATGATCCATCATGTATCATACTCCAATGTTTATCCAAAAAAACACTTAGCAAAGAAACCCCTATATGCCTCCTGCCTACCTCAGATCTCAACCTATGGCCACCTGCTTGCTTCACAAAGGATGCTACCTAAATTGAGGTGAATAGAAACCGGTCCTCCAGGGCAAACCAGCACACAAACCTTCCTCTGAAGCTTTTGCAAGCAACCCTTATGAAAGACCATCGATTTGTACATGAATACTGTCTAATCCACGTATTGAGCATCTTTCTGCAGCCAGTAGCCTAATAAATGAGGTCAAGAGCCAGAAAGCTTTCGAAGACGTGGGCAGCACGCTATGAAATTCCGACAGTCTATTCTGTATCCCTATTTTTTTGTTCAATCGGGGTGATCAAAGTATAACGATTCATCATAATTTTGGTAATTTACTAAGATGTTCATTTTGATTGTGAAGTTTGCTCAAATAAAATATGCATTGCTACTCAAACGGTCCATCCATTGTCTGGTCCATTGCTTAGCGTTACATTGTTGTTTCGGGCCCTGGATACATTGTATTCTCTCTATCACAGTCAAACACAATCACCTTCAAATCACCGGGAAACACACAATTCTAAACATATCTATGCAATACATTAGCCTACTTTGGGGAGGCCAAACTCACCGCAAAACTCACCTTCGGGGAGAGACTTTGAGCATATTCCATATCAATGCAACCTAGCTAGTAGCCGGATATCTTCACGCTACTTGGCAAACCACGTGTTCTGGTCAGGCGAACATTCCACGTATTGAGACAATAGCAATGGTCTCTGAAATTAGATTAAGCTAGTTATGCAGATAGGCCAGTTGAATAACACGAACCTACCGTAGGTAGGTTCAATAAACACACCTATTCCGACAAAACACTTGTGAATGAATAGGGCATTATTATTTGTTGGACTGACGGTGTCGCTCAAGACGCACGGAAGCAACCACAATCAAATGGAAGCAAATGGCGCGCAATACACATCTGTTGTTTAATATACTACGCCTGATAAAGGGTGAAAATAACCTTCAATTTGGACCCTCAACTAAAGGCCTACTAATAGTCCATGGCTTTAAATGTACTATGTAGCCCGAGAACAGAAGCCTGGCACAAAAAAATATCGAAATATAGCCTAATCCTGTCCTACTATGCCATGTTTTTTTATCCCAATTCTTTGGGGGGAAAGCCGTCTGCGCGTTCTGCGTTTAAGCAATCACCTAGCATCCACTCAAAAGTGAGGCTCAAATAAAATGCGTAGGGTTTTACACAATTCACGACTGCAAAACTCGCTTTGTTGACTATAGTTTCTGAAAGCTTATTGTCAGATATTCTGTAAGGAGTGGGAGTGTTCATTATATTACACTGTAGTTCGTCAGTAATTTCAACAAAGCTAATTGGTTAAAGGGTCTGATAGGGGCGGGCTTTAGAAATCTTACAGGCCATTCAGATTGTCATTCTTAAGGGAATCGCGGGGCCTCTGTAGGCCACACTTTTCTTACGGTACTAAATACTGCATGGAAATATAGCATTTTTTACATCCCTGAAGCTGCCGAACCCTCCAGAAAAACAATTACAAGTCAACCTTACTCCAAACAGTATAAACTGTATAAGATATCCATAAGGCAAAATACGTCAACATTACAAGTATTTTAAAGTTATTTGTTTAGAACTCAGGAAGCACAAGCAGCATTCACAATCTTTTGTGTTATTGATGCATAAAATCTTTGTCTATTATTTCGCTAAGACTAAAATGTTGCATCAAATGTTACCTTGATTTCTGAGTATTCTTCCCGATGGTGATGTGCAATGAGCGATAAAATATTTTCGTGTGGTGCCTCCACGTCTGATTCCAGTGCACGCAGTTAAATTTTCTTCCCGATGCACTCGAGTCGCACTACCGGCGAATGGCACGCAACTACGCATGTGCCATTATTAAAAGGACCTTCTGTTCTCGCATCACAGGGGTGCATGGCGGAGGCTACTTGTGCCAGAGCCATATATACATAAATAATAGGCCAAGTTCTATAATTTTGAATGTTGTTCTAATTCTAGACATTCAGTTTAAAACTATTGATTCAATATTCCCCATGGAATGTTAATAGGGAGCTAACATGGCTGCTATATTCAAGTGTCATGTAAATGCATCATAATGCAGAAACCGCATTCGCCCAACTCTACATATATACACGACATGGTAAAAAGTATGTGGACACCCATTCAAATGAGTGGATTCAGCTATTTCAGCCACACTCGTTGCTGACAGGTGTATAAAATCGAGCACACAGCCATGCAATCTCCATAGACAAACATTGATAGTAGAATGGCCTGTACTGAAGTGACTTTCAACGTGACACCGTCATAGGATGCCACCGTTCCAACAAGTAGGTTGTCAAATGTCTGGCCTGCTAGAGCTGCCCAGTCAACTGTAAACGCTGTTATTGTGAAGTGGAAACATCTGGGAGCAGCTCAGCCGCGAAGTGGTAGGCCACACAAGCTCACAGAACGGGACAGTTGAGTGCTGAAGCGCCTAGCGCTTAAAAATCGTCTTTCCTTGATTGCTTCTGGAAGCGATGTAAGCACAATAACTGTTCATTGGGAGCTTCATGAAATGGGTTTCCATGGCCGAGCAGCCCCACACAAGACTAAGCTCACCATGTATAATGCCAAGTGTCGGCTGGAGCGTCGACTGAAGCTCGCCGCCATTGGACTCTGGAGCAGTGGAAACGCGTTCTCAAGAGTTATGAATCACGCTTCACCATCTGGCAGTCCGAAGGACGAATCTGAGTCTGGCGGATGCCAGGAGAACACTCCCTCCCCAATGCATAGTGTCAGTTGTAAAGTTTGATCGAGGAGGAATAATGGTCGGTGGCTGTTTTTCATGGTTCGGGCTAGGCCCCTTAGTTCCAGTGAAGGGAAATCATTAACGCTACAGCATACAATGACATTGTCGACAATTCTGTGCTTCCAACTTTGTGTCAACAGTTTGGGGAAGGCCCATATTAAAGGCCATGATTTTGGAATGAGATGTTCAATGAGCAGGTGTCCACATACTTTTGGCCATGTATTGTTTATACTGTTTACAGTTGCAGCCCAATATATTGGCACCCTCGCATTTTTCTTAAATAATTCTCTATTCCTTCTAAAATAAATTGAAATTGAAAACACGTTTGTTCTCCACACCTTATGGGATTTTCAACATTGCAGAACCCATTACATTTTTGTGAACTGTGTTAGTACTTGGTTGCACAAGTTTTGGCCAAGATAACAGCCAACAAATGCTAATTTTAGTTGTACCTTTCTACTGGTAATTCAGCTCATCCTTCAGCAGCAAACTGTTCTAATTCTTCAACGTTTTAGGGGTTCCCTCCAACTGCTGTTTTCCGGTCTCACCATATGTTATGGATGTGGTTCAGATCTGGACTCTTTACTGGCCACTTCAGAGCAGTCCAGTGTTTCTTCTAGAACCATTCCTGGGTGTTTTCTTTATGTGTGTTTGGGGAAGACCCACAACTTTCAACAGATACACAATTTGTGGACACTGGGTTGAACATTGCACTCCAAAACACCTTGATAATCTGCTGATTTCATGATGTTTTGCACACATTCAAGGCTTCCCTGTACCAGAGGCAGCAAAGCAGCCCCACAACATTATCAAACCTCCCCCATTATTGATTGTAGGGAAGGTGGTATTTTCTTTGAACGATTAATTGTGTCATCGGTAAACATAGGAAGACCCCACTACTGAAGGAGACACAAAAAAGCCTGATTTAACTTCCCAAAAACCCACCTAAACAAGCCTAAATTCTGGGGGAAATGTTCTGTTGACTAATTAAATAAAATTTGTGATTTTGGGCAACACAAATCAGCGCTGTGTTTACTGACGACCAAATTAAGCATTCAATAAAAATAAAACCCTCGCTACAATCAAAGATGGGGGAGGTTTAATTAATGCTGTGGGGTTTATTTGCTGCCTCTGGTACTAGGGGCATTGGATGTGTGCAAGGCATCATGAAATCAGCAGACGATCAGGTATTTTTAAATCCAATGTTCAACCCAGTGTCTGCATTGAAGGTTGTCAGTCTTCCATCTGGACAACGACCCCAAACACACATAAAAAAGCACTCAGGAATGAGATGCTGGACTGTTCTGGAGTGGTCAGCAAAGAGTCCACGGCTGGTTTCCCAAAAGCACATTAAGGCTAAGTTCATCGTTAGAACCATTGAACTTAGCCTTAAGATGCTTTTGGTTAACCGGGCCCAGATCTGAGTCACATCCAAATCCTATGGTGAGATCTGAAACAGCAGTTGGTGGAGGGCACCTCTCAAATATCAAAGAACAAGAGCAGGTTGCTGCTGACAAGTGGGCCAAATTGTTGATCATTGATGGCTACAAGAGGTTTGTGTGCAATTATCTTGGCCGAGGGTTGTGCAACCAAGTACTTAGCTCCAGGGTGCCCATAATTTTGTCCATGCCAGTTCATTATTTTCCGAATTATAATTGGCATTTAAGTTTACAAAAAGAACATTGGTTCTGTAATGTTGAAAATCCAATAACAATCGACCAAATGTTTTTATAAATCTCAACTTATAAGAAATTGGGAATTATTTAAGAAGTGCAAGGGTGCCAATGTATTTGGCCACAACTGTATGTGGCTCTGACTTGTACCACAAGCCAATTATTTAATGTTTTATTTTTACAGTCGGCTTACACTGCATGTACTTCCAATGGCAAATTAACATCAATAGTAGGCTAGGCTATTTGACATCTTATCACTGACTTTATCATGCTATTATTTATTGAATTAGTGCTCTCTTTTTCTATTCCAGGCAAAATGTTCTTTATTTAGAGACATGGTTTTTATCCCAATTATATTGTTAATTTCATTTTCTGCAACTTCTGCTCTACATTATGTAAAAAAAATGTTTTTGTTTTTTTCTAGGACAATGACATGACAACCACAAAGAACGGAGGACTATGCTCATGACAATACTCAAACAGAACAAAGATATAAAAGACATTTGGACCAGACATGAATGTAGGGGGGTACCATGGGGCAATACCCTCTACCAACAATAGAAAACTTTGTTATACACTTAATCAAGTAAATCAATGATAACCGTTCTACAAAGAAACAAACCTTTATTTTTCATAAACAATCCTTCCATAGAGTAACAGAGGTTATGTTCACATAATAAACGCACACACGAGTGGTTGAATCAGTACTATTTTCAAAGGCAAGTTTACAGCAAGAAAATGAACAGTAATTAAAAAACCAACAAAAACACCTGTTTTTTTTCTCTATCGCAACAGAAATATTCACCTTTACCCTGGATCATTTAAAAAAATACACCCATAGATTTTACTATTTACAAGCATTATTTACATGAGCAAAGCCTTCAGGGACAGTCTTATCTGCATCACCAGAGTGCCCCATCCATAGTTTTGGAGCACGTAAAAATCTGACTTTCAGGTAGACCGGGAAGCAGAGAGCAGTTATCACTAAAACTGTTGTAACATAACACCTGAGCCAAAATATCTATAGACCACAAAGAAAATGTGACAGTAGTACTTTATACATTTGTTTATGCCTCTTTTCAATGAGATATTAGTTTATCGCCTTGAATAGATCTCCCATACACACAGTACAACACATACATGTACCAGACAGTATACATTTACAACTAGCAGTTTAACACCAGAAGGTTTTTATTGCAGAACACTCTCTCCACAGACCACTAAAAAAGGGCATTTTACATAAGCTCCAAAACACATGGTCTTATTTCTTACAGTTTGTACTTTGACACATAGGCTCTGACTGTACAGTATATTAAAATAGCTGTGGTGGTACTCTGCCGCTTCAGATAAAAGCATCAACATAGCATTGAGACTAATGCAGGCTCTTGTTAATACAACTACTAATACATCACAGGCAAGCTTATTTCCAATGAGACATTTTAAATATATTTTCCCCCTCATCACACACACACACGCACCCAAAAACACACACACAGCCCGACAAAAGAGGCCAAATATCAACATGATTTCTATGTAGATATAAATAAGGCAGGGACCCCGGGTCTGTTTGTCAGTTGCCCTGTTTCCTGATGTCAAAGTCCTATACAAACTATATGAAACTCCTTATGCACAGCCCACATCCAGTGAAACAATGGCACTTCACATTCAGTCATAAGGACATTTAGATTTTACATGCAGTTAAAAAAAAGTCATTAAAACAAACTGGATAAAAACCGGTACCTATGATGTGAAGTCATTTGTAGTCTTTTTGAGTGTCATCATTGTGGGGTTTCCATCAAAGAGCACAATATCTCCTCTGCAGTCAGCACATACAGTATGTATTGTTCTGCAGCCAGACAGTAGACCAGAGGTTGGGTCCAATGTCAAGTGACAGTATTAAAGATGCACTCCAGGATATTAAGCACAACAAATTTGTAACATATAGTATGATTTTCCAGTGTATGTGCATGTGTTGCTGCTTCGGGCTTTCAGACCAGTCAATGGAGTGGGGCAGGCTTCATACAGAAAAGCAGAGTAAATCTCTCTGTGACCATGGGGCATGTGATGTCAGGGAAGGCAGGAGTCAGTCTATACAACACCCTCAATGAAAGTGGTGTCCAGGTGAACGATGAGCATGCGCAGGAAGGACATCTCCTTGCGTGTGTTCTCAAAGATGATTAGTGGATCATCAGACTGGCAGCGAAGGCAGTTTGGGGCCATCACCATGGCAAGGTTATTGACATCCATCTTAGTAACAGACACATTGGCAGGCTGGGCAAACACCTGGGGATAATTAGTGGAGGACAATGAGAAGAATTGTGAGGGACAGAGGGGAGAGTATGTACAGAATCTTGAAACTGAGATTGACCATATTCTGTATTAATGATACAGACAATGAATGACTAAGGACAAGTTTGTAGTAATTTGTTCCATTTCAACTGCATGACCAAAGACCATGTCTCCAAGGTTGAATATGATAATAGTTGTATGACAGGATGACTGTCTAGTGTTGTCCTGGACAGGTACAGTGCATTAGCTGTAGTGTTCAGTGTTGTGTGATTACTACCTGCAAGAAGTGGATGAAGTAGCACAGCACCAGTCTGTTGAGCTCAGGCAGGCACTGGACAACATTGACAGCTGCCACAGGGTCATCATAGTTACTGACACACTGCTTGTAGAAGGCCATGGGGATGAGAGGCTCCTCCAACTCACGATACCAAAGCTTCATAAGAGAGGCTGGAAGAGAGAGGGACAGTGTTAACACTAGTGCACACGAGCATGCACACACACAGATAACAGAGGTACAGGCTACCTCACCAGGTACGTTGGGGTCTGAGCGGTTTTCTGGGATCCTCCATTGGTCGACCTGAAGCTTAAGTGCGTTGACTTCATCGATATCTCCTGGCACCCTACAGAAAAAGCAGTATTCAATAATCAGTATTTTTCAGTACAGTTGCACTGCAAGGCCACTAGGAGGAACTATAACCCCACAATTAAAAATCTAATGTTGAGTGGCTGGTTGACATAATTTTACATGTAGAATTGGTTTGCAAATTACGGCTGGTACTCTGTTCTATGGATGGCCATTTGGAATTATTTTACTATTCAAATAATATCATTACATTGTTTCAGATATCCGGATAGTCGTTTTTATTTTATTTTAATAATAATAAAAATGTATGAAGCAAATACATCCGGCAGAGGTAAACAGTGGACATGCTGCTTTTCGCCAGTAGTTTGGCTGACAGCAACAGTGAAAGAGAGGTCTGATTTTCGCCGTGAGAGAACTGATTCTGTTACTAAAAGGTTTTCTGGTGAGTATTTTGCATTGATCTGTGTTTATTTAATTAAATTTTTTCACCTTTATTCATTTAACCAGGTAGGCCAGTTGAGAACAAGTTCTCATTTACAACTGCGACCTGGCCAAATACTGTGTTAGGTATTGTGGAAACTATGTTAGGAGAGCGCCTGTAATTGCTATTTGAAGTGGGGAAAATAGCATAGCGATGCGCAGCAGTACCTCAACGCCTGCTATAAAAACTACATTCAAAAATGTTTTATTACATTTCAAATGTCATGGCATATCACTTTAGATCATATTTAATTTAGACAAAGTTTTTCATTGTAACCAAAAAATAAACAAGTAATCAAATCTTAATGTCCATTCAGATATCCGGACATTCGATTAAGCAGGTGCGAAGTACTCTTGGCCAGCAAACGCTGCCGATGTGTCCGAGCCTTAAAATCGTATGGAATTGAATCAGCTACAGAAAGACCAAACAAAGACTAACTCCACATTAAACATTGCTGGTCTCCAGGGGCTCTTGAGCAGTGGTAGACAATGTTTGCTCTGTTTTTTGTCTCTGTACAGTAGGCTGCACAGGGAACATTGGCTTTAAACTGTACTGCTTCAGGAGACCACCCACCAAGGCTGACACATACATTTGTCTAGATACTTGCTTTGTCGAGATCTCCTCTTATGACTGCTACCTTGCTAAACACACAACACTACCCCACACCTCATTGGTGAATACCAGGGTTGGAGTCCATTCCATTTCCAGATAATTCAGGAAGTACACTGAAATTCCAATTCTCTTCAATGCTTTTCAATTAGGAAAATGTGGAATTGGAATTTAGTTTACTTTCTGAAATTACTGGAATTGAAATGTAATTCACCCTAACCCTGGTGAATACACCAAGTCCAATGAGGTGATTGGCTGACCTGTCCGTCAGTCTCACCTGAAGATGCCCTCGGTCTGGGCCCCTCTCAGTGCCATGACATATTGGGAGAGCTGCACCTGTACCCAGGGTAGCTTCCTGTCTGGGAAGAGTTCACTCTGGCGCTCCATCACCTCGTCCAGGGAGCTGCCAAACAAGGAGGGGGTCACGATGGCCCGCCTGCTGTGGTCAATCTCCTCCAGAGTGGGCTTACGAAGACCCTGCAGGGGAGGTTTACAGATCGTGACTACTAGGACATTTTGTACTGTACATGTACATGTACGACTATGTCTATGATTATGTCTATGACTGTCGACATTAAAGATGATATCTGGAATAGACTATAACTATGTCTTATCTTTATGTTAAAGTCTGTGACTGTCCCAATAAGGATCTACCCATGATAATATGTTTCTGACTAATGTCCATATTTATGTATTTAGCATTACTTATCTCTCTATCAACATCTGTATTGGTTCAGTCCACTGTGGGTATTAAAAAAGAGAGCGAAATTCATGGCGGGGTTATGTTTTGACTGAATTCGGGCATTTTTTGACTATTGCCCAAGGCTTCCCCACCTGTTGACATTCCCCACCCCCTTACCCTGCTCATATCTCTAATCACCTTTTTGCCTCCAGTTACGGCCACTTTCTGTAGTTTGCGATAGCAGAACTTTGCGTACGAGCTGATAGGTAGACCTGTAAAGAGAGAAGGAAGACAGGGCCACTGTAAAACTGAGGAATGAGACTCATGGGAAATAAAGCTCTCATTCTAGCTGCAGTTCACACCTTCACAGATACATCCTCTCAGTGAGGGAATCATGTGGGCAACTTTCCAACCGAGCCAACATATAAAGGGTTAAACAATTCCTCACTAAAAGGACAAGCTATTTGTTCCCAGAGATGTCAGATATTTCCAAGAAGGTAATTGAAGAGACATGTTTGCAGTGTGATTCTGCCATATGGTCAAGGACCATATCACCTCCACCCTACCTGACATCCTAGACCCACTCCAATTTGCTTACCGCCCAAATAGGTCCACAGACGATGCAATCTCAACCAAACTGCACACTGCCCTAACCCATCTGGACAAGAGGAATACCTATGTGAGAATGCTGTTCATCGACTACAGCTCGGCATTCAACACCATAGTACCCTCCAAGCTCGTCATCAAGCTCGAGACCCTGGGTCTCGACCCCGCCCTGTGCAACTGGGTACTGGACTTCGTGACGGGCCGCCCCCAGGTGGTGAGGGTAGGTAACAACATCTCCTCCCCGCTGATCCTCAACACTGGGGCCCCACAAGGGTGCGTTCTGAGCCCTCTCCTGTACTCCCTGTTCACCCACGACTGCGTGGCCACGCACGCCTCCAACTCAATCATCAAGTTTGCGGACGACACAACAGTGGTAGGCTTGATTACCAACAACGACGAGACGGCCTACAGGGAGGAGGTGAGGGCCCTCGGAGTGTGGTGTCAGGAAAATAACCTCACACTCAACGTCAACAAAACTAAGGAGATGATTGTGGACTTCAGGAAACAGCAGAGGGAACACCCCCTATCCACATCAATGGAACAGTAGTGGAGAGAGTAGCAAGTTTTAAGTTCCTCGGCATACACATCACAGACAAACTGAATTGGTCCACTCACACAGACAGCATCGTGAAGAAGGCGCAGCAGCGCCTCTTCAACCTCAGGAGGCTGAAGAAATTCGGCTTGTCACCAAAAGCACTCACAAACTTCTACAGATGCACAATCGAGAGCATCCTGGAGGGCTGTATCACCGCCTGGTATGGCAACTGCTCCGCCCTCAACCGTAAGGCTCTCCAGAGGGTAGTGAGGTCTGCACAACGCATCACCGGGGGCAAACTACCTGCCCTCCAGGACACCTACACCACCCGATGTTACAGGAAGGCCATAAAGATCATCAAGGACATCAACCACCCGAGCCACTGCCTGTTCACCCCGCTATCATCCAGAAGGCGAGGTCAGTACAGGTGCATCAAAGCTAGGACCGAGAGACTGAAAAACAGCTTCTATCTCAAGGCCATCAGACTGTTAAACAGCCACCACTAACATTGAGTGGCTGCTGCCAACACACTGACACTGACTCAACTCCAGCCACTTTAATAATGGGAATTGATGGGAAATTATGTAAATATATCACTAGCCACTTTAAACAATGCTACCTTATATAATGTTACTTACCCTACATTATTCATCTCATATGCATACGTATATACTGTACTCTATATCATCAACTGCATCCTTATGTAATATCACTAGCCACTTTAACTATGCCACTTTGTTTACATACTCATCTCATATGTATATACTGTACTCGATACCATCTACTGTATCTTGCCTATGCTGCTCTGTACCATCGCTCATTCATATATCCTTATGTACATATTCTTTATCCACTTACACTGTGTATAAGAGTAGTTTAGGAATTGTTAGTTAGATTACTTGTTGGTTATTACTGCATTGTCGGAACTAGAAGCACAAGCATTTCGCTACACTCGTATTAACATCTGCTAACCATGTGTATGTGACAAATAACATTTGATTTGATTCGATTTGATATGGGGATCAGAGCACACATGTCTCAACTGTCACGGTACAGTAAGAAAACCTGGGAGGCTGGTGTCAGCCAACCAGCCAGCACGTCATGTCCCAGGTGATTCATCAGACAGACATTTAGGACACTGGAGGGAGCAGAGGTATCCCTACCTACACCCCTACCCGATGTCACTGTGATAACTCAAGTTTACGCATAAACCAGGCCTCCCCCCCCCCCGAGCCTCCCCATCACACCCATGGGGTCCCGTCCATCGTCCTTCCTTCCCAGAGAACTGTCTCTCAGATGGAGAACTTTGTGCTGCAATGAAAAACATCCTTACCGGAATGTTCCCTAGACTGAACTGAAAGCCACTGGATTTATAGCAAACGGGTGACGGGCTCCCATGCATGTTCACAGCCATCGTTAATCTGGCCCAGTTTGACTGTAATTACACCTAATTACAGAGATCATACCGATATTTTCCCTCTTGATCTCTGAGAAAACACTCTGTTTTCCCCAAGACTCCCTGAATTCACTAATCAATAGAGGAAGAAAATAAAGAGTTGGGTTCTTTTCTTTACCCAGCCTGAGAGCAGGTTTGAACACCAGCGGTGGTCCAAATGAACATGTCGTTTTGATAAGGCAGAAGCAACAACAAAGCAAACTGAACCCGTGAGAAATCAATACTCATTAGAGGATTAAGAGCATAAGGCATAGAATGTGATGACACCTGCCAACACATGGGTTCAGAAAGTATCTCTGAGATTATCCAAGGTGTCTGTTTAGTCAGTGTTTCAACCTCAGTCAAGTCTCATTTCATAGCTAAGTGTTTCAACCCAAGTAAGCAAGGCCGGCCTCAGCCCAGCCTTGGCCCAAGAGAAGCCCAGCCTTGGCCCAAGAGAAGCCTAGGCCAGGCCAGGCCCAGACAAGAGGCCTCCAGTTCCCACACGTGACTCCCTCCCACCCCTCTGTTCACAGCTGCTCCGTGCCGTGGTCACAACACCACCCTTCATTTCAGCCCGTCTATCCATCAAACAGACAGCAGCTCTCATTGTGCTGTTTGTGAGGAGGCTTTCCCCTGTGGTTGGCTGGTGGGCCCACATCGTGAGTAATGTAATAGCCCTCTCCCTCAAGTCATTATTCCAGCCAATATCTGAAAACTTCTTCAATGAGTCACACCCATGAAGGGTAACTATTCCTCATGGCTTATGAGTCACTGATGTTGTCTAATGTATAGGTTGGTGGCACAGTCATTGCTGTTCAATGTGTGTGAGTTCACTAGTGTGATCAATGCCACAAGATGAGTATAGGTCTCGCTGATGACACTATCAAGGCTGGTATTGTGAGTTGCCCTAATGGGGTAATGTGTAGTGGCTAGGCTTTCCTTAAATCATTGATGGACACGTAATGTGGGACTGCCAGAGAGAACCATTAACATGGCTCACATGTCATCAATCTGCTCTTTTATCACCTCCTGTTGTATTTTGTGAAAACTAGTCATAACTATTCATAATCTACCAGGGAAACTCTAAATATCAGCATGGTAGTCAAGTGACATAGTATGAATTTCCATTTCACTCCAAATTCTTTACATATCATTACACATTTCTATTTCGCTCCAAATTCTTAATCTGCAGTGAGATAGATATAAACCATGTTTAGTTTCTAATGGTTTCTAACCCATAAGGAAATAACAGAAAATCTTGACAAGTTACAAATTATTTGTCTCTCACTTCAGCACTCCTCAACAGACTTCCTCCTTGGCAACTTTGGAAAATGTCCCCCATACTAAACATGAATCTTAGTGATCTCAGACCTACCTTCTTCATCTGTATTCTGTTTCCGTTTTTTTCTGGACTTTGAGTTCTTCTTCAGTTTCATGTCTTGCTGCTCTAGTATGAACTGAGTCACTGGAAACCAGAAGGCAGAGGTTAAAGGGCCATTCAGAAAATCTAATAACATCCACAAAGAGCAAACAGAAGAGAAGAGGTAAAAATCAATTCAAACCATCACACCCCTCAAACTAGACCTGTCATGCTGATAATGACACCCATAGACAGAGTGACGGAGGAATCAGGGAAATACAACCCACCCTGTTTCTTGTCGCTGCTCGGATCCGAGTGCCTCTGGATGTATCCCTCTAGGTAGCAGCGGAACTTGGGCGAGGGGGCAAAGAAGGCCAGGCTGACGGCCATCAGCTCCCAGCCTGCAGCCAGGCTCCTTGGGCTGGTGTTGCCCGTGGTCTGCCTCACCAGCTGCACATACAGCTCATCCCTCAGGCCCTGCGTGCCCCAGCACTTAGTGATGATGAGCAGGGCAGTGTGACGGCGGTCTAGGCGGGAGGGTCTGTCTCCCATGTAGGCCTGGACCAGCTTGAACATCTCACAGGCCTCCTTCCTCACAGCGCGGTCGCTGGTCACCAGCATGGGCTTCTTGATGGAGCCGCGGTTCCAGGAGAGCATGTTGGCGATGGAGACACGGCGGCGGAACAGGCCCTGGGTGTGCATGTTCAGGTGCTTGCTGGCCCAGTCCGCCATGCCTGAGGTGTCTGTGGTCGGGGGCTGGCGCAGTGTGGCGTAAGAGAGCTGGTGGTAGGAGCCTCCTATTCCTCCTCCCTCTCTGTTGTCATGGGAGACGGAGAGTTGGTGGTGGGGGCCCAGTGAGCCTGTTTGTCCATCTACCGTACCTTTCTTCCTGCTGTCCAACTGAGCCTTCAGTTCCAGGGTCCCCACCTTCAGGAGAAGGAGAGAGGAAAGACAGAGGAGAGAGAGGGGGGTGAGGGAAGAGAGAGGGAGAGAGAAAGTGTCAGTGCAGCAGTATGTATGTATGTATGTATGTATGTATGTATGTATGTATGTATGTATGTATGTATGTATGTATGTATGTATGTATGTATGTATGTATGTATGTATGTATGTATTGATGTACTGTATGTCCACAGCTGCAGTCTTCTCAATGTGGATGAGCTGCCTTTCCTCTGCTCTGCAGTTTTGAGGGCTCCAGGTGGAATTGTGCAGGATAGGCACATTAATTCTCTAAAGATGGAAAGGAACCTCATCACCCATAAATGCCCCAATATCCACATTGGCCTTTTTCGTCAGGAGCAGGTGAGGAGCCCCTACCTTTATTCTGCCCCGACCCACCTCTCATTCAACACTACATGTGCAAATCCACCATCTGATCACAAGTGGGATTTCTTTCCTATAAGGAGCCCTATCCACAGTCACAGCCCCTTCACAGTGAAAACCAAACCAGTAATCCAGCTCTGGTCAGCCTCAGAGAAATATCCAGGAACAAAAAGAAACCCAGGCCAAATCAAATCAGGAATTTACTATCTGAACATACAATGTTAAACATATTTCTTCAATGTGACCATGATGTAATATTTGGGTTGGAATGTGCCAAAGAGCCTGGAATTTACATTTAGGGTTCATGATTAAATAGTGTAGATCTCCAGATTTGGGTTTGGCAGTACTTCTTTATGGTCATATGGACTTCATGGTCTTAAATGAGTGGAATGGGTCACTGTTTAAGATCAAATTGAACAAGGCAAAGGAACATTGACAGTATGAATGATATCTTCTATAATTCTCCCTCTCTTTTATACAGATTGTTTTAAGATGCCCCATGACACGGTAGAAATTAAACTCTGCATTTCTATTTAAGGAGGCCAATAATGTCCAAAGTCCTTAAAATCAGATTTCAATATGAAACATTCAGGGTTGTATATACAGATTACACAGTTAAAACCGATCACATTTCCGTGCTGGCTTTAAACCCTTGGGTTCACTGGGTTTTGAAAAATTGGTAAATCCTCTGCTACAGTGGAAAGGATAGAACAATATAGGCAAAGCTATACAGGGGTATAGTCAACAACCAGAAGTGTGTGTGTGAGCATTCTGTACGTGCATATCTGTGTGTATCATGATATAACAGCAGGTCTGTGGACTATTCAAGAACAGGCTTAGGGGCCCATTTCCAATATTTGTTTAAATGTGATTGCTTCAGTACCAACCCCCCATGGCACCAGTCCCTGAGCCCCACCCCTACCCAGCTCTCTAACCCTGTGCCATATGGGACACAGTGGCCCTCCTTCCTGACCAGGGGGAACCATGTAATGGACCAGTGCGGCCTCTGAGCCTGACACTCCTACCATTGTCCAGTCTAATAGTTATTTTTACAGGTCTTGTTTTATACAATATTGTTTTTTATTCAAACATCATTACCTTTTTGGATCTGTAGTTTCATTGGAATACTGTAACTCACATGATATGGAGAGGGGTGCGTTGTTGAGAGGGCGTTTGGGATTATATTTGGCAGTGCTCATAACACTAACGATCTGCTATGGCTCTAAACTGTTGCTTATGTAAATTGTTAATGAGAGGGAAAATGCTCCCCTAACTCAAATCATGTGCACCTGTACTAGCCTAATAAGTCGACCCCCTGACAGTGTGTGTGTGTGTGTATTATATTACACTACCGGGTCAAAATTAAATGAATCACATTCATCTAGTTATATGATAGGTCTAATGAGCTAATCTGTCCTTACTGTGGTGTGCACAACTTTAACTTGGAATTGAGACGCTCTCACTAGTCTAGCAATGAATGTAGTCCTGGAAAGGCACCAGCAATTTTACTACTTCCAGACAAAACAAAACAGAATCCAAACAAACAAAACAAACTGTTCTACATAAACAGGCCGCACAACAATAAGGACCAGTCAGGGTTTTAACCAAGTAGACAAACCAGAATGATTCAATTTATCAGATCTAATCTCTCACAGACAGTCAGAGACGGGTGACAGAGACGAGACAAAGACAAACACCGGAGCGTATGTGTACCTGTAAGGGGGGTCCGGGGGTGTCTGGTGAGGAGAGGCTGGCTTGGCTGGTGATGCTCTTCTTCAGGCTGTCCACCTTCTCATAGGTCCTCTTCTGCCTTCCTGTCATCTCCAGCGGCGCCAGGGCCAGGATGCTATGATTACCTACCCTGCTCAGCAAACGGCTGGCGGAGTGGACGTCTTCTCGCGCCCCCAGGCCTCCAGCCTTCATCTCCCTCATGGTGTTGGAGCGGCTCACCACCTCCCTCATCTCCAACATCAGCCTCTCGTTGAGGGCACACAGGTCCCCGCTGCTGCCCACTGAGCCTGGTCTCCCCCCGGCCCCCACCCTCCGCCGGCTCTTCCTCCTCAGGCTGGGTGAGGGCCCAGTGGAGTAGCCAGAGTCCTGGTAGGTGATGGTGGTCCGGGGCCCTGGAGGTGTGTGGAAGTCCTGGCTGCTCTGCCTGTTGTGGCGAGCCTCCATTGCCCTCAACACACTGGCCTCCAGGGCCCGCCATGTCTGCTTCTTCTCCAGGATACCTGGCATCACTGGGGACCCTGACACCCTCTGGGGCTGGGCCAAGAGGGGGTCCGGCCGTGGGGTGGGGGTGCGGTTGAGGCCAGCGGAGGTGGACAGAAGGGCCTGTTTGGGGTCCACATTGACCATGTGCCTGATGCCCTCCAGGCCAGCAGGACTGTAGTCAGAGGGGTTCCTATTGTGCCTAGAGATTGAGTGAGAGGAGCCAGGGTGCTGGAGGAGCTTGAGCTTCTGCATGCTGTGTGTGGGGGTGAGGCGGGACAGACCACCAGGCCCATTATGGAGGTTAGCCCCCTCCACCTCCATGTCTGCAGGAGGCTCATCATAGATGGGACACTGTGATCCCTCGTCATCGTAGAGGGGAAGTGTGGAGGCATACTGGGGTGACACTGTCCTGGGGGTGCTGAGCTGGGACCTGAGATTGCCTGGCGTTTGGGGAGGGTCAGAGGACACCAGATAGAAGCTTCCATTGCCCGTCTTCCTTAGGTGGTGGGCATCGGCGGCCATCTTGCCAGAGGGAGCGGTCTTGTAGCCCTGGGCAAAGTAGGAGTGGGCCCACGGGGGCTTGCTGCTGACGGGGAGGAGGGTGAAGGTCTGGTGGCCACTGGGCTTGGTGTGTGTGTTATGGTGACGGAGTTGCAGGGCCGGGCTAGATGGGCCTCCAGGCTGGATCCGACTGACACTGTTCACGTTGACCAATATGGCTGCCTTAGACACTGGGGAAGGCTGCCATCTCTGAGAGAGCGCCCTGGAATAGAGAGATAATGAGGGAAAGGATGAGATCTGGGTTTAGATTTAAAGAGATATCGTACACTCATACACTACCGCTCAAAAGTTTGGGTCACATAAAAATGTCCTTGTTTTTGAAAGAAAAGGAAATGTTTTGTCCATTAAAACAACATCAAATTGATCAGAAATACAGTGTAGACATTGTTATTGTTGTAAGTCATTTACAACAATAACAATGTTGTAGCTGGAAAAGGCAGATTTAAAGGAATATCTACATAGGCGTACAGAGGTCCATTATCAGCAACCATCACTCCTGTGTTCCAATGGCACGTTGTGTTAGCTAATTCAAGTTTATCATTTTAAAAGGCTAATTGATCATTACAAAACCCTTTTGCAATTATGTTAGCACAGCTGAAAACTGTTGTCCTGATTAAGAAGCAATAAAGCTGGCCTTCTTTAGACTAGTTAAGTATCTGGAGAATCAGCATTTGTGGGTTCGATCACAGGCTCAAAATGGCCAGAAACAAAAAACTTTCTTCTGAAACTCGTCAGTCTATTCTTGATCTGAGAAATGAAGACTATTTCATGAGGGAAATTGCCAAGAAACAGAAGATCTCGTTCCCTGCTGTGTACTACTCCCTTCACAGAACAGTGCAAAATGGCTCTAACCAGAATAGAAAGAGGAGTGGGAGGCCCAGGTGCACTACTGAGCAAGAGGACAAGTATATTAGAATGTCTAGTTTGAGAAACAGACACCTCACATGTCCTCAACTGGCAGCTTCATTAAATAGTACATGCAAAACACCAGTCTCAATGTCAACAGTGAAGAGGCGACTCCGGGATGCTGGCCTTCTAGGCAGAGTTCCTCTGTGTTCTTTTGCCCATCTTAATCTTTTATTTTTATTGGGCAGTCTGAGATATAGCTTTTTCTTTGTAACTCTGCCTAGAAGGCCAGCATCCCAGAGTAGGTGTTCTAAAACTTTTGACCGTTAGTGTATGCGGAAGCCAGGAGATACTAAATGTGTTTATGTTAATTAACGGTCAATTACCGCGAGACCAGCAGTTATTTGCTTGACATTCAAGGAATACAACATTTTGTGTGACCGCCACAGCCCTACACACTTCTATCCACCTGACCAAATGTGACTGAAACAACTCCTACCGTACAACATAAGAGTTATCTGATTACTTTAAGAATCAAAAGGTTAAGCATGCGTTACAATATTAGCAGTACAGATCAAGGATTAGAAAAGCAGAGACTTACCTTCTGCCCTCCCCCTCTACTTTATAGCCAATAACACACTAAACAATATTAAACCTGAATACCTCTGTCATTCTGCAGCCAGATATCTAACAGACTGACCCACTGCGTCACACACTTCCTCCTAAGGCTCAGGACAAGAGTCACTGGGGAGCTGAGAAGGGGTGCAGGAAGAGGACAGAGAGGAGGGAAAAAAAGAGGTGGAGTGGTCTCTGTCCCCACACCTACCCCCTAGCTACCGTCTGTAGTTTGTAACAATACAGAAACAATTCCCCTGGGGCTAGAGCTTCCCAAACCAAGCGCAAAACGTATTTACACCCTTCTTACCTCCCAGGAACTGCATTGCATTCTCTCTGTCTTTCTCTGTCTGAGTCACGCCATTTCATTGATTTGAATGTAAACAGTCTCTTCAAAATAGTTGATCAGATATAGCTTCCACAGCCCATAAACTGTTAGGCCTGAGCCACCTCCCAGCATAGCATTGCACATACAGCCCTGTCCCAGAGGAGCAGAGACTAGTAACACGCTGCAGAGAGGATTTTTTATTTTTTTATTTAACTAGACAAGTCAGTTAAGAACAAATTCTTATTTTCAATGACAGCCTAGAAACAGTGGGTTAACTGCCTCGTTCAGGGGCAGAACGACAGATTTTTACCTTGTCAGCTCAGGGATTTGATTTTGCAACCTTTCGGATACTGGCCCGTTGCTCTAACCACTAGGCTACCTGCCTCCCCATGGAAGCCACTTCAAAACAGCCAGTGTCTGGACTGTGTTAGTTCTCACTGCAGAGTGTGACAGCCTGAGGTGGGAGACAGCTGTAAATGTGCTGCTGCTGCTGTTTGAGCTCTTTGAAATGGGGGACCTTCTGTCATGGTCTGGGTTGGTGATGTGAGTGATGCTACCTCTGCCTACGATCTTGAATTTTGGTCTTATATTGATACAAACCTTTCTATTGCATAATTACATAATTTGCCAATGCAAAAAAAAACATGTAAAATTACTGTTATTTATACAGTGGGGCAAAAAAGTATTTAGTCAGCCACCAATTGTGCAAGTTCTCCCACTTAAAAAGATGAGAGAGGCCTGTCATTTTCATCATAGGTACACTTCACAGACAAAATGAGAAAGAAAAAAATCACATTGTAGGATTTTTAATGAATTTATTTGCAAATTATGGTGGAAAATAAGTATTTGGTCAATAACAAAATCTCAATACTTTGTTATATACCCTTTGTTGGCAATGACAGAGGTCAAACGTTTTCTGTAAGTCTTCACAAGGTTTTCACACACTGTTGGTGGTATTTTGGCCCATTCCTCCATGCAGATCTCCTCTAGAGCAGTGATGTTTTGGGGATGTTGCTGGGCAATTTTCTATGGGGTTGAGATCTGGAGACTGGCTAGGCCACTCCAGGACCTTGAAATGCTTCTTACGAAGCCACTCCTTCGTTGCCCGGGCGGTGTGTTTGGGATCATTGTCATGCTGAAAGACCCAGCCACGTTTCATCTTCAATGTCCTTGCTGATGGAAGGAGGTTTTCACTCAAAATCTCATGATACATGGCCCCATTCATTCTTTCCTTTACATGGATCAGTCGTCCTGGTCCTTTTGCAGAAAAACAGCCCTAAAGCATGATGTTTCCACCCCCATGCTTCACAGTAGGTATGGTGTTCTTTGTATGCAACTCAGCATTCTTTGTCCTCCAAACACAACGAGTTGAGTTTTTACCAAAAAGTTATATTTTGGTTTCATCTGACCATATGACATTCTCCCAATCTTCTTCTGGATCATCCAAATGCTCTCAAGCAAACTTCAGATGGGCCTGGACATGTACTGGCTTAAGCAGGGGGACACGTCTGGCACTGCAGGATTTGAGTCCCTGGCGGCGTAGTGTGTTACTGATGGTAGGCTTTGTTACTTGAGTCCCAGCTCTCTGCAGGTCATTCACTAGGTCCCCCCGTGTCGTTCTGGGATTTTTGCTCACCGTTCTTGTGATCATTTTGACCCCAAGGGGTGAGATCTTGCTTGGAGCCCCAGATCGAGGGAGATCATCAGTGGTCTTGTATGTCTTCCATTTCCTAATAATTGCTCCCACAATTGATTTTTTCAAACCAAGCTGCTTACCTATTGCAGATTCAGTCTTCCCAGCCTGGTGCAGGTCTACAATTTTGTTTCTGGTGTCCTTTGACAGCTCTTTGGTCTTGGCCATAGTGGAGTTTGGAGTGTGACTGTTTGAGGTTGTGCACAGGTCTCTTTTATACTGATAAAAAGTTCAAACAGGTGCCATTAATACAGGTAACGAGTGGAGGACAGAGGAGCCTCTTAAAGAAGAAGTTACAGGTCTGTGAGAGCCAGAAATCTTGCTTGTTTGTAGGTGACCAAATACTTATTTTCCACCATAATTTGCAAATAAATTCATAAAAAATCCTACATCGTGATTTTCTGGATTTTATTTCTAATTTTGTCTGTCATAGTGTACCTATGATGAAAATTACAGGCCTCTCTCATCTTTTTAAGTGGGAGAACTTGCACAATTGGTGGCTGACTACATACTTTTTTGCCCCACTGTATAAAACCACCAGTTTAATAGAGTTTACTATGGCACAGATTGCGCTACATTACAGTTAACATTGCAGGGGAAAGAAGGAACTTATACAAATTGCCAAAGACCACATATAACGTAGCAAAATGATCACATGCTAAGCATATTATACATACACCCACATATCATCAGGTTACTACTCAAGACAAGTGGTCAATTAACTTAATGGATCTGTCTTATTTATGACTTGTCTCATTCTCCAGTTGTGAGTGGTTTGGTTTATGACTGATGTCCCTGTAGAGAGAGAGAGGGGGGGGTCTATTTCCTGTCTTGGCCTGTAGAGCATCAATATATGAAAGCACATTGTCTAGGTCCCCACACAATGAGCTGAGATCAAGACAGCATCACTGCCATGACACTCTACATTCCCATACTATTTTATTTATTTTATTTAACTAGGCAAGTCAGTTAAGAACAAATTCTTATTTACAATGACGGCCTACCCCGGCCAAACCCCGGACGATACTGGACGAATTGTGCGCCGCACTATGGGACTCCCAATCATGGCCGGTTGCGATACAGCCTGGAAACAAACCAGGGTCTGTAGTGATGCCTCTAGCCCTGAGATACAGTCCCTTAGACCTCTGCGCCACTCTGGAGCCCAAATCTACCCGAGTTCTAATTCTATCCACACGCTAAATGATGTCAGTCCTGTTTAACATGACCAGTAACAAAAACATAAACACAATCCTCTGCTTGGAAGTTGTTTTGAGGTTAAACCAGAGTCACAGAATATAATTATAGGATAGGAGACATGCTAAGTCTAGCTCCCAGTGGTGAGAGCAGAGCTGGGGATTTGTGTCTGTTGTTCACTTGTCATTGTCACACCACACCCAGGGTGGTACAAACCAGGCCAGGCTAGGTTTTCAGCCCTGCAGCATTGGCACATAATGTTGATTGTTGGCACAGCCAGTGTGCAGTAGAAGATTATCATGATCATATCTGGTTTGATGCCAATGCCCACAGTAGCGCTATATACAAGCTTTCCTCACTGTAGCAGTCCTAATCCAACTATACTGTACTCACCACCCAACTAGCCTGATCTCACTTCTAAAAGAGAGACAGAGCGTTAGAAAGCACAGTGGTAAGAAAATGGGAGTGAAGTGGGAGGACAGAGAAAGAGAGATTCCACTTGATTTGGTAATCTAAACATATGTTTCCCAAGCCATTTGAATTGAACTGAGAGATGGAGAACGAGAGAGAATGAGAGGGAGATTAGTTGTGGGAGAGTGCCATCGGGAATGAGTGGAAACATTGGCAAGATAGTCCTCTATCCATCTTTTTAAAATTTGGTATACTCCCTGACTGTCTAGCTTTAGTGAGCTGGACAGTTAAGTAACTGTATAAATGTAGGTCAATTTGAATTCCTACACAGTTTCCATTCAGTTTTTGTTATTTTAAATTAGTGAGTTTGTTTGATTATTTTATAAAAAAAAAAAAATTCACTCAAATCACCCATGTGGTCCGTATGTTTGACATCCTTGCATTAGGCAATGCATAGTTCTGCTATCGTCATGGCAACACCCCTCTATGGAGCAGTGGCCCATCTAAAGACTACCTACAGATTTTCTTAAGCAGACAGACACTCTTAAGTAAAATAAATATGTCAGTCCTGAGCTTACTGGTTCATTGACACTTTGTCAACATGTGTGCTTTACCAGAATCATAAATAGCTTGTGTTGTAGCCCTGTGTTCCACATAATGTTAACTAAAGGGATTATATTCCACAATAAAACGGAATATGAATATTACCAGTGTCATGACGTTGCCCTGTTGGTGTGGTTTATAACCCCCATAAATACCATTCCCCATTTTCTCTCTCTACTCTACAGAATGGACTCTTGGAAAGCCCTTTGTTAACATAAAGAGAGTATGTTAATTTCAAAAGGTTGGGAACAGAACAATATTTCAGTAATCCAACCAGTTGAAAGTATCCGTTGGTACTTAAAGAATATGATGTCAGATCAGTTGTCGTCTGAGACATTATTACTGATGATTGGACGACATTAACTGTATCTTGGAAAGTCTATAAATTATAGTCTACACATCAGATTCACATGGAATTGTTGTGCAATTTAAATGTTTAAATATGAAGCTATTTGTGAAAAGATTAAATGTAATTTTAGTTTTTAAAATTAGAGAATTATTTTCAAATATGCTCAATCAGTGTCCACGCTCACGTGAATAGGCATTGGTTGGAAATGATGAACCAACCCCAATGACCCAATTCACGGCGAACTAAGCCAACTTCAGCGTGAGCTATGGTTGCAAATGGTAGAACAACTACAACCTAACGAAATTAACATTGTGTTCCCGATGATGTGAGGACTGATGGCCATATGTTTAAAAGAGCAAATTTCAATGTGAAGGTGATGATCGCCATGCTGGAAAGATGAATTTCGCCTATACCAGCCAGAATACAGCATGAGCTTATAGTATTATAAATTGGTGTGAACTTTGAACTCTTATTCACTAAAGAAATTATACATTTTTATAAATTTTTATTTGTCAACAGCTCTGGTGTCTTACGCCCCTGTCCACTGCTCCTACCTCCAATCCTTCAGTGTGATTGTGGTAGGAAAAGCTATAGCTGAATATACATATTAAGCTATTAGCAAGAAATGTTCTTTCTTTCTTTCCTTCCAGGAATAACCTTGGTTGGAAAACTCATCAGCTCAGTCACTGTGGGGGATAGGGATATGGATTGGGAAGTACCCTTAACATACAGGGAATAGCGGGGGGTCTGAAAACAGGAGTTATTATTATGATCCTCTGTCAGACAGGAGAGGAAATGAGGTTGTCTAGGCCAGGCTCTGAGAACAAACACAAACACCTCAGAGCTTTGGACAATGAAATCACCACACTCTGCATAGAGGAAGGAAACAAGTCAATTTCACAGCCAATCCACAGATACTACTAGCCTCTACCCCTGACACATGGTTCAATACATAACTTTATGCCATAGGAAACCAACAAGAGGAATATGCCTTGGCAAAACTGATAGAACAACCTGTAACAGAGACAACCCAATCAAGACTTAGAAAAGCAGGAGTGGCAGAGGGGTGAGATGAGAAACAGGGGACCTGCAGAGACACCTCTGAGGTTAGGGACCCAGCTGTCGTAAGACAGCTGAACGCACCTCCCTGCTCTGAGACATCATGTCTACCAGCTACACATAGCTCCCACTTCCACCCTACGCAATCTCCCCACCCAGCTAGGAGCCCTGAGGCAGGGCTGGGGACAGTCACTGGGACCCCCACCAGTATCCAGGCTGTGGGACATGGTGACAGGGAGAGACCATCCCAGCATTGGGTCAGAGAGACACATATGGAATCAGATACACCATCAGAACACACTCCTCGGATTACAGTGATAAAACCACATCCTCTCAATTAACACTGATCTGGAGGTGTGTCCTGTGAGCCACAGAAACACCATGCTCATATTGCTCATTGATTCTCATGGTTGAGGTGAATGGACACTTTAAGTCAACTGATATAGCATGCTTGTCATGCCAGAGACTGGTGCACATGTGGTGCCACTGGCCTTCATCAGAGCAATGGAAGGCGTCTCAGCATAGCACAGTACTCTGTATATGAAGACATCTAGGTCCAGTAACATGGGAATGCTTAAAGCAGGCTGGACGTGCTGCTCTAGTTAAAAAAACATAAAACAGTTGGTCTGTAATCTAGTTTTCTGAGGACACCATAAAACTTCAACTTCACAAAGAAGAAAGTGAAACTGGAAGAGAAAGAAATAAGGACATTGTCACAACGAGCGCCAGCCACCCAGACCCATTTAACCAGATCGTTATGCTTAAAGTTCAAAGTGTTACTTCTTAACTGGAAAAAACGACACCATAAGAGTCTGACTTTAGTCAACATCTGGCGAGAGCCAAGAAATGATCTTACCAAGCCAGGAGCACAGAGATAAAAGAGTACACGTGCTATTTCCAAAGTCTTTAAAGCGCTGCTGTTAGTCCAGACTCAGAGAGCACACACAGATGAAAGTGGCAGAGCTTGTGTCAGACCTGTAAACATCCAGTCAATGTGTGACTCAACTATTTAAAACACAGACTCCTCCTAATTTCCTAAATCAATCTACTGGTGATGTCTCTACTATGAGTCAGATAAATATGATGATGACCAGGTTGTGTGTACTTTTGCTTTCATTTGACGGGCCACGCAGGGAATTTTTTTAATCTTCCAATTCTCAAAACCCCCAAACATAACTTTTTCTTGCCCTCATATCATCACCATACAGTCTCATAGGGATGTGTCACAGGGCTTTTGTGTTGTGTCAAAATATGGCAAAGAATCAAGTTTCAAGTTTTATTAGTCTTATGTACAGGATACACATGGTATACCCCATTACACCAAATACTTACTAGCCAGTTCCTTCTCGACAATGCAACAACAATAATAAATAATACAATATAAGAATACGAAAAAAAAGTAAATGGCTCAGTAGAATAGAATACACATTTTAAATTGAGCATAATATAGGAAGGCACAATTTATAGTACAATACTCACACTTGTATCAGAGAAATGGGGGATCGAGGGGATAATTGTGTAGTATTAGGGCTTCCTGTCGCTACGTAATGCATATCACTTGAAATCTGGACCCAATGAGCTACATCTTGGCACAGAAAGAATGTGTCTTCATGAGAATCTCGTTGTGCAACGCCGATAGCACACCGACCCGGAACAACAAGTTAAAGGTGTGCATGATCTTCGCCAGGCTGCCTTGGATTGAATCCTTTTGAGTGTGGCTATATCACTAGGCTAATGAAAAGGCACATACTATTAATTTGGTCCCTTGGTTCACTCACTATTCACCATACCTTCACTTCTTCCTCAGAGAGGAACACTTGTGCTTAACTGAGGGCATGTCTTCCTTTGGTGACCCATTCTAACCCCGAGGCCAGCCCACAGGACAATAAAGTGCTATGACCCGTATGTGCCTTCAACAAGCGGGACACTTCCACGACAATGTATCAGTACCCTTGAGGTCCAAATACAGAAAAAGCAACATGGCAAAGATATCCCAACTTCTACCTCACATGTAACCCCCCACATACACACACAGGTCACCAGTTGTGGAATCCAGTACCGATGTTGTAAGCAAGGTGCTCCTGAACCCTTTTGACCCTTCATCATTTAAACAGATCAGATTCTCTTGCTCTAGCACTTCTGCATGTGATGGACATGTCTACCCCAGGAGTTTCAGGTATTTTCCCGATGAGTCGTACAGGGTCAGAATAACCAGAAATCCCAGGTCATGTGACAAGAGTTAGCCAATGAGTAACAGATTTAGCAGTCTGCTTGTTGTCACATGAGAAAGTGTGTGAGAGAGAGAGACTATTTGCACATCATTACAACATTGTATCTCGACATAATATGACATTTAAAATGTCTTGATTCTTTTGGAACCTTTGCAAGTGTAATGTTTACTGTTAATGGTTTATTGTTTATTATCTAGTTCACTTGCTTTGGCAATGTAACCATATGTTTCTCATGCCAATAAAGCCCGATACATTGAAAGAGAGAGAGAGAGAATCAACTAAACAGTGCATAGGATAAGACAGATGGTATGTTGTTGGAAATTCAACAGGCAGATGTATACTGAGTGTACAAAACATTAAAAACATCTGCTCTTCACTGAGCAGGTGAATCCAGGTGAAAGCTATGATCTCTTATTGATGTCACTTGTTAAATCCACTTCAATCAGTGTAGATGAATGGGAGGAGACGGGTTACAGAAGGATTTGAAACCTTGAGACGATTGAGACACAGATTGTGTATGTGTGTCATTCAGTGAGTGAATGGGCAAGACAAAAGATTTAAGCGCCTTTGAACGTGGTATGGCAGTAGGTGCCAGGCGCACCAGTTTTTGTCAAGAACGGCAATGTTGCAAAGTTTTTCACACTTAACAGTTTCCTGTGTGTATCAAGAGTGATCCACCACCCAAAGGACATCCAGCCAATTAGACACAACTGTGGGAAGCATTGGTGTCAACATGTGCCAGCATCCCTGTGGAACGCTTGACACCTTGTCGTCCATGCCCCGATGAATTGAGGCTGTTCTGAGGGCATAAATGGGTGGGGCAAGTTAATATTAGGAAGGTGTTATTAATGTTCTGTACACTCAGTGTTTACTGTATAACAACTCCTGAGTTGTATTATTTAGAACTAAACAAAGGAAACCTTGATTGTAACAACTGTGATTTGGAACTGTTTCCTCTGAACACTTCTTTCTCAAACGTTATCAACGACTGTTAAATATGATTTTCTGAAAAGATTCTTTGAAATACCACCAATATCAGCAAAGAAAGAAAGGGGAACTTGGTCAAACTGAAGTAGACTTTATACACAAAATAGAGGAACCTAATTTTCACTCCTGTAAAAACGGATGCCATACTTCCCCCCAAGTCGTTGAACAAACTAAGGCTAATTGGTCTGCTTCTTTCAAAAAGACCCCTACGTGCCACATGTGCCTACCAGTCTCAGAGCCTTCAACGCTACTGAACAGCTGAGCCTAGTCATGACGAATCAGCCAGACAGATGGGAAGAAGAGAAGAGCACAGGTCTGAATTGTTCCTGTCCTCTCCAACCCCAAACATGAAACTCTAACTCAGTTTGTTTTCATCCATTTAGTGTTGTCACATTCCAGCTTCTCTCCTCATTTCATGGTGATATGTAATTAAAAGTCCAGAGAGAGACCAGTGAAAACCACCATATGGCTAACTGGGATGCACAGCCCATAAGAGTCCCACACAGCTGTCCATTGTTTTGTGGAGACATGGAGACTTCTGGGAAAAGTTTAGTAATTAGGTATGACCGCAGAGTGGTGGAGTTCCCTGTGGAGCAAACCCTTCTGAAGGACGGAAGGTCAAGCAGTCAAGCAGGGTGTACCTCCACCAGGGTCCTCTGACAGAGAGGGGTGAGCAATTAGTTTCCCTTCTACCTTACATAATCAGGGTCGGAGGTCAGAGGGTAGGAGAGACTCCTGCTGGCCCCAGTGAGGATAGACCCAGGACCCAAGCAGAGAGCAGACGGACAACTGACAAGACACTAACACCTCTAGGAACAGCAGGGTCTCCTGTTTAGAACTAACTGGAATGTAGAGGTTGTGCATGTTATTACCCAAGAACAGACAACACTCTTTCACATCTCTTGTCTAAAATGATGTTAAAGAGGACCTCAGTCATGTGTGATTTGGCTTCCCCCACCAGAGACCCCCATTTGACTTTGATGGGGGGGCCTTGGGTTGTTTTAGTAAATTGAAATGAGTGTATATGGGGCCGGAGAGGAAGTGAGCAGCACAGGGCACCGAGACAGCACTAGTGGCTGCGGGCAAGGGGAAATAAATAACTGGCATGTCTGGAATCTGCCTCTGAAGGGGAGACGCTGGTTTGGACAGTGTGTGTTGCCACAGCGCTGAGCACATGATGGGGTCTTTGAATGGCTCTTACTGTTAGGGCTCTTTCTACCAATGTGAGGGGAGAGGGCATGTCATGTACTTTATGACTGCACTCGTCTTCGCATTTGGTAGCAATTTACTTTAAACAGCCGCGGTGTGATTCAGAGATATTTCTGGAAATATGGGGCATGTGGAATGTCAAGATAAGTGAGGACGAAAATAAAGGAGTCTGAGATAGTCTCACTGGTCAAAAGTCTAAATAATACAACAATGTCTCATGCCCAAAGTCAACATGCCACATGGTGGGATAACAATCCATATTTTGTTATTACCATGTCCTCTTTACTGAAATATAATCCTCACATTTTTAAGTACAACTACATCCTCCCTACTAACAGTCATTTGATTCAACAGTAAAACAGAGAGATCAGACATACTTCAGTGACTCCTCGGTTCCGTCCGAGCTGCTGCCTCCCTGAGCTGGTCCTATGTCAGTGATCTCACTCTCGCTGTGGGTCTCAGGAGTTTTGGGGACGGAGTTCTCCTGCTCTGGGAGAGAAGTGCGGTGCCCCAGGCTCCCTGCCCCATGGTGCTCTGGAAGAGGGGTGCGGCATCCCTGGCTCCATGTACTCCCAAGGCTCTCTGCTCCATGGTGCTCTGGAAGAGGGATGAAGCATCCCTGGCTCCCTGTACTCCCGAGACTCCCTGCCCCTAGGTGCTCTGGAAGAGGGGTGCGGCATCCCTGGCTCCCTGTACTCCCGAGGCTCCCTGCCCCTAGGTGCTCTGGAAGAGGGGTGCGGCATCCCTGGCTCCCTGTACTCCCGAGGCTCCCTGCCCCTAGGTGCCTCTCTCTGCTCTCCTCGGCCCGCTTGGCCTCAGAACAGTGCTTTATAGCCTGTAGCTGAGACAGGGGCACTATGTCACCCCCCTGGGGTCGGTGCCAGATAGTCCGCCGTTCCACGGAATTGTAGTAGTAGAAGCGGCCGCTCTGGGGGTCAAACAGCTCCCACCACTGTTTACCATCGGCCTGACGAATGGCGGTGCCCAAAGGAGGGTCCCATCCACATTCGCTGGTGGCCAGGTTCAGGTACATGTGCTCTCGAGAGCGTGGCTCCAGGATCTCCACCCAATCAGGACTGAAAACAGACACAAGAAATAGTGTTGTTAGAACTGAGAACAACGAGGAAGAGGGAAACAGATTTGAAGCCATTAATAACACAAACAATTGGTTCGGTCTAGAAATCCTACTGAAATGACCATCCCTGATACATGCTGCTCATCCAACAAACAATCTGTAAACAACTTACACAGTCAAACACGGACTACAATGCAAACACCTTCAGTTGACCCATATGGAGAGTATGAATGTGAGACAGTGCTATAGAACGCTGGTTCAGCAGTGATGTCAACCATCTGGTGGGCAGAGGAGAAGCAAGAGTCGCACTGTGTGTCTGTAATATGCAACAGGTGGACACACTCAGGACAGCACTAGGACCACAGCCAGCAGGCCTGGAAAGCACCATCCGCTCCAGCAGCATCACACAGGGAATGGCATGAGGAACACTAGCAGCTAACTCAGCAGAACACAGAGGTTCGGGTGGGGATTGGGAGACACTGGCCCACATACACACAGACAGGGTACAGGGGAATGTGTCATTAAGGGGGTAACCTGTCAGATTGAATCAAAATGTGTTCCTGACTTAACTGAAAAGTGATACAGTTCTACAAGCTCATTCTGATATTCGATGATGAGTGTGATGATGTTATGATCTAGTTATCTGATGCAGAGCAGAGCAGCTTTAACTGTGCCAATGAATCCACGAGGGACCACAGCCAGCCGGAGCCTGTGTCCTTCTACTGGGCTGAGAACCAGGCTGGGGGCTGGTGAGGAGTGAGGTAGAAGGTAGACAGAGGGTCTCTTTCCCTTTCCCTCCAGTTTGGGACATGTCCAAGGTACCTGTGGTAGTGAGGGAGCTCAGGGTGTCCAACACGGCCCACAGTGCCTAACGCATGCCCACATTTGTTCCTTGTGATCCTACCAAATAAGTCCCCTGCACCCCCAGCCTCAAAATAGCCTCAGAAGGGCAAAGTGCCAGCCAAGTTGACAAGACCGTCTTTGCATTGGGCATAAAGCTCAGTGGAAACTGGAAACAATCTATGTGTTTGCCTGTTCTTCAGCCACATTCAGGTGAAAATACAAGGGGACAGAGGCCCTCTACACCATCCCTGCCTGTGTGCTGTCACTGTGTGTGTCTCTACTGTCTGCTGGGAAACCACCTGGCTCCCACTCTGAACAAGCACACATTATTCACTGTCACAGAATATGGCTATAATAGGACCAACCTCTTCAAGAAAGAGAGACAAATACATCTGTATCTAATCTGTAAATTAGCCCTGTTTTCTTCTGAGTATCTGCAGTGAAAGTATTTAAGTGTCCACATACATCACTATGTGAGTGCGAGAGTAAGTGAGTGAGTCAGAGAGAGAGAGCGAGGGAGAAAGAGAGACAGAAAGAAAGAGAGTGTGAGAGAGAGTGTTTGTGTCATGATGGATTGGCATGATGTGAGGGGGCAACGTTTACAACGTTTACTGGTATCGTCCTGGACCTACTAAGCAGTCAATATTCCACACACCCCACACACAATTGGCCCAATATCGTCCGGGTTAGGGGAGGGTTTGGCCGGCCGGGATTTCCTTGTCCCATTGCGCTCTAGCGACTCCTTGTGGTGGGCCGGGTGCCTGTAAGCTGACTGGTCGCCAGCTGGACAGTGTTTCCTCCGACACATTGGTGCGGCTGTCTTCCGGGTTAAGTGAGCAGTGTGTCAAGAAGGAGTGCGGCTTGGCAGGGTCGTGTTTCGGAGGACGCATGGCTCTCCATCTTCCCCTCTCCCGAGTCCGTAGGGGAGTTGCAGCGATGGGACAAGACTAACTACCAATTGGATATCATGAATTTGGGGAGTAAAAAAGATAAAAGTACAAAAATAAATAAATGTTACTACTGATGCTCTGTGGCTAAATTATGCTCCTGTGGTTGGATATTATAATATTATTTTGAAACGTTATATATTTTTGTATTTTATTTTTGCCTCTTGGGACCCCTATGGGTTTAGGCCCTGGCTCACACAATAGACCAGCCACAATTATTTATTATGCAGTTGATTATTTTTTTAATTATTAATTCATTTATGAATTTACATTTTTTATTTTAGCCTTCCCTGGTGGTCTAGTTTTGAGTATTCGGCGCTCTCACCGCCACGGCCCGGGGTTCGATTCCCGGTCAAGGAATATACATTTGGGGCAGCAGGTAGCCTAGTAGTTAGAGCCAGTAACCTAAAGGTTGCTAGATCGAATCCCAGGGCTGACAAAGTAAAAATCTGTCGTTCTGCCCCTGAACAAGGCAGTTAACCCACTGTTCCTAGGCCGTCATTGTAAATAAGAATTTGTTCTTAACTAACTGCCTAGTTTAAATAAAGGTTAAATAAATAAAATAAATTAATAATCCTCCCCCATCTGACGATTAGCATTGAGAGAGGGATCCTGAATCCTCCAGTGGTTGGTGGCTACAGTAAGAAAAGTATATATACATACAGTGCCTTGCGAAAGTATTCGGCCCCCTTGAACTTTGCGACCTTTTGCCACATTTCAGGCTTCAAACATAAAGATATAAAATTGTATTTTTTTGTGAAGAATCAACAACAAGTGGGACACAATCATGAAGTGGAACGACATTTATTGGATATTTCAAACTTTTTTAACAAATCAAAAACTGAAAAATTGGGCGTGCAAAATTATTCAGCCCCCTTAAGTTAATACTTTGTAGCGCCACCTTTTGCTGCGATTACAGCTGTAAGTCGCTTGGGGTATGTCTCTCAGTTTTGCACATCGAGAGACTGAAATTTTTCTCCATTCCTCCTTGCAAAACAGCTCGAGCTCAGTGAGGTTGGATGGAGAGCATTTGTGAACAGCAGTTTTCAGTTCTTTCCACAGATTCTCGATTGGATTCAGGTCTGGACTTTGACTTGGCCATTCTAACACCTGGATATGTTTATTTTTTAACCATTCCATTGTAGATTTTGCTTTATGTTTTAGATCATTGTCTTGTTGGAAGACAAATCTCCGTCCCAGTCTCAGGTCTTTTGCAGACTCCATCAGATTTTCTTCCAGAATGGTCCTGTATTTGGCACCATCCATCTTCCCATCAATTTTAACCATCTTCCCTGTCCCTGCTGAAGAAAAGCAGGCCCAAACCTGCTGATGCTGCCACCACCATGTTTGACAGTGGGGATGGTGTGTTCAGGGTGATGAGCTGTGTTGCTTTTACGCCAAACATAACGTTTTGCATTGTTGCCAAAAAGTTCAATTTTGGTTTCATCTGACCAGAGCACCTTCTTCCACATGTTTGGTGTGTATCCCAGGTGGCTTGTGGCAAACTTTAAACAACACTTTTTATGGATATCTTTAAGAAATGTCTTTCTTCTTGCCACTCTTCCATAAAGGCCAGATTTGTGCAATACACGACTGATTGTTGTCCTATGGACAGAGTCTCCCACCTCAGCTGTAGATCTCTGCAGTTCATCCAGAGTGATCATGGGCCTCTTGGCTGCATCTCTGATCAGTCTTCTCCTTGTATGAGCTGAAAGTTTAGAGGGACGGCCAGGTCTTGGTCATTCCGGCGCAGTTGAGTTATTCCGGCGCCGACAGAGATGGCCGCCTCGCTTCGCGTTCCTAGGAAACTATGCAGTTTTTTGTTTTTTTACGTGTTATTTCTTACATTAGTACCTCAGGTCATCTTAGGTTTCATTACATACAGTCGAGAAGAACTACTGTATATAAGATCATCGTCAACTCACCATCAGTATGACCAAGAATATGTTTTTCGCGACGCGGATCCTGTGTTCTGCCTTACAAACAAGACAACGGAATGGATCGCATGCAGCGATCCAAAAACGACTCCGAAAAAGAGGGAAACGTGGCGGTCTTCTGGTCAGACTTCGGAGACGGGCACATCGTGCCCCACTTCCTAGCATTCTTCTTGCCAATGTCCAGTCTCTTGACAACAAGGTTGATGAAATCCGAGCAAGGGTAGCATTCCAGAGGGACATCAGAGACTGTAACGTTCTGTGCTTCACGGAAACATGGCTCACTGGAGAGACGCTATCCGAAGCGGTGCGACAGAAACAAACACCTTTCTGGTAAGAAGAGGGGTGGGGGTGTATGCCTTATGGCTAACGAGGCATGGTGCGATGAAAGAAACATACAGGAACTCAAATCCTTCTGTTCACCTGATTTAGAATTCCTCACAATCAAATGTAGACCGCATTATCTACCAAGAGAATTCTCTTCGATTATAATCACAGCCGTATATACCCCCCCCCCCCCCCAAGCAGACACATCGATGGCTCTGAACGAACTTTATTTAACTCTTTGCAAACTGGAAACCATTTATCCGGAGGCTGCATTCATTGTTGTTGGGGATTTTAACAAGGCTAATCTGAAAACAAGACTCCCTAAATTTTATCAGCATATCGATTGCGCAACCAGGGGCGGAAAAACCTTGGATCACTGTTACTCTAACTTCCGCGACGCATATAAGGCCCTGCCCCGCCCCCCTTTTGGAAAAGCTGACCACGACTCCATTTTGCTGATACCTGCCTACAGACAAAAGCTAAAAAAAGAAGCTCCCACGAGGTCTGTCCAACGCTGGTCTGACCAAGCTGACTCCACACTCCAAGACTGCTTCCATCACGTGGACTGGGACATGTTTCGTATTGCGTCAGATAACAACATTGACGAATACGCTGATTCGGTGTGCGAGTTCATTAGAACGTGCGTTGAAGATGTCGTTCCCATAGCAACGATTAAAACATTCCCTAACCAGAAACCTTGGATTGATGGCAGCATTCGCGTGAAACTGAAAGCGCGAACCACTGCTTTCAATCAGGGCAAGGTGTCTGGTAACATGACTGAATACAAACAATACAGCTATTCCCTCCGTAAGGCTATCAAACAAGCTAAGCGTCAGTACAGAGACAAAGTAGAATCCCAATTCAACGGCTCAGACACAAGATGCATGTGGCAGGGTCTACAGTCAATCACGGACTACAGGGAGAAATCCAGCCCAGTCACGGACCAGGATGTCTTGCTCCCAGGCAGACTAAATAACCTTTTTGCCAGCTTTGAGGACAATACAGTGCCACTGACACTGCCTGCAACGGACAAATGCGGTCTCTCCTTCACTGCAGCCGAGGTGAGTAAAACATTTAAACGTGTTAACCCTCGCAAGGCTGCAGGCCCAGACGGCATCCCCAGCCGCGCCCTCAGAGCATGCGCAGACCAGCTGGCTGGTGTGTTTACGGACATATTCAATCAATCCCTATACCAGTCTGCTGTTCCCACATGCTTCAAGAGGGACACCATTGTTCCTGTTCCCAAGAAAGCTAAGGTAACTGAGCTAAACGACTACCGCCCCGTAGCACTCACTTCCGTCATCATGAAGTGCTTTGAGAGACTAGTCAAGGACCATATCACCTCCACCCTACCTGACACCCTAGACCCACTCCAATTTGCTTACCGCTCAAATAGGTCCACAGACGATGCAATCTCAACCACACTGCACACTGTTCTAACCCATCTGGACAAGAGGAATACCTATGTGAGAATGCTGTTCATCGACTCGGCATTCAACACCATAGTACCCTCCAAGCTCGTCATCAAGCTCGAGACCCTGGGTCTCGACACCGCCCTGTGCAACTGGGTACTGGACTTCCTGACGGGCCGCCCCCGCCCCCGTAACAACATCTCCTCCCCGCTGATCCTCAACACTGGGGCCCCACAAGGGTGCGTTCTGAGCCCTCTCCTGTACTCCCTGTTCACCCACGACTGCGTGGCCACGCACGCCTCCAACTCAATCATCAAGTTTGCGGACGACGACACAACAGTGGTAGGCTTGATTACCAACAACGATGAGACGGCCTACAGGGAGGAGGTGAGGGCCCTCGGAGTGTGGTGTCAGGAAAATAACCTCACACTCAACGTCAACAAAACTAAGGAGATGATTGTGGACTTCAGGAAACAGCAGAGGGAACACCCTATCCACATCGATGGAACAGTAGTGGAGAGAGTAGCAAGTTTTAAGTTCCTCGGCATACACATCACAGACAAACTGAATTGGTCCACTCACACAGACAGCATCGTGAAGAAGGCGCAGCAGCGCCTCTTCAACCTCAGGAGGCTGAAGAAATTTGGCTTGTCACCAAAAGCACTCACAAACTTCTACAGATGCACAATCGAGAGCATCCTGGCGGGCTGTATCACCGCCTGGTACGGCAACTGCTCCGCCCTCAACCGTAAGGCTCTCCAGAGGGTAGTGAGGTCTGCACAACGCATCACCGGGGGCAAACTACCTGCCCTCCAGGACACCTACACCACCCGATGTTACAGGAAGGCCATAAAGATCATCAAGGACATCAACCACCCGAGCCACTGCCTGTTCACCCCACTATCATCCAGAAGGCGAGGTCAGTACAGGTGCATCAAAGCTGGGACCGAGAGACTGAAAAACAGCTTCTATCTCAAGGCCATCAGACTGTTAAACAGCCACCACTAACATTGAGTGGCTGCTGCCAACACACTGACACAACTCCAGCCCCTTTAATTGAAATTGATGGGAATTGGGAATTGGGGATTGGGAATTGGGAATTGGGAATTGATGGGAAATGATGTAAATATATCACTAGCCACTTTAAACAATGCTACCTTATATAATGTTACTTACCCTACATTATTCATCTCATATGCATACGTATATACTGTACTCTATATCATCAACTGCATCCTTATGTAATACATGTATCACTAGCCACTTTAACTATGCCACTTTGTTTACATACTCATCTCATATGTATATACTGTACTCGATACCATCTACTGTATCTTGCCTATGCTGCTCTGTACCATCACTCATTCATATATCCTTATGTACATATTCTTTATCCCCTTACACTGTGTATAAGACAGTAGTTTAGGAATTGTTAGTTAGATTACTTGTTGGTTATTACTGCATTGTCGGAACTAGAAGCACAAGCATTTCGCTACACTCGCATTAACATCTGCTAACCATGTGTATGTGACAAATAAAATTTGATTTGATTTGATTTTGATTTGATTTGCAGTGGTCTGATACTCCTTCCATTTCAATATTATCGCTTGCACAGTGCTCATTGGGATGTTTAAAGCTTGGGAAATATTTTTGTATCCAAATCCGGCTTTAAACTTCTTCACAACAGTATCTCGGACCTGCCTGGTGTGTTCCTTGTTCTTCATGATGCTCTCTGCGCTTTTAATGGACCTCTGAGACTATCACAGTGCAGGTGCATTTATACGGAGACTTGATTACACACAGGTGGATTGTATTTATCATCATTTGTGATTTAGGTCAACATTGGATCATTCAGAGATCCTCACTGAACTTCTGGAGAGAGTTTGCTGCACTGAAAGTAAAGGGGCTGAATAATGCGTGCAGCCCAATTTTTCAGTTTTTGATTTGTTAAAAAAGTTTGAAATATCCAATAAATGTCGTTCCACTTCATGATTGTGTCCCACTTGTTGTTGATTCTTCACAAAAAAATACAATTTTATATCTTTATGTTTGAAGCCTGAAATGTGGCAAAAGGTCGCAAAGTTCAAGGGGGCCGAATACTTTCGCAAGGCACTGTATACTTTTCTTACTGCAGCCAAGAAGTAAAGCCCTTATGCAACCATTGTACCCCATGCTGCTCCCAGGGCCAAATGAATGCAGGAGCTTACTGGGGATAAAGCCCCTGGACGGACCAATAGGCAGCAAACAATTCATAAAAATAAAGGAAATATGTACAGTATATATGTTATTTATTTATTTGTATAAACTGTATATAGCAGCATGGATCAGCATGGAGTACAATGGTTGCATAAGGGCCTTACTTCCTGGGAAATAAACAGTTGTTCGGATACAAAGTGGAACCAGTGTCTCCAGTGTCTCGCAGTCTGCATAACCACAGGTAAAGTTAAACACTACTCGAAATGTTTTATAACAATCTAAAATTAAAACATTACACATGCTCGTGTGACACCTGATTTTCTTCAGGATAACGTATTCTAAATTGAAGCAGGCATGATGTATTGGGAGAGTGCTATGGTTATACTCATGAGAGAGGCACTTAACCCCACTGACAGTAAAAATCAGAACGGACAATATTGTATGTGAAGCCTAGACACAATGCATCTACTATGCCAGAGGTAAGACAGTGCTTAAGAGAAAATGGTAAAATATATGTTCTCATAATGCTGGTGTTTTGCTCTTAATATTCTCTAGATCTGATAACACATTCCCTCTTCTCCATGGAAGGTACACTGGCCCTTTGTCCCCCATCTGGGTCAAGGAGACGTCTGTACCACATGGTTATTCTCTAGGATGACTAAAAATAAGTCAAATAGAAAAACACCTCTCTAAACAGAGAACAAGTGGCAGAGCAGAGCGCTGCACCGAATCCAAAAGACCAACATACACATGCAGACTCTGCGTCAGAGGTCTCATTCTGAATAATAACTTTATCTATCACCCACAATTGACAGTTTGGTCCCAAAATAACTTGAATATGTTAAATGCCGTTTTCCCAGAAGGCAGAACAGCTGCATTCTGCTCATGGTATCTCCTACATTGTTTTAAAACAACCCAAATGTAAATGGCAATTTTCCCAGACGTGCAAAACATAGGAGTGGACATTGCATTGTCTAAAAATAGGGCAACACACTGGCAACACACAACCCACTGTCATTGTTATGTTTTGGCTTTTAATCTAACTCAAATTCCAGTCCTGCTTAAATTGATTCCTTCAGAGAGAAACTATTGTGAAGAAACGGTTTTCTTCCAAGTACCTCAGTCAGTGAACTGAGCAGACAGGAGCCTATACACAATGGGTTCTGTACAGGCTAACAGGAGCCTATACACAATGGGTTCTGTACAGGCTAACAGGAGCCTATACACAATGGGTTCTGTACAGGCTAACAGGAGCCTATACACAATGGGTTCTGTACAGGCTAACAGGAGCCTATACACAATGGGTTCTGTACAGGCTAACAGGAGCCTATACACAATGGGTTCTGTACAGGCTAACAGGAGCCTATACACAATGGGTTCTGTACAGGCTAACAGGAGCCTATACACAATGGGTTCTGTACAGGCTAACAGGAGCCTATACACAATGGGTTCTGTACAGGCTAACAGGAGCCTATACACAATGGGTTCTGTACAGGCTAACAGGAGCCTATACACAATGGGTTCTGTACAGGCTAACAGGAGCCTATACACAATGGGTTCTGTACAGGCTAACAGGAGCCTATACACAATGGGTTCTGTACAGGCTAACAGGAGCCTATACACAATGGGTTCTGTACAGGCTAACAGGAGCCTATACACAATGGGTTCTGTACAGGCAACAGGAGCCTATACACAATGGGTTCTGTACAGGCTAACAGGAGCCTATACACAATGGGTTCTGTACAGGCTAACAGGAGCCTATACACAATGGGTTCTGTACAGGCTAACAGGAGCCATACAAGTTGACAAGTAAAAGGCAAATAAGTCTGCTAACGGCTGAAGTGGAACTTATCGTTCCAATACTAGTGTGGCATGTCTGATTCACCGATAGTGCTGCATCAAGTCAACAGAAATCGAAACCAATGGGGCATAACTAGCGCTGGCACAATTATCGTACAAGCGTGTAATAGTCGGTTAAGGATGAAGACAGTTATGAAAATTAAATAACCGTCATAACCGTTCAAAAAAAGAATAATACTTATTATTACTATTCATGTTTTTGTGGAATGAACAACTGACTGAAATCGGAACGGCCGGGAATTTGTGTGGTTGAGCCCGTTTCTGGCGTAATTTAATTTAATTTATTTAACTAGGCAAGTCGGTTAAGAACAAATTCTTATTTTACAATGACGGCCTACCCCAATCAAACCCAAACCTGGACGACGCTGGGACAATTATGCGCCACTTTATGGGACTCCCAATCACGGCCGGTTGTGATACAGCCTGGAATCGAACCAGGGTCTGTAGTGACACCTCTAGCAGTGCCTTAAACCGCTGCGCCACTCGGTAACGTGAACTCTTCAACAACCTATGAAACGTTGTTGCTCCTTGCTGAAACAAGCAAGGTGTTGTAGCCTCGGCAACACTCCCCGCAATGCAGCAGCAGCACACATGGAAATAGAATGACTAGAACAGACTTGAAACCTCTAACCCTGTAAATTTGACTGGTAAACTCAGAGGGCTTGCAGTTGCGTCACAAAACACCTAGCAAACGTACCAGGCCCCATGTTGGAAGACCAAATTCAGTCTGTTGGAATGCCTCCAATTGTCGATGTATTATTAGCTAGCTTGCTATAGAAACTTAGTGTGCAGGCTAACTCAGATGAGCTGCTAACGTAATGTCCACTAGTTAGCTAGCTATACAGTATGTAAAGTTAACTAAGTGAATTAAATATCACCAGCTTAAAAACTTAATATTTGCTAGTTAGCTAGCGATCTTGATGTATTTACCAATGCAACTCTAAATGCATTTGTAGCTAGGTTCACTACATGACCAATGGTATGTGGACACCTGCTCATTGAACATCTTTGTTCAAAATCACAAGCATTAATATGGAGTTGGTCCCCCCTTTGCTGCTATAACAGCCTCCACTCTTCTGGGAAGGATTTCTGCTAGATGTTGGAACACTGCTGCTGGTACTTGATTCCATTCAGCCACAAGAGCATTAGTGAGGTCGTGCACTGATGTTGGGCGATTAGGCCTGGCTCGCTGTGGGTGTTCCAATACATCCCAAGGTGTTTGATGGGATTGAGGTCAGGGCTCTGTGCAGGCCAGTCAATTTCTTCCACACCAATCGACAAACCATTTCTGTATGGACCTTGTTTTGTGCACAGGGGCATTGTCATGCTGAAACAGGAAAGGTCCTTCCCCAAACTGCGGCCACAAAGTTGAAATCAAAGAATCGTCTAAAATGTCATTGTACACTGTAGCGTTTAGGGGCCAAGCCCAAATCATGTAAAACAGCCTCAGACCATTATTCCTCCTACAGCCATTACAGTTGGCTCTATGCATTAGGGGAGGTATTTTTCTCCTGGCATCATCTGCCAAACAGATTCGTCCGTTGAACTGCCAGATGGTGAAGCGTGATTCATCACTTCAGTGAGAGCGTTTCCACTGCTTCCCAGAGTCCAAGCGAGCTTTACATCACTCTAGCCGACTTTTGTCATTGTGCATGGTGTTCTTAGGCTTGTATAAGGCTGCTTGGCCATGGAAACCTAATTCATGAAGCTCCCGATGAACATTTATTGTGCTGACGTTGCTTCACACTACACACTTCAGCACTTGGCTGTCCCGCTCTGTGAGCTTGTGTGGCCTACCACTTCGTGGCTAAGTTGTTGTTGCTCCTAGATGTTTCCACTTCACAATAATGGCACTTACATTAGACAGGGGCAGCTCTAGCAGGGCAGAAATATGATGAACTGACTTGTTGGAAAGGTGGCATCTTATGACAGTCCCACGTTGAAAGTCACTGAGCTCTTCAGTAAGGCCATTCTACTGCTAATGTTTGTCTATGGAGATTGCTTGCTGTGCTCAATTTTATACACCTGCATACACCTGTAGTGTAGTGAAATGCTTATGTTCCTAGCTCCAACAGTGCATTAATATCTAACAATACACACAAATCTAAAAAGTTAAAGAATGGAATTAAGAAACATTAGGATGAACAATGTCAGAGTCCAGAGAATAAATATACAGTATATATAAATACAGTGTACATACAGTATCAGCTAAAAGTTTAGACGCATCTACTCATTCATTCAATTCTTTATTTTCACTATTTTCTACATTGGAGAATAATAGTGAAGAAGTCAAAGCTATGAAATGACACACATGGAATCATGTGGCAACCAAAAAAGTGTTTTATATTTGAGAGTCTTCAAAGTAGCCACCCTTGCCTTGACAGATTTGCACACTCTTGGCATTTTCTCAACCAGCTTCATGAGGTAGTCACCTGGAATGCATTTAAATTAACAGGTGTGCCTTGTTAAAAGTGAATTTGTGGAATTTCAGTTGTGTTGTGACAAGGTAGGGGTGGTATACAGAAGACAGCCTTATGTGGCAAAAGACCAAGTCCATATTATGGCAAGAACAGCTCAAAAAGAAATGAGAAACAACCGTCCATCATTACTTTAAGACATGAAGGTCAGTCCATACGGAACATTTCAAGAACTTTGAAAGTTTCTTCAAGTGCAGTCACAAAAACCATCAAGCGCTATGATGAAACTAGCTCTCATGATGACCTCCACAGGAATGGAAGACCCAGAGTTAACTTTGCTGCAGAGGATAAGTTCATTAGAGTTACTAGCCTCAGAAATTGCAGCCAAAATGTTTCACAGAGTTCAAGTAACAGACACATCTCAACATCAACTGTTCAGAGGAGACTGTGTGAAATCAGGCTTTCATGCTTAAATTGCTGCAAAGAAACCACTACAAAAGGACACCAATAAGAAGAGACTTGCTTGGGCCAAGAAACACAAGCAATGGACATTAGACAGGTGGAAATCTGTCCTTTGGTCTAATAAATCCAAATGTCTAATTTTCCGTTCCAACCACTGTGTCTTTGTGAGACGCAGAGTAGGTGAACGGATGATCTCCGCATGTGTGGTTCCTACCATGAAGCATGGAGGAGGTGTAACGGTTGTGGCGGTGCTTTGCTGGTGACACTGTCAGTGATTTTTTTATTTATTCAGGGCACACCTAACCAGCATGGCTACTACAGCATTCTGCAGCAATACGCCATCCCATCTGGTTTGCACTTAGTGGGACTATCATTTGTTTTCAACAGGACAATGACCCAACACACCTCCAGGCTGTGTATGGGCTATTTGACCATGAAGAAGAGCGACGGAGTGCTGCATCAGATGACCTGGCCTCCACAATCACCCAACCTCAACCCAATTGAGATGGTATGGGATGAGTGGGACTGCAGAGTGAAGGAAAAGCAGCCAACAAGTGCTGAGCATATGTGGAAACAGTTGGAAGAGCATTCCAGGTGAAGCTAGTTGAGAGAATGCCAAGAGTGTGCAAAGCTGACACAAGGCAACGGGTGGCTACTTTGAAGAGTTTAAAATGTAAAAAAAATATTTTGATTGGTTTAACACTGTTTTGGTTCCTACATGATTCCATATGTGTTATTTTATAGTTTTGATGTCTTCACTATTATTCTACAATGTAGAAAATATTAAAAATGACACTCTGCCACTCTGCCACTCATGGCACTCTGCCAGACCCCTGACTCAATCAGCTCCCATTCCCCCCTCCTTCACAGTAGAAGCCTCAAACAACGTTCTAAAGACTGTTGACATCTAGTGGAAGCCTTGGGAAGTGCAACATGACCCCATAGACACTGTAAATTCGATAGGCAATGACTTGAAAAACTACAAACCTCAGATTTCCCACTTCCTGGTTGGATATTTTCTCAGGTTTTTCACTGCCATATGAGTTCTGTTATACTCACAGACATCATTCAAACAGTTTTTTTGAAACTTCAGAGTGGTTTCTATCCAAATCTACTAATAATATTCATATATTAGCAACTGGGCCTGAGTAGCAGGCAGTTTACTCTGGGCACCTTATTCATCCAAGCTACTCAATACTGCCCCCCAGTCCCAAAGAAGTTAATGTTTACCGCCCTTGTAAACCAACCTCTAACCTCGACGAACAACAGGCTATACTGAGAGAGACTCTGTACCCAGTCTCCTGAGGACATGCCCAGGCTGATGTTTCAAACAGGGGCTGCCTTTCAATTAGCTAACCTAGCTTACCGTCTGCCAGCAACAGCCACAAGTGCCACAAGTCCTCCTGAGCGTATTTACACACCTGCTATTTAAAAATAACAATCTCAGAAATTCTAAGTTAAAATCATCTCTGCCCACCTTACAAAACAGGTTGCAGGGATCCAGGGGAAAAGTGTCCGAGGCCAGAATCAGACAATATAAAGACCTCACTGTTATATTAAGCCATCCAGCCCAGCTATGCTGGCAGTGGCATGTAGCTCAATATAATAGGAGCAATAATCTAGCAGAGGCCGCTTTCTGTTTGATTATGTATTAAGTTCAAAGTGTATACAACATAGCTGCCAGGCAACGTGCTTATCCAAATATTGTAAAACATTGTAATGCACTGTAAAGACATGGAATGAGTGTGCTCTGCAGTAGCTCCATTAGCAGTGTGTAATTCAGACTGTACCATGACCCCTGTAGTGTACACTGTGTGATAGAGAGAGGGGGCCCCCAGAACACAAACCATATCAATTTCTCTGCATTGAACGCAAGGGAGCTAACAGCTTAAGTAAACAAAGATTATGTATGTAATGTATATATATTAGTCACATGTAGACTACTGGTTATGAATTACATTTAGAGTGATGTTTGATGAATGTTCTAACACCTAGCTAAACTCTGTTTCTGAGTTAGGAATAGGATACAGAGTATTTGGGCCACCATACTGGACAGATACAGGCAGGAACCTACATCCAGGCTTGAGAGAACAATTGAAGGGAGAGGGGAGAGTGCACCTGTTTCAGATGACAAGAAACAGCTTTGCACCTGTCACACACATTCTTTGCTTCTATTGTTTGTCTCCTCGAATTCCAACCATTCCACAAGTGTCAGGGGTCACATAAACCCACGGCACAATTGGAGTGCGCGTGTGTATTGTATTTTTAACACCTGAGAGCACCACTGAATCTCCAATCAATTATAGATGGCTACACAACAATTGGCAGGGCAAAACAATAAATGGCAGGATTAAAACATGATGCTTGGCTACCGTTTTCTGTAGACCGAACAGCAATGTGCTTAAAGTCAGACCCTGAAGGCTGCATACTGTCCTCTTTAAAATGTGTTCTAAGTAATTTGGTAGTGTGTGAGGGTGAATGAAGTAGGTATGAGATCTGTCCCTAGCCTTGGGCCATAGGGTTTCCCCATGTAAGACTGGGAAATGAGCTTGTGTGTTTGTGACATTGATGGAGTGGTGAAATCCTTTTACATTTTAGCCATTTAGCAGATGCTCTTATCCAGAGTGACTTACAGCTAGTGCATTCATCTTAAGATACCTAGGCGGGACAACCATATATCTCAGTCATAGTAAGTAACTAGGAGGCATTTGGGCTAATGTCTCTGGGCTATGGATGGATGGGCTGTTGTTGTGGTGGTATACAGTTGGTGTGCTGGAATAGTTATTGAAAGAAGGTTCTGGTGTCTTTCTTTGTTCCCCCTACCTGAAGTAGCCTACATCAGCCTGACAGGACTATTGCTGATATCTGTTCCAACTAATTGTCAACGCCTTCCCCTCCCTGAAGGGGCTCAACAGCAGTTGCTGTGTTCATTTTTCATGGAGGATATGTCAGGCATAATAAAGCTGGCCTTGTGTTAAGAGATCAGATCAGGCACAAGAGACAGGCATGGAGTGAGAGAGGGGAGGGAGGGGAGGATGACGAGGAGGGGAAGAAAGGTAAAGCACTTTAAGCCCCAGCAAGGCCTTCAGCTCTGGTGCCACATAAAGCCTGGCTAGCAGGGAGAGGCCAGGAGCCTGTACATGCTGCCACTCTACAGGGTCACCTCCACAAGGGCCAGAATAAAATGCACACACATTCATTGGATAGGAATATAACACCTGTTTTCTACTAAGTGACCTTAATCCCTGTAGTATCACGTGTGAGTGATACTGCACACCTCCAAATCTGTCTGGTTTGTCTGTCTGGAAGCCATAAGGTGTGTCATAATTGGAGCTGGGGTCTGTCTGTTCCAAATCAATGGTCCAGCCCAAAGTGGACATTCCACAACTTGTCTTTTGCCGTCTATACTATGGCTGTCAGTTCTCTTCAGAAGTGAAGAAAAAAACTCTTGGTCGACCAAGTGTTGTCTGTTCTTTTGACCATTCGATTGGTTGAAATTTTCAAAGTGCATTTTCTATATATAAACACATCCTATGTGTTTTAATCAAATCAACTATATGCACTGAGCTTGTCTGATGCGGAATCAGGAGGCTATTACAAAACAATCAAACAGGCAACAGACGCAGGATCTGTCTTATTTTTGTAGATATATTTGGATGATTTATAAAGCCAGGCACATTTAACAGTTCGGCTACTGATTATACACTTAATTAAGTTGCCTTTCTCCTCACTTTTCTTAGACAATTAAGGCAACGACTGTTTTCCTGTCTCCTAACTCCTCCGTTGCCTCCGCCATATTGTTCTCAACATCAAAATGCTGGTTAACTTTGCTATTATGCACATAGCAACATGTTCTAGGAAAAGGTGCCAATTCAAGAGCGCACTGATGTGTTTCAGAAATGCAGACAGCGACCATTATCCAATGCCGGAGAAAGCTCATTTGTTATAAAATAATACAAGTTTTATTTGTGTTGCATCATTGTTCTTACATGATATATCCATATACAATTTCAGTAGCACGTCTTAAGACTGATGGACTGTGCTGTCCCAATGGCCTACACAATGGATCAGTCTACAGATGTGAATTAGACAGGTGTCATGTTTTTTTTTATTTGCTACTGCTCGACTAAAGAAATCGTGGTCGAACAAAACAGCCTATCGACCAAACAATCGACCAGTCTACTAAATAGAGTCAGTCCTACTCTGCACCAAAACAAACTCTTTACTAAGGACTTAAGTCATAACAAAAAATCTACAATTCGGGAATATCATAAATTGTCTTTGTGAGAAGTTTCTAGTGTTACATAAACCCAGAGGGTCTCCGTGAAAGAGTAAAAAGCAGAGCTGGCAAGCATATCCTGTGATGAGTCACAATCATATGCATTACAATGCGTGTGCAGTGCACCCTCTGCTAATGCCTGATGGCCAGGGACAATGGGCTCTGTTGTCAGATCAGCAATCAGACTTCAGTCAACTAGAACTCTCTATTACCATTCCCACAATGGCCGCCAGCCAATCGGAGCCCTCCACAGGAGTCCAGTGGGTGGAGCTTGGGGCATGTTTAGGAGATGTGGGGTGATCTCCAACAGCTGCGATAATCCAAAACAAGGAACAGTTTCCAGTTTCCACTTCTCCTGCCCTGGGATTAAGATGGTATTTAAGAGGTGGCCCTTGAAAATAGATTGGCTTTCAATGTCATTTCCAAAGTTTTACATTAGGGAATTCCACAGAAAAATAATGATGCGGAGACTCAGATTCTTCACTTTAAAATCTATGTCAAACAATAACCAATGATTGCAAAGTTAAACAAACCATGCAAATTTATGCACATTGACTACTTTTAACAATATCCATTGAAAAACAGATTAACTTGATGAACAGTGCAGAATCAGAATCAACGTTTGGTAACAGAATGACGGTGTGTGCTGTTTGTGCCGTCATTCTGTTACCAAACTTGCATCTGCACTGTTCTTCAGGTAAATGCGTTTTTGTAAAGTGTTTATTGGAAATTGTTAAAGTAGTCGTTGTGCATAGAGTTTTATGGTTTCTTTAACTTTGATATCATTGGTTTTTGTTTGACACACTTTCCAATCAATACAAGGGTCTCACTGCAACAAACTTGTTCTGTATAATCTTGTCTCACACACAGAGCCTTCCTATTGGTTTAGATGGAACATTTTAATGTTGGCAGCCCCACTTCAGAAACCTTCTTTGAGCCCCGCCTACAAAAGAACTAAGAAAAAAGCAGTGCTCTATGCTGGCTGTATGGAGGCTTTGTCTTGGTCTTTGCCCACTATCCTGCTCTTCCTCCCACTAATGCAGCAGTATTAAGCAGTAATGCTGGGAACTTCCGGCCCCTCACAACTCAGAAGGACAGGGCCAGTGACTGTCTGTCGGTCTGTCTGAGACATGATGCAGCAGCAGGACAGGCCCAGTGACTGTTTTTCTGAGACACAAGGCAGCAGCATTGTCAAACCACAATAAATCCTCTGTCATAGGGGGAAGGCCTCGTCCAATCCTCCTCTACAGCCTTAACAAATGAACACTTCATCAGATCAGAGGGCCTCTGAACGAGAAGGAGCATGTGGGACTGAGGGACAGAGGACAGTGTGTTTACCAAATACAGGATAGACTCCCTGCCTGTCTGGTACGCCAGCTGTCAATAACAGGAACATTGGGGTCACTTGTCCAAACAAATATGGAGAAAAATGAACCGATTCGGATGTAACCGATTAAAATATGGAGATAAAATGAACCGATTAATGTCAGTTATTTCATTCCCTCATCAGCTCATGAGGTGAAATGTAACAAATGAAGACATAAACCAACATTTAGGTCCGAGAGGGGTTTCTGCCAAGAGTGAAGTTAAAAAAGGCCATAAGGAGTTAGCCATCTGCTTGGAGGCTTGTCCAGCAATACCCTTTCCATTAGTTGTGCGGCTGTTTAACTATATAGTTGAGACAGTCTCTGTATGTTTCCACATTTTGAGTTGTGCCTCAGCCTCTACCCCTCATCCCCTGCTGACCTGACAAGCGAACCCAGTGTCTCAACCAGGGCCGAGTTACGGGGTGAGAAGGAGGTGGGTCAGAGGTGGTGGCCAGTGAGCCACACAGGAAAGAGGCACCTGTCTGGGTGATATCCCTTGAGGACATGGGCTGCTGACGGCAGATACAGTTGAAGTCGGAAGTTTACATACACCTTAGTCAAATACATTTCAACTCAGTTTTTCACAATTCCTGACATTTAATACTAGTAAAAATTCCCTGTCTTAGGTCAGTTAGGATCACCACTTTATTTTAAGAATGTGAAATGTCAGAATAATAGCAGAGAGAATGATTTATTTCAGCTTTTATTTCTTCACATTCCCAGTGGGTCAGAAGCTTACAATTGTTTAACTTGGGGGGCCTCCCGGGTTGCAGTGGCTAAGGGTGCTGTAATGCAGCGCCAGCTGTGCCACCAGAGACCCTGGGTTTGTGCCCAGGCTCTGTCATAACCAGCAGCGACCGGGAGGTCCGTGGGGCGATGCACAATTGGCCTAGCATCATCTGGGTTAGAGAGGGTTTGGCCGGTAGGGATATCCTTGCTTCATTGCGCACCAGTGACTCCTGTGGCAGGCCAGGCACAGTGCACACCAACCAAGGTTGCCAGGTGCACAGTGTTTCCTCCGACTGGCTTCCAGTTTGGATGCGAGCAGTGCGGCCTGTGTGGGAGTTGTAGAATACCCATTTGCGACCAAGCTTTAACTTCGTCTGACTTGTTGCTTCAATAATTTTCCTGAAGGTACCACATTCATCTGTACAAACAATAGTACACAAGTATAAACACCATGGGATCACACAGGCAGTTCCTCTCTAGGTTTCTTCCTAGGTTTTGGCCTTTCTAGGGAGTTTTTCCTAGCCACTGTGCTTCTACACCTGCATTGCTTGCTGTTTGGGGTTTTAGGCTGGGTTTCTGTACAGCATTTTGAGATATCAGCTGATGTATGAAGGGCTATATAAATACATTTGATTTGATTTGATGATCGATGGGGGGATTTCTGCTCTTTTAAAGTGTGTGATAGTGTGATGAATTGAGACGTGAGTGTGTGTCGGCTTAGTGAACCCGGTCCAGATCCAGAACAAGGTCAATACAAACTGCGTGTCCCGGCTTCGACCCCTGGTATCATATAAAACACACAAATGTGTAGAATTGCAGGAAATCCAGACCAGGAAAGCCACCTAGGAAATATTTTTGTGACTGGATCTTCAGAAATATACAATGCCACAAATGTCCCAAGTTGAGGGAGCGTGCAATTGGCATGCTGACTGTAGGAATGTCCACCAGAGCTGTTGCCAGAGAATTGAATATTCATTTCTCTACCATTTTTTTAACTAGGCAAGTCAGTTACGAACAAATTCTTATTTTCAATAAAGGCCTAGGAATGTTCAGGGGCAGAACAGGGGCAGGGGCAGAACAACCTTGTCAGCTCAGGGGTTTGAATTTGCAACCATCTGGTTACTAGTCCAACACTCTAACCACTAGGCTACCCTGCCGCCCCGATAAACCACCTCCAATATAATTTTAGATAATTTGCCAGTATGTCCAACCGGCCTCAAAACCGCAGACCACCTGTAACCACGCCAGCCTAGGACCTCCAAATTAGAGGTCGACCAATTAATCGGAACGGCCGATTTAATTAGGGCCGATTTCAAGTTTTCATAACAATAGGAAATCTGTATTTTTGGGCACAGATTTTGCAGATTTATATTTTTATTTGATTTTTTATACCTTCATTTAATCTTTATTTAACTAGGCAAGTCAGTTAAAGAACACATTCTTATTTTCAATGACGGCCTAGGAACGGTGGGTTAACTGCCTTGTTCAGGGGCAGAATGACAGATTTTTTACCTTGTCAGCTCGGGGGAACCAATCTTGCAACCTTACAGTTAACTAGTCCAACGCTCTAACTACCTGATTACATTGCACTCCACGAGGAACCTGCCTGTTACGCGAATGCAGTAAGAAGCCAAGGTAAGTTGCTAGCTAGCATTAAACTTATCTTATAAAAAACAACCAATCAATCATAATCACTAGTTATAACTGCACATAGTTGATGATATTACTAGTTTATCTAGCGTGTCCTGCGTTGCATATAATCGATGCAACGCTGGGGGATGATTTAACAAAAGAGCAGGTTAGCAGGCAATATTAACCAGGTGAAATTGTGTCACTTCTCTTGCGTTCATTGCATGCAGATTCAGGGTATATGCAACAGTTTGGGCAGCCTGGCTCATTGCGAACTAATTTGCCAGAATTTTACGTAATTATGACATAACATTGAAGGTTGTGCAATGTAACAGGAATATTTAGACTTATGGATGCCACCCGTTAGATAAAATACAGAACGGTTCCGTATTTCACTGAAATAATAAACATTTTATTCTCGAAATGATAGTTTCTGGATTCAACCATATTAATGACCAAAGGCTCGTATTTCTGTGTGTTATGTTATAATTAAGTCTATGATTTGATAGAGCAGTCTGACTGAGTGATGGTAGGCAGCAGAAGGTTTGTAAGCATTCATTCAAACAGCACTTTTGTGCATTTTGCCAGCAGCTCTTCGCAAGCACAGCGCTGTTTAAGACTTCAAGCCTATCAACTACCGAGATTAGGCTGGTGTAACTGATGTGAAATGGCTAGCTAGTTAGCGGGGTGCACGCTAATAGCGTTTCAGGCCTCACTCGCTCTGAGACTTGGAGTAGTTGTTCCCCTTGCTCTGCATGGGTAACGCTGCTTCGAGGGTGGCTGTTGTCGATGTGTTCCTGGTTCGAGCCCAGGTAGGAGCGAGGAGAGGGATGGAAGCTATACTGTTACACTGGCAATACTATAGTGCCAATAAGAACCTCCAATAGTCAAAGGTATATGAAATACAAATGGTATAGAGAGAAATAGTCCTATAAATACTATATTAACTACAACCTAAAACCTCTTACCTTGGAATATTGAAGTCTCATGTTAAAAGGAACCACCAACTTTTATATTTTCTAATGTTCTGAGCAAGGAACTCAAACGTTAGCTTTTTTACATGGCACATATTGCACTTTTACTTCTCCAACACTTTGTTTTTGCATTATTTAAACCAAATTGAACATGTCTCATTATTTATTTGAGGCTAAATGGATTTTTATTTATGTATTATATTATGTTAAAATAAGTGTTCATTCAGTATTGTTGTAATTGTCATTATTACAAATAAATCGTAAAAAATCGGCCGATTAATCGGTATCGGCTTTTTTTGGTCCAATAATTGCTATCGGTATTGGCGTTGAAAAAACATTATCGGTCGACCTCTACTCCAAATCCAGCTTCTTCACCTGAGGGGTCGTCTGAGACCAGCTATCCGGACAGCTGATGAAATTGTGGTTTTGCACAACCGAAGAATTTCTGCACAAACTGTCAGAAACCATCTCAAGGAAGCTCATCTGCATGCTCATCGTCCTCACCAGGGTCTTGACCTGACTGCAGGTGTCGTAACTAATTGCTCACTTTCGATGGCCACTGGCTTGCTGGAGAAGTGTGCTCTTCACGGATTAATCCCGCTTTCAACTATACCAGATGGCAGACAGTGTGTATGGCGTCGTGTGGGCGAGTAGTTTGCTCACCCACACGAGTACCCCACGGTGGCAGTGGGGTTATGGTATGGGGCAGGCATAAGCTATGGACAATGAACACACCTGCATTTTATCGAAGGCAATTTGGATGCACAGAGATACTGTGACGAGATCCTGAGGCCCGTTGTTGTGCCATTTATCCGTCACCATCACCTCATGTTTCAGCATAATAATGCACGGCCCCATGTCACAAGGATCTGTAGACAATTCCTGGAAGCTGAAAAAGTCACAGTTCTTTCATGGCCTGCATACTCACCAGACATGTCATCCATTGAGAATGTTTGGGATGCTCTGGATCGACATCGTGTTCCAGTTCCCGCCAATATCCAGCAACTTCGCACAGCCATTGAAGAGGACTGGGTCAACATTCCACAATCAACAGCCTAATCAACTCTATACGAAGGAAATGTGACACACTGCATGAGTCAAATAGTGGTCACACCAGATACTGACTGGTTTTCTGATCCATTTCTGATCCCTACCTTTTTGTTTAAGGTATCTGTGACAAACAGATGTATGTCTGTATTACCAGTAATGTGAAATCCATAAATTAGGGCCTAATTAACTTATTTCAATGGACTGATTTCCTTACATGAACTGTAACTCAGTAACATCTTTGAAATTGTTACATGTTGAGTTTATATTTTTGTCAGTGTAGTACTTGAGGACCCCTGTTCTAGAATTTCCCACTGAACCACTCAAAACAGACAGAAAGGCTGTTAACACTGCAGGGGGTAGCTCAAGACATGAACACATAAATGCTTGCTTTAAACCACTGACACCAATAATACATTCAAATACATAAATACAATTTAATTTATGTTCATTAATAATTAGGTTTTGGGTAGTAAAAATCAAGAACATTCACTTTCTTTGCTTGTGGCTTAGACTTATTTCCATTGAACCATCTGTTTCAAGAAACAACTTGAAAGCAGAAGATAGAGACTAAAAGGTTTTAATGAGCAGCTGCACATCTGTCTTAAGGCATAGAGATATGTTGGAGAATATTAATGTGTGAATAAACGAAGGCAAGTTAACTGCACCAGCCATCCTAACCTACATCAGTGAAACAGCAGTGCAACAAATGGGATAGGGACATTTGTCTACTGCCATGGTCTGTTAACCACAGAAATTGGTCTGTTAACCACAGCAAAGAGCGACTAAAGCCAATTTGCAAATCAGTTCAAGAATTAAACAGGAAACTGGCAATTCAATTAAACACAGGCAAACTAGATATTCCCCAAAGGGATCCAGCAGCTATGGGAAATACTGCCTTTCTAGAGAACAAGTTCAATCATGCTTTGATGTTAGGTGATTATAGCGCTATAAAATATTTGTTTTTAACAAGATTAGATGTGGCCGCTAATTGTCTCTATATGACAACGAAAGAAGATGACATGGGGTAGATAAGGAACGCTCAACTCTGTTCTCATATGTTGAGGTGTTCTCTTATACTGCCTCGATATAAGAGAAAGGAGTTGAGCCTTCCTCAGCTAGACATGGGGGAAACGTATTGGTCACTATTCTAAATGATTATCCAACCATCGCTGACATGAATAACATTCACTATTAACGTGTAAACAGGACAGCAGACAGCCTACTACACTATAATAAAAGTTCTGCCCATAGCGTTGCAATATCACTTTCCTCCACCATTCCTCATCTTCACAGGGATATTGGATTATTGGTAACCAAATATTGAATTCTAGCCTAAAGTAACATTGTTACACAAACTTTAAACTCAATGAAAACATTTTACACTTCACTTAGTCTATATTCTAAATTCAAAATACTCCGCCTAACACATCCTGCGGTGAGGGTTGAGTGAAAGTTATTTCTGTTCTAAATCTTGTCTGGTAGGCTTAAATTCCCGTAGAATGTATCTTACCTTATCCCAGACATTGTTTTCACATTGTAAGCATTGCGTTGCCCAGGTCTTGAATTTATAATGTAACTTGTTTACTTATTCATGTTAATTTTCCCACCTTGTTGGACGGTATGAACACGAGACGGTTGTCCCGTAGTAATTCATATGGAGTCTCCGCCTCTGCACGTGAGTCACGATAATGGGGTCATCCACCAACTCCGCATCCCGGTAATTCTCGTTCATCCTGCTATGGCCATTCCTCTGATTGGACATGCGACACAATTATATATGGCTATTTAGGTGAATAATTATAGTCCAATGTTGATGCTTTATATTTATGACTCACGTGTCAGTTCTTCACTGTAAGGTACTCTTTTTTAGTATTAACGTTTTGAGATCTTGAGTCCAAAAGACATCTGGCCCTCAACATGGGACTTCAGAAATATAAAATGTAGGCCTACCTAAGGACTTCGCATTATAATAATAGGAAAAGCTGTTGGTTCTACATAGTTCCGCATCAAATATGATTAACTTTTAATTTGCTTTTTATCAGTCAGAAAAGTGAACTGGATTAGCAACAAGAAAGCAAACAGAGACATCTGCTGGTGGAGTTTCATGGCACAGAACTCTAACGCATTACTCATCCTGAGCCCACTATGTAAGCCTATAGAGCCCCACATTGGAGGTGTCATAATACCCATAAATCCTAGCGGTCAAACAGGGAAATGATTCCAATCGTTTTTCCACCATACAGTTTTCCCATAGGGGATTTTAGAAACACTATGGGCTGTGTTTCATGTAGGCTTATCCTGTCGTGACGGTTTGATAACCATGTACATCTCTCTTGGAAAAGGTGAATTTCATCAGTCTATTTGTCTCTATTTACTCTCAGATTCAAACATGCTAATTAGCATCAAACTAGACATCATGCAAAACTACAAATCCCTGCAAGCTCCTGCCCATCATATCGAGCAGACTAGATATCTAACTTTGCTAGCAGGTATTGTGTCAATTTAAAACTTGCACAAGACAGTTCACAGAATTGTTCATTTAAAGAAACGTTGCCAATTTATTCATTACTACAGTTAGCTAATATTAGATAGTTAATGCAGATATTCTTACCTTTGCCTCAATTCGTCAGTCTTGTCCAGATCATCATGGCATTTGTAGTTCTTTATGATAGCCACATTAGCATTTTGTTTTAGTTTATTGTTGTTGTGGGGGGGGGGGGGGTAAATAAAGGCAAATATATTGATAAAAGTCACATTGTCCTAGAGAGATTTACACGGTTATAAAAACGTCACACCAGGCTAACCCTACACAAAACACAGCCTTTATTTTAAGTGTTTCTAAAGTCCCTATGGGAAAAATGAATGGTGGAAAAACGATTGGAACCATTTCCCTGTTTGACCACTAGGTTTTATGGGTATTATGACTCATACTGCGGGACTCTATAGCTGTGTGTCAACAACAGAGAGTTGACAAATACATAGCAGGGTTAAAGTAGTAAAGAGGCATGAGGGCAATCAACACTTTATTCACAGTTACTCACTATTACAACTCTCTGCTATTGGAGTGTCACTGCTAAGAAATGAAGAAAGCATAAAAAGGCAATATAATGAATATGCATGTCAAGCTGCATTACATTGTTGTGTTGTTTACTGTTGTGTACAGCAGACGAGCAGAGTCATTTTACAGGGAATTCTTTTCACAGTGAATATTTTCTATGTGCTTTTTCATCATAAATATGTCTTTTTTTTTTCAAACTAAAAGTGGGTTTTGACAGAGCAGAGAAGAAATTCAGAAAGATGTGCAGAGAGAACAAACGGACAAATACAGAACTAGGACAATTCATCAGGCTAAGTTCTTATCTAAAAGGTCAAATTTGTCAACTCATATCGAACACAAAAGAGAAGTCTGCCTCCTTTTCAGTATTATAAAAATTAACTGCACAACATACATTCAAATACATACTGTACAGCAAGTCCTTATTTTCACAATGTTATCATAGCACCATGTATAGCAAGCTGAACAAACTAACCTGACCAGACCTAGCTGGTGTCATTAGCAATACAAAGGAGTAAAATGACATCCACTAATGAAATGTAAGCGTTCTGCTGGTGTGTAGATGTTTATACCAATTGTTTGTACCATTGTCTAGGAGGGTGGGGTATTGGTTAGAGAAGTCCCATCCTGAGTTTGTAGTGAACTAGGGGGGATAAGCTAGATGATGATGTGATGTGTCATATCCTAACCAGCTTCATCCCCATACAGTCTGGTGTTTGTCGTCATCACACCTGCCTCATTCTTGGGGGCTGTAAATAATCCTTGCATGAAATTTGATCAACGTTAATATTAGTTACAATACAAAAGAATGGAGTACATGTCCTGGAGGAATCATTCTGTAGCCGTAGCACCAACAAAAGGAGGTGAGGAGTCTTGAGTTGTGGGCCTTGAGGAGAGTTTCCAGGGTACTGATGTTTTGTTGACAGTACTTTTCATGCTGTGAGTGTGCAAAGCTTGATTTGATGTAATTGCCTGACATCATATACCATATACTAATGGCACAAGGCCATAAGGGATGATACACGTCAGGTTGTAGCAGCAGAGTTGACATTAAGCTAATCTCGGCACCCAATGTTAAGGCGTTTACGAGAAACTAACATTAAACACACCTCACGTTCACTGTTCACTGTTCACTTGTTGAAAGTCAAAGTAAAGATTCAGAGTGTATCCACGCTCAACTGATGAGTCTCCAACTCAGGTTGGTGGTCCTGAGATCTGGGGAGATAGGAGCGGTAAGGACATTCCTGTGTGTGTGTGTGTGTGTGTGTGTGTGTGTGTGTGTGTGTGTGTGTGTGTGTGTGTGTGTGTGTGTGTGTGTGTGTGTGTGTGTGTGTGTGTGTGTGTGTGTGTGTGAGACAGAGAGAAAGACGACGGGAGAGGTTATAGTTTTCATTTTCTTGGCTGTTTCAGTATTTTCTCTTCTGGATGATGATCTGAGTATCAGTGGTAGCTAATGTTGGATCAGCATCCTCTTCCATAAACTCCTACAATAATGCTATTTCAGGTTACATCCCCATGAAGTCTGTACAAGGTCCTCAGGTTCTCCAGTAGTTCTGGTTGTCCTCTGTTGGCACACTGCGATATGGTGGATTGTGTGACACAGGTTGCTAACCAACCCATCCTTCCCAAATCTGCCCTCTGTATAAAAACAACACAGAGATGGAGATAGATCAGAGTTTCTCATCAATCAATTGCTTATAACAATAGTTCCAATGGGTCTTTTCCTAGCAACTCTAATAGGAAAACACAAGAAGGTGACACTGACATGAAATGACCAGAAAAGACACCTCATCAGCACAATACCACTGACTTTAAACAGTGAATCTATCTTATCCTTGAGGGCATGGCACTTACATGCAGGTAAGTATTAGTTACATGAAAAGCCTGGACCGAGGGGGCTGAGAAGAGCATGCTACCAGGCCATCTGTCAAAGCAAGGTAATCTGGATGAAGAGGGGAGGTTGGCTGAACTGAGAGGAACAGATGGGTTATGACAAACTCACAGCGATTTGGAGGAGGGCTTCTTCACTTTTGGCTTCTTTCGACGCTGAACTGGCCTGAAGCATGCACAGCGCGGACACATACGTTCCACATGCGGGGGAAACACACACATACACAAACAAACAGCGAAGACATTGCAAAATGAGGAACAGAAGCTGCTAGCATGCTTGCATTTTAGAATTCATCTTGTGCTAAAAAGGTTTTCAAAACAAGTGTTCCATTCTATTATCTACCCAATGTAGAAAAATGTATAACCTACAGTATATCTTTAACTTTAGTGATTAATTGTTAGTCGTATTCATCCTTGAAAAAACATGAATAATAAGACAACAAAGGACAAAAAGACATTAAGCCAGAGAAATGAGGGTACCTGTATTCACTGAAGGAGTTTCTGTCTTTACTACCTGAAATAGAGAATGTTTTATAGAACAGAATTAACAGAGTTGTGTGTGTCTGTGTGTGTGTGTGTGTGTGTGTATGTGTGTCTGTGTGTGTGTGTAGGTGTGTCTATGTGTGTGTCTTTCTTACTCACCTGTCTCTGGGTTGCATTGCTTGTGGCCTTTGCAGCTCCTCAGTTCCATAAGCTGCTGGTGCATCTGGTTGAGAGCAGTGCGGTCCAAGGTGCTAACCCCATTTATCAACTATAGACACACAAAGAAATAGAGGACACTGTAAAAAAAAATCACAATAGGCTATATCTCATTTGTGAGATTTAAAAGAGATAGGGAGAGAAAGATACCTGGTATGGGTCATTGTTCAGATCAAAGTACTCTATGAAGCCTGTAGCGAACTCGCAGAATATGAAGTTGTGTGTGTCGTTGATGGTCCTCAGGCACCAGTAGGTGTTGTTGTTTGCGCTGGTACAAGCACAGAATGGACCCACTGGCAGAGGAGGGAAAGAGACAGAGGGGGCTATTCAAACAAGATGCATGGCCAATTTTAACTCACCTATACAGTATCTACTTTATCTTATTTTTGGAGCTTACAAGTAATCATTCAATATGTAATTTAGTGCCAGAGTGGTAGCAGAGTGGTAAAAAATCATGAATCCCACTTTTACAACAACTGTTTACTGTTCTGCATTTGATTTAGTCTGTATTCTATCATTCCATACTTGTCCAGAAGGGGGCTGTCTGCCAGTGCTGGTTGTCGTGGGTGAAGCAGGTGAGACCAGGCATGCTGCAGGTGTCATTGTTGCGGAGCCTCTTGAGCAGTTTACGGAGCTTCTTCCTGTGTTTCTGCTCCTTCATCAGCCACTGCTTCTTCTGCTTAGAGGGCATTTTGCTGAGGACATACCATGAGAGGACAGATACTGGTTTGTGGGGAGGTTTCTCTCTCTTTCGCATTATTTCTCTCTCTCACACACACAAACACAAACACTCTCACTCTCACACACACACACACACACACACACACACACACACACACACACACACACACACACACACACACACACACACACACACACACACACACACACACACACACACACACACACACACACACACACACACACAGACACACACACACACACACACACCACTCTCTCACATGAATTACCTGAGTGAGTAAATGCGACCTGCATTGAGTCTGAACATCCCTTTGTTTTTGGATAGGTAACTGGGGGTGTTACACTGGCACTCTTCAGGCCGAACCTTCTTCAGGTGACCCTTGACCTCACGCAGATTCTTTATTTTCGTCTGCAAGGTTTCAATCTACACACACACACACACATACAATATAGTTAACCCCCGAAATGACAGGAAAGGCTACAGAATAGGCCAGATAGGGGAACAACGAGAGCAGTACCTCATGCTCAATGTGGAGCTTATGGTCTTTCCAGGCCTGGAGGGATTTGTAGAGTCCTCCATCACACCTGACTGTGTCATTCATCAGGATGGAGCACCTGTGGGGTAAACACACACCAGCTATCCGCACCTTCACCTGACAACTGCATTTACCACAGTTAGCACTTCCTTACAGAACCCTCTCTTACAGCACCCTCTCTTACAGCACCCTGTCTTTCAACCCCCTCTCTTTCAACACCCTGTCTTACAGCACCCTCTCTTACAGCACCTTATATTTCAACACCCTCTCTTTCAACACCCTGTCTTACAGCACCCTCTCTTACAGCACCTTATATTTCAACACCCTCTCTTTCAACACCCTGTCTTTCAACACCCTCTCATACAGCACCCTCTCTTTCAACACCCTGTCTTACAACACCCTCTCTTTCAACACCTGATAATGAATTACTGTAGGGCTACTGTACATAAAGATGAATTACGTATATTACTACTACTCAAAACCCACTAATACTAAAACTCAACACACACACACACACACACACACACACACACACACACACACACACACACACACACACACACACACACACACACGCACACCTGTAGGTGACTTTAAGAGCGGCAGTTGGTGTAAGGCTCTTGTTGGTTGGGGGTCTGGCTGTGACTCCCATGCCACTGAACTCCTCATCGTTGTCCTCCAGCAGGCCCGCTCCTCTCCTCCTCTCCCCAGGCCAGCTGGTGTTCCTGAGGCCCACGGGCCTGTAGCCTTCAACCAGGTCCACAGCATACATGTCTCCATCCAGCTCAAATGGAATGGACCGGGCCCAACGGTTCTTAGTCAGACTCTTACCGGACTTTACCTCTGATGGGGTTAGAAGAGTTATTAGTTACAATGTTATTATTACAAAGGTAATGCAATGTCAATGACCCAAGAGAGGGTGCTAAAGTACAAAGCATTTTTCACTGTTTTCAAATGACGGACACTTGAAACTTAAATTTAATCCTGTTTCGTTGTAATTATTAGTGTTCATTTTTATAATCTGTCACTGGGTGGCAGCAAAGACTTGTCCTACTATTATTTGCAAGCACAATTTAGAAGGCATTGGTATGGTAAATACATAAGCCACTGAAAGGACTACTCACTATTCTTGGTGAGCAGTCTCTTTCTCTTCAGGGGTGAATGTTTGGGACCTAGGGGGCCACAGTCACAGCTGTCTCCAGCATCGGAGACACGTCCAACCCACTGCTGGGACCCGCTGCTGGCCATCAGAGCCTGCATACGTGAGGCATAGAGACTTGCCATGCCCTTACACTTATACAGACTCAGCTTACCAGAAGGGTCCTCCACACACTGCCACTTCTTCACATGCCGAGAGAGGACAAGGGGGGAGAGATTTAGCTACATTTCTGCTAATGTACAAGTGTGTGTGTGTGTGTGTGTGTGTGTGTGTGTGTGTGTGTGTGTGTGTGTGTGTGTGTGTGTGTGTGTGTGTGTGTGTGTGTGTGTGTGTGTGTGTGTGTGTGTGTGTGTGTGTATTTGGGTATTGTACAGAACTTTTACCTGTCCTGGCTGTTCACAGGAGCTCTGGTACTGTGCTCTCTGACACAGGTCTTTGACCCGCTGGTACTTTGGCAGGAAGTTCTCCTCCTGGGCCAAGTCCTTCCCATCAGACCTCTTGTGGAGCAGCTTCCTGTGTAAACAGGATAGAACCAGATGAGAGAAATAGAACATTGACCAAACATACTGTACATCAAACTTTGATCACTTGTCTGTGGACAATTATGAAGTAATTATGAAATGTTGGTAAACTATCCCTTGCTCTTGATTCATGACTAGATTATGAATGAAACACACTGACCCTCTCTCTACCAGGAAGGAGTCCCTCCACATCTTCCCCTTCTTGTTCACCTGGAACCTGCAACAAGAGCAAGAAAGGTCAAGTAATCCTGAAGCAACCATTGTGTTGAGTCCAAAACATGCAAATAAAGGTGTGACTTTCTCTACCTGTTGACAGGTTTGTCTGTGTCCAGGAGTTTGAGGATGGATTTGCCGTCCATGTCAGAGGGAACGTCCACTCCGGCCATGTCCAACAGTGTGGGAGCCAGGTCAATGTTCAGCACCACATGAGGGTTACTGCAGAAGAACACAGGAACAGGTGGAGGAAAGAGATGAGTGCTGCAAAAGAGATCCAGTAGCAGTAACAGTGAGATAAGAGCCAACGCTAACCGTTTCCAATCATAAAAAGGTACTGTAGAAGTCTGCAAAGTTGCACTCACATGGCTCCTGCCTCCACGTTGGGGCCTCGTATGAAGAAGGGCACCCGGATGTCAAACTCATATGGCATGGACTTGCCTTTGACCAGGCCGAACTGACCAATATGGTAGCCGTGGTCTGATGTGTAGATAATGTAGGTGTTGTCCAACTCACCTGTCTCCACCAGCATGTTGTACACCTGAGGACGAGGACACAGTAAGACACGTAGTCGGGTAGATTTAGCCAGTCTGTTCCTCCTTGTCTACACTGTCTGTCTCTCTTTCTGTCTGACCCACCTTGTCCACACTGTCGTCCACAGACAGCAGGGTCTGCATCCTCCGGCGCTGCAGCATGTTCGTGAACTGCATGTGGACAGGTTTCATGGGGCCTGTGTAGCGCAGGATCCAATGTTTGTCTGGGTTAGGGGCGTAGTTATAGCTTGGGGTTCTAAGAAAGGGTCGGATGGAAAAACGAGTGTGAAGAAAGAGCCAGTAAAGGGGGGAAATAATTTCAGGTGAGAACTGTGCCTGCACATACTTGGTTACCAAACCATTTTATCTTCATTGACGAGTCTTTGCTTTTCCTGTTATGGCACTTCCTTTCGTTACCAAGCACCTTAGACAGAAGAATGCTTATTTCTGTGAGATTATCACCATTATGCCTCCAGAAATCACAGAGGAGCTTAAAACTGAAATCTTTAGTCGGGGAAACTGTCACATCTGGTTGAGATATTACAACAACAAAGACGTTACTTCAAACACTTTCTTTCCCTCACATCATTGCACTCGTGATAGAACACCAGAATAGGTACAGCAACTTCCTGACCACGGTGCTGGACACTCCTCTCCTCCGTTTCATCAACAATACAAGGCAAGCACTGGGAATACCTTGTCAGTTACACACCTGAATGCATTGAACCGAAATGTGTCTTCCACATTTAACCCAACGTCTCTGAATCAGAGAAGCGCAGGGGGCTGTCTTAATCAAGGGGATTTGAACCAGCAGCCTTTCAGTTACTGGCCCATCGCTCATAAACGCTAACCTACCTGCCAAACTGTGGTGCTATTTCCCACTTTACGGATTTCAGTTTTAACGACAGACATTATGAGAACATTTTAGAGCTCACATTTTATATTCAAGCATTAAGGCTCGAGGGGGGCGTGGTATATAGCCAGAATACCACAGTTAAGGTCTGTTCTTATGCACAACGCAACGTGGAGTGCCTGAATTCAGCCCTTAGCCTTGGTATATTGGCCATATACCACAAACCCTTGAGGTGCCTTATTGCTATTTTATACTGGTTACCAATGTAACTAGAACAGTAAAAATAAATGTTTTGTCATACCCGTGGTATACGTTCTGATATACCACAGCTGTCAGCACTCAGGACTCGAACCACCCAGTTTATAAAGAGAGGTAATGTATCTTTTGAATTAACACCGAATAGTATTATGGTTGAAAACATTTTAATAGTGCATAATATTATTCATGGAAAGTGTTTATTTTGCATGGCTTTCTATATTTTACATTCTGGGGTGAATTAATCATTGTTTGATTACATTCTATTGCATTGCATTGTATTGCATTATACCAAGCTATGACTTGTTTCATGTTGTTTTATGATTGGCATGTACAACAATAGCCTTTTCCAGTGCTTGCAAATGGCTCCAACCACACCTTTGAAAGTGATCTCAGAACTTATTGCGTAATGCTGAATTGGAGGCACATAAACCACAGAAAAGGCAACCAGCCAGCTGCCGTACTGATCAATTTCAACTAACACGGAGAGGACAGTTTAATCAATATTCACTCAGGGGCAGATGGAACCTTAATGATTATAAAATAAACAAACTGCTAAATATCTAATGACGTTTTGGAGGCAGGGCATATTTAACATTTACAGCATATCGATTTGACTTGGAAAAAGGCAAATCGTTTTTGTCCTTGGAGCGCAAGGTCCTGACAACAAGAGGGTATGGCAACTGCGCTGTCCGCAACCGCAGGGCTCTTCAGAGGGTGATGCGGTCTGCCCAACGCATCACTGGGGGCAAACCACCTGCCCTCCAGGACACCTACAGAACCCAATGTCACAGGAAGGCCAAAAAGATCATCAAGGACAACAACCACCGAGCCACTGCCTGTTCACCCCGCTATCATTCAGAAGGCGAGGTCAGTACAGTTGCATCAAAGCTGGGACAGAGAGACTGAAAAACAGCTTCCATCTCAAGGCCATCAGACTGTTAAATAGCCATCACTAGCACATAGAGGCTGCTGCCTATATACATACACTTGAAATCACTGGCCACTTTAATAAATGGAACACAAGTCACTTTAAATAATGTTTACATATTTTGCATCACTCATCTCATATGTACTAACCGTATTCTATTATATTCTACTGTATCTTAGTCTATGCTCATCCATATATTCATATATTCTTAATTACATTCCTTTACTGAGATTTGTGTGTATTGGTATATGTTGTGAAATTCTTCGCTACAGACGCAATAACATCTGCTAAACACGTGTATGTGACCAATAAAATGTGATTTGATTTTAAGATAAGTGTCTGCAATGTGGACGAGGAAAAGGTTTTTCAGGAGGGCTGGAGTAAGAGGGGAGCCATTTTCTCTCCCTCCATATTGAAGGGAAAGTGAGATCCTCTACAAGCTCACATCGTGAGAATGTATGTAAATTCATGAGAAAAAGCTATTAAAAGTTGACATGAAAACAGCCTGGGCTGAACGAATTCAATGTGTAAAGTCTTAGTTTAAGACTTTAATGATGCTTATGTGATTCACTCTTACAGGAGAGAACATTCAACCAGACACAGGCGCATTACTGCCTCCATGTACAGTATCAGTCAAAAGTTTGGACACACCTACTCATTCAAGGGTTTTTCTTTATTTTGACTATTTTCTTCATTGTAGAATAATAGTGAAGAAATCAAAACTATGAAGTAACACATATGGAATCATGTAGTAACCAAAACAAATCAAAATATATTTTATATTTGAGATTCTTCAAAGTAGCCACCCTTTGCCTTGTGACAGCTTTGCACACTCTTGGCATTCTTTCAACCAGCTTCATGAGGTAGTCACCTGGAATGCATTTCAATTAACAGGTGGGCCTCGTTAAAAGCTCATTTGTGGAATTCCTTTCCTTCTTAATGCATTTGAGCTAATCACTTGTGTTGTGACAAGGTAGGGGTGGTATACAGTGGCTCCCGAGTGGCTCAGCGGACTAAGGCATTGCATCTCAGTGTTTGAGGCGTCACTACAGACATCCTGGTTTGAATCCAGGCTGTATCACAACCGGCTGTATTTGTTCACAATAGCCCGATTTGTTAGAAGACCAAGTCCGTATTATTGCAAGAACAGGTCAAATAAGCAAAGAGAAATGACAATCCATCATTACTTTAAGACATGAAAGTCAGTCAATATGGAACATTTCAAGAACTTTGAAAGTTTCTTCAAGTGCAGTTGCATAAACCATCAAGCGCAATGATGAAACTGGCTTTCATAAGGACCGCCACAGACCGCCACCTCTGCTGCAGAGGATACGTTCATTAGAGTTACCAGCCTCAGAAATTGCAGCCCAAATAAATGCTTCACAGAGTTCAAGCAACAGACACATCTCAACACCAATAATAAGAAGAGACTTGCTTGGGCCAAGAAACACGAGCAATGGACATTAGACCGTTGGAAATCTGTCCTTCAGTCTGATGAGTCCGATTAAGAAATGTATGGTTCCAACCACCATGTCTTTGTGAGACGCAGAGCAGGTGAACGGAAGATCTCCGCATGTGTGGTTCCCACAGTAAAGCATGGAGGAGGAAGTGTGATGGTGTGAGGGTGCTTTGCTGGTGACATTGTCAGTGATTTTTAGAATTCAAGGCACACTTAACCAGCATGGCTACCACAGCATTTTGCAGCAATACGCCATGCCATCTGGTTTGCACTTAGTGGGACTATCATTTGTTTTTCAACAGGACAATGACCCAACACACCTCCAGGCTGTGAAAGGGATATTTGAATAAGAAGGAGAGTGATGGAGCGCTGCATCAGATGACCTGGCCTCCACAATCACCCAACCTCAACCAAAGGGTTCTTTGCTGATGGTTTGGGATGAGTTGGACTGCAGAGTGAAGGAAATGCAGCCAACAAGTGCTCAGCATATATGGGAACTCCTTCAAGACTGTTGGAAAAGCATTACTCATGAAGCTGGTTGAGAGAATGCCAAGAATGCACAAAGCTGTCAAGGCAAATGGCGGCTACTTTGAAGACTGTAAAATATAAAATATATTTAGATTTTTTTGCACTTATTTTCTTACTGCATGATTCCATATATGTTATTTCATAGTTTTGATGTCTTCACTATTACAACACTACAATGTACAAAATGTACAAAATCGTACAAATAAAGAAAAACCCTTGAATGAGTAGGTGTGTCCAAACCTTTGACTGGTACTGTATGTCTCTCCCAGGGCCAATGGAAGACGTGACACTAGCTCCAGAGCATAAGAGAAACATTCAGGGCCAAGCGCTTATCTTCGGGGGTACTGTGCCAAGCAGACAAAGGCCGGGGCCCATAGTGTGTTATCATAATCTATGGATGCCTATCTATCATGAACCTCTTTAACAATGCCAGTCTAAATGATGCAATTTGTAAGGATCGTTACTGAGGCAAATCTCCACTTAGTGCACTACCACACTGCATCTTCTGTCAAATGAGTGTATGTGTGTGTGTGTGTACAATATACTCTTACATGTGCTGCGAGGCATTCTGGAAGGCAGTGCTGTACTGTGGTGCTGAGTCCTCCGGCCCATGGGGGGCAGCGTGGCTCAGGACCATCATCACTGGTCGGTGGGGGTACATCCTCTTGGACGAGCGGAAGTAGTTGATGCTGTCATTGGTGATGATGTCTGTGAGATAGTCCTGTGGAAGCAAGAATCACCTGACCATGAGGATCTGAACTGTAATATTACTTCCTCCCAGAAGGGGAAAGATGAATGTGAATAGAGAAATGGAGCTTGTTATAACAGCTTCCTTATAACAATATTTAAATTCAGAATAATCTGTTTTCTATACTGTCTTATAACAGTATTATAATCATGAAATTGGATGATTAAATTATGATCTGAGTAGGTTACTCCAATCTGTGACTGAAAACTGAAACAGGATGAAACCTTTGGATATTGGCTGCCATGCTTCTCCCGCACGCTGTTCCTGCACAGAGTGTAGTTGTAGAAGCGAGAGTTCTTCACCAGCGCTACCCACTCCCTCCAGCCAGGGGGCACATAGGAGCCGTTGTACTCATTCAGGTACTTCCCAAATAACGCTAGGACATGGGGAGGTGGGGGGTGATAAGTACAAAGTGATTCTCTATGCAATAACGTGTGTGTGTGTGCGTGCACAGCTCAAACTCACCCGTCCTGTACCCTGAGTTGTTAAGGTGCACAGCGAAGGTGTGAGGCTCATGGTGGGCCTGCCAGGAGGGTGAGGAACAGTTCTCGTTGTTGGTGAAGGTGTGGTGGTTGTGAACGTACTTCCCTGTCAGAATAGAGGAGCGTGACGGGCAGCACATGGGAGTGGTGGAGAAGGCATTAGAGAAATGGGTGCCTCCCTGCTCCATGATACGCCGTGTTTTATTCATGGCCTGCATTGAGCCTGGAGGAGAAAGAGAGGGGGAGGAGGAGATTGAGGGGAAGAGAGGCAAAAGGATGGATGGGGGTGAGGGATGTGAGAGAGGAAGAGAGAGAGTGAACAGTTTTTATTGGGTTATAAGGGCAATACAATCATAAAAATAAAATACAATATTACACTTTCCCCCCATTTTTTGTTGAACATCCCACACCACCTATTCCTCTGGCAGCCCCTGTCACGCCCTGGTCTATATTTATTATGTTTATCTTCATGTATTGGGTCAGGCCAAGGTGTGACATGGGTTTATTTGTGGTGTGTTTCATCTTGGGGTTGTGTGGGGTGTATAGCATAGTCTATGGCTGCCTGAGGCGGTTCTCAATCAGAGTCAGGTGATTATCGTTGTCTCTGATTGGGAACCATATTTAGGTAGCCATATTCTTTGAGTGTTTTCGTGGGTGATTGTTCCTGTCTCTGTGTCTTCACCAGATAGGACTGTTTAGGTTTTCACGTTCCGTTTGTTGTTTTTGTATTGTTCGTGTTTTTTCGTTCTTCAATAAATATGTCTCAAAAGTACCACGCTGCATTTTGGTCCGCTCCTCCTTCAACAGAAGAAAGCCGTTACAGAATCACCCACCACAACAGGACCAAGCGGCGTGGTAACAGGCAGGTGCAGTTGGAGGTGAGCAAAGCAGAGACTGTGAAGGAGTTAATGGGGAAATTGGAGGAGAGAGAAATGAGGGAGTTGCTGTGTTGGTGCTTTTTGCATGGAATTCGCCCGACGGAACGTGTCAGGGATTTGATGGCACCTGGGTCAGCGCTCCATACTCTTCCTGAAGTGCGTGTTAGTCGGCTGGTGAAGTTGGTGCCAGCCTCACGCACCAGGCCTCCTGTGCACATCCCTAGCCTTGCACGTCCTGTGCCAACACTGCTCTCAAGATCTCCAGTACGCCTTCACGGTCTAGCCCATCCTGTGCCACCTCCACAAACCAGTCCACCGGTGGCAGCTCCCCGCACCAGGCTTCCTGTGCGTGTCCTCGGCCCAGTACCACCAGTGCCAGCACCACGCATCACGCCTACAGTGCGCCTCGCCTCTCCAGCGCTACCGGAGCCTTCCTCCTCTCCTGCGCTGTCGGAGCCTCTCGCCTCTCCAACGCTGCCGGAGTCTCCCGCCTGTTCAGCGCAGCCAGAGCCTTCCTCCTCTCCTGCGCTGCCGGAGTCTCCCGCCTGTTCAGCGCTGCCGGAGCCTTTCTCCTCTACAGCGATACCAGAGTCTCCCGCCTGTTTAGCGCAGCCAGAGCCTTCCTCCTCTACAGCGCTGCTGGAGTCTCCCGCCTGTTTAGCGCAGCCCGAGCTGTCAGTCTGCATGGAGCAGCCAGAGCTGTCAGTCTGCATGGAGCAGCCAGAGATGTCAGTCTGCATGGAGCAGCCAGAGCTGTCAGTCTACATGGAGCAGCCAGAGCTGTCAGTCTACATGGAGCAGCCAGAGCTGTCAGTCTACATGGAGCAGCCAGAGCTGTCAGTCTTCATGGAACGGCCAGAGCTGTCAGTCTGCATAGAGCAGCCGGAGATGCCAGTCTGCATGGAGCTGTCGGTCTGCAAGGAGCTGTCAGTCTGCATGGAGCTGTCAGTCTGCATGGAGCTGCCAGTCTGCATGGAGCAGCCAGAGCTGTCAGTCTGCAAGAAGCCGCCAGAGCTGTCAGTCTACATGGAGCAGCCAGAGCCGCCAGTCAGCATGGAGCAGCCAGATCCGCCAGTCAGCCAGACTCTTCCAGATCCGCCAGTCAGCCAGACTCTTCCAGATCCGCCAGTCAGCCAGACTCTTCCAGATCCGCCAGTCAGCCAGACTCTTCCAGATCCGCCAGTCAGCCAGACTCTTCCCGATCCGCCAGTCAGCCAGACTCTTCCCGATCCACCAGTCAGCCAGACTCTTCCAGATCTGTCAGTCAGCCAGACTCTTCCAGATCTGCCAGTCAACCAGATTCTTCCAGAACCGTCAACCAGCCAGGATCTGCCGGATCCAAATACAAGGCTGAGCTTCCTCTTAGTGCTGGGCTTCCTCTCAGTGCTGGGCTTCCTCTCAGTGCTGGGCTTTCTCTCAGTGCTGGGCTTTCTCTCAGTGCTGGGCTTTCTCTTAGTGCCGGGCTTTCTCTCAGTGCCGAGCTGCCCCTCTGTCCCGAGCTGCCCCTCTGTCCCGAGCTGCCCCTCTGTCCCGAGCTGCCCCTCTGTCCCGAGCTGCCCCTCGGTCCCGAGCTGCCCCTCATTCCCGAGCTGCCCCTCAGTTCCGAGCTGCCCCTCAGTCCAGTGGGGTTCTGGGTGAGGACTACTAGGCCATGGTCGGCGGCGAAGGTGGACTATCCTAGGACGCGAGGAGGGGGGACTAAGACATTTATAGAGTGGGTTCCACGTCCCGCGCCGGAGCCGGAGCCGCCACCATGGACAGACGCCCACCCGGACCCTCCCTATTGTTTTGATGTGCGTCCGGGAGTCCACACCTTAGGGGGGGTTCTGTCACGCCCTGGTCTATATTTATTATGTTTATCTTCATTTATTGGGTCAGGCCAGGGTGTGACATGGGTTTATTTGTGGTGTATTTCGTCTTGGGGTTGTGTGGGGTGTATAGCATAGTCTATGGCTGCCTGAGGCGGTTCTCAATCAGAGTCAGGTGATTATCGTTGTCTCTGATTGGGAACCATATTTAGGTAGCCATATTCTTTGAGTGTTTTCGTGGGTGATTGTTCCTGTGTCTGTGTCTTCACCAGATAGGACTGTTTAGGTTTTCATGTTTCCGTTTTGTTGTTTTTGTATTGTTCGTGTTTTTTCGTTCTTCAATAAATATGTCTCAAAAGTACCACTCTGCATTTTGGTCCGCTCCTCCTTCAACAGAAGAAAGCCGTTACAGCCCCACCCTATCCTCAACCTTGGACAACCCATAATATATATAAAAAAATATATATGTATATTTATTTTTTAAACATGCCCTACACTAGAATATACACAGCAAAGTAATTTGCAAATAAAACACTATCAAGTAAGCATTTTACATCACACACCTACATCATATCCAACAGTTTAGACATTTCTAAAACAGCTACTTTCCATGTTCCAAAGTGCTAGGACTGTCTTTATTCATACAGACAGTGGATAAATTCCAACATAATTACGTTTTGAAAGTATGCTAGCCATTTCCTTATATGAAGGTAATGTGGTGGCAACCAGCGCTGAACAACACGTTTTTCACAGCAGTCAACCCAGACAGCCAAAACTTTTGCTGGTTCTCATTAAGCTGCATACCTGTATCATCGTTAAGCAACAGTAGAATTGGTTCAAGGGGTACAGTTTTATCAACCATGTCAGAGAGAATAGATGACACTTTCCTCCAAAACTCATAAACTTCAGGACAATCCCATATCATATGTTTGTATGTGCCAAGTGTATTGAGGTCACAGTATGGGCTTTGAGGCTGTTTTGCATGAAATCTAACAACTGGTGTCCAGTATGATCTATGACAACGTTTAAAATGAGAATTGATGGTTTGGGTATTTTGATGAGTACTTTGATGGAATATATTCTCTCAGAAATTCTCCCAGTCAATAGCCTCATCAACGACAGCCAGATAATTTACCCATGCTTTAACCATTGATAGATCTTTCTGCTTTAATAGTTGAAAATGAGAGTAAATAGCAGACAGAACCTCTGGATGGGAATGTAAAAATCCACTCTATCACCAGGTGCCTTCCCAAACTTGTACCCCATAGGACCCTATATTCACAATGCGCAGACCTCAGTCTGAGATATAGAACCCCATAGGTACGAAGCGCTGACTGTAGTCTGAGATATAGAATCCCATAGGTTCCCTCATGAAGTTTGCCCTAGACTGTAGTCTGAGATCGCTTTTTTGTGCTAGAACCACATAGGCAGGAAATACACGCTTACTGTAGTCTGAGATATAGAATCCCATAGGTATGACTATTTCTCACTCCGCGCTGACTGTAGTCTGAGATATAGAATATTCCGCAGACCTCAGTCTGAGATATAGAACCCCATAGGTACGAAGCGCTGACTGTAGTCTGAGATATAGAATCCCATGGTAGATAGTCTGAGATATAGAACCCCAATCCCTGTAGTCTGAGATATAGAATCCCATAGGTATGAAGCGCTGACTGTAGTCTGAGATATAGAATCCCATAGGTACGAAGCGCTGACTGTAGTCTGAGATATAGAATCCCATAGGTATGAAACGCTGACTGCAGTCTAAGATATAGAACCCCATAGGCAGGAAACGCTGACCGCAGTCTAAGATATAGAACCCCATAGGCAGGAAACGCTGACCGCAGTCTAAGATATAGAACCCCATAGGCAGGAAACGCTGACCACAGTCTAAGATATAGAACCCCATAGGCACAAAACGCTGACCACAGTCTAAGATATAGGACCCCATAGGCAGGAAGAGCTGACCACAGTCTAAGATATAAACTCAGCAAAAAAATAAACGTCCTCTCACTGTCAACTGCGTTTTCTTTCAGCAAACTTAACATGTGTAAATATTTGTATGAACATTACAAGATTCAACAACTGAGACATAAACTGAACAAGTTCCACAGACATGTGACTAACAGAAATTGAATAATATGTCCCTGAACAAAGGGGGGGTGTCAAAATCAAAAGTAACAGTCAGTATCTGGTGTGGCCACCAGCTGCATTAAGTACTGCAGTGCATCTCCTCCTCGTGGACTGCACCAGATTTATTGCTGTGAGATGTTACCCCACTCTTCCACCAAGGCACAGGCCAACAGGCCTACAAGCCCTCAGTCCAGCCTCTCTCAGCCTATTGCGGACAATCTGAACACTAATGGAGGGATTGTGCGTTCCTGGTGTAACTCGGGCAGTTGTTGTTGCCATCCTGTACCTGTCCTGCAGGTGTGATGTACGGATGACGACCCTGGCAAATCAAAACAAAGACGCAGTTCCTGAAAACTAAGGAGACCCTTTGAGTTGAATATATCCCCTAGATTATTGACCCCTTTTGCAGACCAGGCTCTAGACTAAAAATGTTTATTACCGGAAGTAAAAGCCTTGTTATGCCATAGAGGTGTATGGAGAGGCCATTTCCAGTTACCACCTACACACTTCTCAACCTTCCTAAAATTCTATATCGTATTAGAAATAATAGGACCAAAATACAACATGCATATCTTATTAGATTTTCCAGAAAATAACACATCCTGCAATCTAATAGCTGAAACACGTTCTTCCTCAATAGTTCTCCAAGAGACTGATGTAGACTGATCACACCATGATCTAAGTGGACGTAGCTGGAAATACTGGTGGTAAATAAAACAATTTGGTAATGCAAGTCCACCATAACACTTCTGTTGTTTTAACACCCCGAACCTATAATCTTTGTGTTTTTGCCATTCCAAAGGTATTTATGTATACATTTATCAATCATTCCCCAATAGCCTACTAGTGGAGGGAGTGGGATCATTATGCTCAGGAATCTAATACATAGCAACACACCCTAGTTTGTAAAGAAGCAGGCAACTTCTCCCAAATGGTTAAATCTCGATCAGCATCCTAGTAAATGTTCTCATAATTATACTTCACCAGACCATGCATAGATGTTTGTATACTAATAACCAAATAAATTAACTGTGTTTTTATAGGAATTGTTGAGGGAAGGGGAACTTTCTTGGCTGCTTCATTAAGCAACATTAATGCTGATTTTGTCCAATTTATCTTATACCCGGACGGACAGCAATTTGAATTCTTCAAATATGGATAATAAAGATGAGATTGAATTCTGAATATCTGTCATATATAGGAAAATATCATCCGCATGTGATATGAGAGGAAGATTTAATCAGTATAGGAAAAGCAATTACATTCTGCGTTAGACGTTGTGCTAAAGGTTCTGAGTAACGTTGGGGATAGGCCGTCTCCTTGTCTACATCTCCACAAAATAGGGAATGGACCTGAGTGTATGACATCACTAGACACCATAGCAACAGGGTTAGAATATAACACACAAACCATATCGGTAAAATTCCTTCCCAAACCAGATTTCTCCAAAACAGTCCACATGTACTACCATTCAAGCCAGTCAAAAGTCTTCTTGGCATCTAGAGACAGCACAGCACACGGTGTGTCCATGTCACGACTTCAACCGAAGTTCGGTGTTTGACGTCGACGGTTTTCTAGTTGCCTTCATTTTCCATTTGTTTTGTCTTCATTGTACACACCTGGTTTCCATTCCATAATTATTGTTCCCTATTTAACCCTCTGGTTCCCCCATGGTTTTGTGCGTGTTTGTTCATGTTAAGTTGTCTTGTATTTGTGAGCTGGAATATTTTCTCCTTCTTGGAATATTTTGTTTTTGAATAAAGTTACAAATATTACTCATCTCTGTGTCCTGTGCCTGACTCCGCCTTACAAGCATCACCTAGACTTTTGACAGTCCAGCTGTTGTGTTTCATGTATTACATGCATTCATCGATGGACATTGTCAGCTTCAACCTTTCATAAAACCTGACTGCTCTATCTGAATGAACTTATCCTAACACAAATACTTTGCCATCCGTAACGTCAACACTTTTGAACAACATTTTTGGTCAGAATAAATTAAAGATATCAGACGACAATCTGTGTGATCTTCCCCTTTCTTTGGCAGTAGAGAGATTAACGCCCCCAAAATGTAGTAACAGTTCAGATGGAATGGCATCCGGGCCAGGCGATTTACCCTTTTAGCACCTTTCAGTACTGACTCCAGTTCCTCTAATGAGATGGGTCGGCCTAATATGGGCAAATCAAGATTATCTAAAATATGTTGGCATTTGTCCATCTCAGACTGGATAGAATATTTATATAACTCCAGGTAAAAATACTTCAATGTTGCATTAATATCCTGCTGATCAGAAATTAAGTCTTTAGATGGGTCTGAAAAAAATCTGTAGAAATACAAGATTCATTTTGTTTCAGTTTTAAGGCTCGACGTCTGCGTAGTTTGCTCCCATTAAAACAATAGTTCCGCCTCACTCTATGCATGATGAACTCAGTTCTCCTCCTTAATTTAATAAATCATTCAGTTCCAGTTTGACCACCCTCAAATAATTTCTGACATTATTTGAGTAATTTCTTTTCAGGTTCTGCTCAAGTGATTTTAATTTTGGCTCCAATAACTTCATTCTGTGATTCCTGGCTTTATTGAGGTGAGACGCAAAAGATGATGTAAAGTCTCTGATAAACCCTTCATTACCCATCCATGTAAACCTTGGGTCCTCTACAGAGTCCTTGTTAAGAATTCAACCTTTTACTTGAAATTCAGCAACAAACAATTTGTTTTGAAGAAGGGTCGTATTAAAACGCCAACGTTTTGTTTTATTCACTTTAAAGTTCACATCCAGTTGGGTAAGCAGGGGATTATGACCTACAAGAGTCGCAGGCAATATTTGTATTGGCGTGACATACATACTTAGAGTACCCAAGTATAGAAAACAATCAATTCTAGAGTATGATTTGTGATATGCAGAAAAACAGGTATAATCTTTGATGCCCAGATTCTGAACTCGCCACACATCAGAGATATTGCGATTTTCCGTCATTGCATTCAATGCTAATGGTGCTGGTTGTTGGGCACGTGAAAAAGATTGTGTGGATCTATCAAGCTTGAGATCAAAAACTGAAATCATATCTGCTGTGGCGTACAGCAGGTCAGCCACCAGGGGGAGACTCGTCGAGGCCTGGTGACAGATGGAGTATACATCACAAGGCTGGACGTGCCAGGTCTCGACGGGCTCTCTGCCCAGGACTAATTGGGTCTGATTGGGGAGTTGGTGAATAATCAAGGGCTGATTGCTCACCAGCTATACAAGCCCCATAACGCTGCCAGAAGGGCAGCACACAGGGAGGACTGGGGGAAGTAAGGTGACTTCTGTGTAGTTGGAGACGGTGCCCGAGCGAAGACGAGGGAGTTGAGTTTCTGTGCCCGACAGACATGGAGCCCAGAAGACTGTATCCCGGAGAGGGTCTCATGGGTGAGACCTATCCTTTTGATTTGTTATTTAATAAACACCCTTGAACCTGGCTAATCATACTCTGTCCGTGTCTGATCTGTGTAAACGTCTTGACCAAACCTCCTGGTCTGCTACACTGCCCCTAAAACCAATTCATACTCTGAAAGTGCTAACAATTCTTTGGTAAGCCCAAGGGAAAAGCTGTCCTCAAAAACAGTGGGTTTATAGATAGACACAAATGCTACTTTCTTGCCATATATAGACGTGCTACATTATAATAACTGGACCAAAGCGCAGCGTGATCTGAGTTCCACATCTTTTTAATGAATAAAGTGAAACTCACAGCAAAACAAAACAATAATCTTAAATGAAACGTGAAGCTAATAATAGTGCTAACATAGTCAAGATCCCACAAAGTACAAAAATGGCTGCCTAAATATGATCCCCAATCAGAGACAACAATAAACAGCTGCCTCTGATTGGGAATCATACCAAGCCAAAATAGATATATAATTACCTACATGACCCACCCTAGTCACACTCCGACCTAACCAACATAGAGAATAACAGGCTCTCTATGGTCAGGGCGTGACTGTACCGCCCCCCAAAGGTGCGGACTCCGACCGCAAAACCTGATCCAATAGGGGAGGGTCCGTGTGGGCATACCACGCTGCATTTTGGTCCGTTCCTTACGACGATTGTGACAATATGATCCCCAATCAGAGACAATAATAAACAGCTGCGTCTGATTGTGAATCATACCAGGCCAACATAGATATATAATTACCTAGATGACCCACCCTAGTCACAACCCGACCTAACCAACATAGAGAAAAACAGGCTCTCTATGGTCAGGGCGTGACACCTGAAGTGTCCTTGCTAGTCTTTTCAATAACTAAAGTTAAATTCCTTTTAATCAAAAGGCTCCACTAGTGGAAGCAGAAATTTTATAAGAGTAAATATTTTCTGTGATGTGTCGCCCATTTTAATTCATGTGTACTAAAGGCTTTTCAGGCTGATGCCAATTATTTAGTGAAACAGATGCTCAACCATAAATTCTTGGTTTTCAAAGAAGGTGAGTGGGACAAGGGGAGTCAGCGAGGCCATTATACTGGCACTCCAGACCAATATGCAGTTTAAAGGCTAAAACGGGTAGGGAGATGGCCAGGGTTTGGCACTCAGACAATGGATACCATAGGCCACTCACTCCATGGCAATAATAGAGCTTGACTTTGAGGGGGCAAATGGAGAATGCATGCGCGCACACACACGCGCACACACACACACACACACACACACACACACACACACACACACACACACACACACACACACACACACACACACACACACACACACACACACACACACACACACACACACACCCTGCTGTGTCTTACCCAGTTCAATGTCCTGGTCATCGGTGAGGATGATGATTATGTTGGGTCGGACGTTGTTGCGTGCTTGACGGTCCCTCTGCAGACGGGTGCGGTGGCGCTGACCAGAGAACAAGGACGAGCCCTGGGCCAAGGAGACCACCCACAGGAGGAGGAGAAGGAGGCCCCATGCTGCCATGGCTCTACCCTGTGTTCTTCACCTCTTTTTCACTGTAGCACGGGGCACTCTGCTGCTGCCGCAGCTCCCTCACTCCACCTGACAGACACAGAGATGAGACCAGACCGAAACATTACGTAACATTCAAATTACTACAATCTGCTAGCTATGCTATGACAATTAAAAACATGTAATATTGACAAGTGAGAAACTGTGATGTATGGTCATCAGGAGTATCTCTTGGTCTCTCACTCTCTCTCTCTCCCTCCCTCTCTCTTTATCTCTCAACTATCTCTCTCACACACACTCTCACACACTATACTCTCTCTCTCACACACACAAAAGCAGAGGCATTACATACAGGGTGCTCTTCCATACAATGACCTGTTCGGGCTCCCCTCGTTAGAGCGGTGCATTAGAGCGGTGCATTAGAGCGGTGTCATTGCCACAGTGTAATAATCTCTGCTTATAAACACATGGCTGCCAGTCTGGAGCTAATGGGCCTGGGTCTGAGCCAGGGGCCCGGGGCCCGGGGCCAACGCTCCCTCACCAACCAGACAGAGCAGGGGGAATGTAGCGGGGCAGAGGTGAAGGAGAAGAGAGAGTTTAAAGACTGGATGAGGAGACAGAGATTATTTGGCGGCAGGTAGTCTAGTGGTTAGAGCGTTGGACAAGTAACCTAAAGGTTGCAAGATTAAATCCCTGAGCTGACAAGGTAAAAGAATATGTCATTCTGCCCCTGAACAAGGCAGTTAACCCACTGTTCCTAGGCCGTCATTGAAAATAAGAATAAAAAATGTAAAAGTGTGTATTGAACAGTCAACTAATAAAGTGCTCATGAGATTGATTCCAGACAACGTAGACTTGGTGGTGTATTTTCTAATTATCTGATTTATTAACTTCGTTAGTACAATTTCCTCTAAATGATAGCTTCATGCGTAATTTGCTAAATTTCTACTTGTTTCATGCTGACTTGATAACATAAGTACACCTCTGACTTATTACAAATGAAACCCCCCATAGAGTTTGTCATGGAAACTGTTAATTACATATACAGTGCTTTCAGAAAGTATTCATACCCCATTACATATTCCATATTTTGTTGTGTTACAGCCTGAATTCAAAATGGATTAGATTTTTTCTCTCTCACCTATCTACACACAATACCCCATAATGATAAAATTAAAACATGTTTAGAAAATGAATTACAGAAATATCTCATTTTCACCCCTGACTCAATACTGTGACTACAGCTTTGAGTCGTACTAGATATGTCTGTAGTTCAGCTTTGTAAATCTGGATTTTCTCCCATTCTTCCTTGAAGATTTTCTCAAACTCTATTAAGTTAGATGAGGAGAGGTGGTGAACAGCAATCTTCAAGTTTTTCCATTGACTGTCTATGGAATTCAAGTCTGGGCTCTTAGCTGAGCCACTCAATGACTTTCACACTCTTGTTCTGAAGCCATTCCAATGTGTCAGGACCCGGTTTCGAACCTGGGTCTCCGGAGTGAGAAACAGTCACTTAACCAACTGAGCCACGAATAGTCAGCAGAACCCAGAAGATGAGGCAGACACAGCAGTACTTAAGACGGTGTATTTAAGAAAAAATCCTTAAATACAAAAAATGGCAAATCCAAAAGGTGGTAGGAAAAGCACAAAAAGGCCTCAAAAGAAACTCACAAAAAATAAACAAAAACAAAAAACAGAATACCACAAGAGCGTCACCCGGAATCGACAAGAGTACACAGAACACTAGGGCAGGGTGCTAACATACAAACACAGAGCACAGAACTGAGGGAAACTAAGGGTTTAAATACAATTAGAGGAAACGAGGCACAGGTGCAAATAATAATGGGGATCAAGGGAAAAACATAAGGACAAAAAGCACAATGGGGGCATCTACTGACCAAAACCCGGAACAACCCTGGCCAAATCCTGACACAATGTTGCTATTTCTGTGTGCTTGAGGTCATTGTCCTGTTGGAACGCAAATCTTCGCCCCCAGTCTAAGATCATTCTCACTCTGAAACAGGTTCTCATCAAGGATTGCCTGTATTTGGCTCCATTCGTTGTTCCCTCTATCCTTACCAGTCTCCAAATCCCTGCCATTGTAAAGCATCCCCATAGCATGATGTTGTCACCTCCGTGCTTCATGGTAGGGATAGTGTTAGATGTGTGAAGAGCTGTGTCTGGTTTTCTCCAGACATAGCGCTTTGCATTCAGGCCTAAAATAATAAGACCAAAGAATCTTTTACCTTCTGCTCTCAGAGTATTTTACATGCCTTTTTGCAAACTCCAGGCGTGCTGTTGTAACGGGTGGGAAATGGCTAGCTTGTTAGAGGTGTGCGCGCTAGTGACATTTCAATCGGTGGCATCAATCACTCTGAAAACTTGAACTAGTTGTTTCCCCTACTCCATAAGGGTTGAGGGTTTTGTGGAGAGATACAGTGCATTTGGGAAGTATTCAGACCCCTTGACTTTCTCCACATTTTTTTTACATTACAGCCTTATTCTAAAATGTATTACAAGTAAAAAACTGAAATACCATATTTACATAAGTATTCAGACCTTTTGCTGGGAGACTCGAAGTTGAGCTCAGGTGCATCCTGTTTCCAGTGGTCATCCTTGAGATGTTTCTAAAACTTGATTGGAGTCCTCCTGTGGCAAATTCGACTGGACATGATTTGGAAAGGCACACACTTGTCTATATAAGGGCCCACAGTTGACATGTCACAGCAAAAACCAAGCCACGAGGTCAAAGGAATTGTCTGTAGAATTCAGAGACAGGATTGTGTCAAGGCACAGATCTGGGGAAGGGTACAAAACATTTCTGCAACATTGAAGGTCCTCAAGAACCCAGTGGCCTCCATCATTCTTAAACGGAGGAAATTTGGAACCACCAAGACTCTTCCTAGAGCTGGCCACTTGGCAAAACTGAGCAATTGGGGGAGAAGGGCCTTGGTCAGGGAGGTGACCAAGAACCCGATGGTCACTCTGCGAGAGCTCCAGAGTTCCTCTGTGTAGATAGGAGAACCTTTTAGAAGTACAGCCATCTCTGCAGCACTCCACTAATTAGGCCATTATGGTAGAGTGGCCAGGCGGAAGCCACTCCTCAGTAAAAGGCACATGACAGCCCGCAGTTTGCCAAAAGGACTCTCAGACCATGAGAAATAAGATTCTCTGGTCTGATGAAACCAAGATTGAACTCTTTGGCCTGAATGTCACGTCTGGAGGAAACCTGGCACCATCCCTACGGGGATGCATGGTGGTGGCAGCATCATGCTGTGGGGATGTCTTTGAGCGGCAGGGACTGGGAGACTAGTCAGGATCGAGGCAAAGATGATGGAAGATAATTGATGAAAACCTGCTCCAAAGCGCTCAGGACCTCAGACTGGAGTAAAGGTTCAATTTCCAACAGGACAGCGACCCTGCACACACTGCCAAGACAACGTAGGAGTGGCTTCAGGACAAGTAAAAGATGGCGCCAAAGAACATGGCTGACGTTTTGCATTCTCCCAACCAATCGGGGTGTGACTAGGGTGGGTCATCTAGGTAATTGTGCAATTTTTTTTAATTTTTTTTTGCATTTTGTGTAACTTATTTTTTTACTTAATGTGTACATAATGTTTCTGCTTCCGTCTCTTATGACCAAAAATAACTTCTGGACAACAGAAAAATGATTACTCACCGCGGACAGAAAGAAACTTTTTCCTTTAACGAGTCCGACAAGAAGGATATCCTGCTTTCACTGGAACAGGCCCAGATCCACGCATTTTGCGTGAAGAAAAGACACCGGAAAAGGGGACGCAGATCGGGGATCCTTCTGAGAATTCGGAGGCGAGCGAATAAACTCTCAATGCCTTCCATTTCCCTTCCTAACGTGCAATCATTAGAAAATAAAATTGATGACCTACTATTAAGATTATCCTACCAACGGGACAATAAAATCTGTAACATCTTATGTTTCACCGAGACGTGGCTGAATAAAGAAATGGACAATATAGAGCTGGCGGGATTTTCCATGCATGCACCTGCAGAACAGAGACGCTACCTCTGGTAAGACGAGGGGTGGTGTGTGTCTTTTTTGTCAATAACAGCTGGTGTCTAGCTGTCTAGTATTAAAGAAGTATTGCTCGAGGTATTGCTCGCCTGAGGTAGAGTACCTTATGATAAACTGTCGACAACACTATCTACCAAGAGACTTCTTTCTCATCTGTATTATTCGTAACTATCTATTTACCACCACAAAGTGAAGCCGGCACTAAGATCGCTCTCAACCAACTCTATAAGTCCATAAGCAAACAAGAAAATGCTCACCCAGAAGCGGCGCTCCTAGTGGCCGTGGACTTTAATGCAGGCAAACTTAAATCAGTTTTACAACATTTTTACCAGCATGTCACATGTGCAACCAGGGGGAAAAAATCCTAGACCACCTTTACTCCACACACAGAGATGCATACAAAGCTCTCCCCTGCCCTCCATTTGGCAAATCTGACCATAATTCTATCCTCCTGATTCCTGCTTACATTTCAAAAACTAAAGCAGGAAGTACCAGTGACTCGGCTTCATCAATAAGTGCATCGATGACATTGTCCCCACAGTGACTGTACGTACATATCCCAACCAGAAGCCATGGATTACAGGCAACATCCTCATCGAACTAAAGGCTAGAGCTGCCGCTTTCAAGGAATGGGAGACTAATCCGGACTCTTGTAAGAAATGCCGCTATGCCTTCAGACGAACCATCAAACAAGAAAAGCCTCAATACAAAATTAAGATTGAATCCTACTACACCGGCTCTGACACTCGTTGGATATGGCAGGGCTTGAAAACTATTACGGACTACAAAGGGAAACACAGACGCGAGCTGCCCAGTGCCGCAAGCCTACCAGATGAGCAAAATGTATTTTATGTTCGCTTCGAGGCAAGCAAAACTGAAGTATGCATGAGAGCACCAGCTGTTCTGGATGACTGTGTGATAACGTTCTCGGTAGCCGATGTGAACAAAACCTTCAAACAGGCCAACATTCACAAAGCCGCTGGGCCAGATGGATTACCAGGACGTAGACTCAAAGCATGCGCGGACCAACTGTCAAGTGTCTCCACTGATATTTTCAACCTCTCCCTGACCGAGTCTGTAATACCTACTTGTTTCAAGCAGTAGTCCCTGTGCCCAAGGAAGCGAAGGTAACCTTCCTAAATGATGACCGCCCCGTGGCACTCATGTGAGTAGCCATGGCCAGGTCGCAATTGTAAAATGAGAACTTGTTCTCAACTTGCCTACCTGGTTAAATAAAGGTGAAATAAAATCAAATGTAAGTAGCCATGAAGTGCTTTAAAAGGCCACAGATCCACAGATGACACAATCTCAATCACATTCCACACCGCCCTTTCTCACCTGGACAAAAGGAACACCTATGTGAGAATGCTGTTCATCGACTACAGCTCAGCTTTCAACACCATAGTGCCCACGAAGCTCATCAATAAACTAAGGACTCTGGGATTAAACACCTCCCTCTGCAACTGGATCCTGGACTTCCTGACGGGCTGCCCCCAGGTGGTAAGAGTAGGCAACAACACGTCTGCCACGCTGATCCTTAACACTGGGGCCCCTCAGGTGTGTTTATTTAGTCCCCTCCTGTATTCCATGTTCACCCACGACTTCATAGCCAAACACGACTCCAACACCATCATTAAGTTTGCTGACGACAAAACAGGGGTATGCCTGATCACTGACAACAATGAGACGGCCTATATGGAGGAAGTCAGAGAACTGGCAGTGGGGTGCCAGGACAACAACCTCTCCCTCAATGTGAGCAAGACAAAGGAGCTGATCGTGGACTACATGAACACGCCCCCATTAACATCGACTGGGGCTGTAGTGGAGCGGGTCGAGAGGGTCAAGTTCCTTGGTGTCTACATTACCAACGAACTATCATGGTCCAAACATACCAAGACAGTTGTGAAGAGGGCACGACAAAACCTTTCCCCCCTCAGGAGAGGGAAAAAGATTTTGCATGGGCCCCCAGATCCTCAAAAGGTTCTACAGCTGCACCATCGAGAGCATCCTGACTAGTTGCATCACTGCCTATTATGGCAACTGCTCGGCATCTGACTGTGAGGCGCTACAGAGGTTAATCCGAGCGGCCCAGTATATCACTGGGGCCAAGCTTCCTGCCATCCAGGACCTATATAATAGGCAGTGTCAGAGGAAAGCCCATACAATTGTCAGAGACTCCAGTTACCCAAGTTATAGACTGTTTTCTCTGCTACCGCACAGCAAGCGGTACCGGAGCGCCAAGTCTAGGACCAAAAGGCTCCTCAACAGCTTCTTCCCCCAAGCCATTAGCCATTAAATTGTCACCGGACAATTTACATTGACCCCTAGGTTGGGGAGAGGAGAGGGACGAAAGCAGTACTGTTAAACTGCCATGTGCCCTTTTCTCAGGACTGGCTTCCTTCTGGCCACTCTCCCATAAAGACCAGATTGGTGAGGTGTTACAGAGACTGTTGTCCTTCTGGCAGGTTCTCCCATCTCAGCCAAGGAACTCTGTAGTTCTGTCAGAGTGATCATTGGGTTATTCACCTCCCTGACCAAGGCCCTTCTTGTCTGGTTGCTCAGCTTGGTCGGACGAACAGCTCTAGGCAGAGTCTGAGGTGGTTCCATGATGGAGACCACTGTGCTCTTGGAAACTTTCAACGCCAGAAATGGTTTTCTACCCTTCCCCAGATAATATGCCTAATCACAATTATATCTCAGATATCTACAGAGAGTTCCTTGGACTTCATGGTATAGTTTCAGCTCTGACAAGCACAGTTAGCTGTGGGACCTTATATAGACAGGTGTGTTTCTTTATAAATCATGTCCAAACAATTGATTTGGCCACAGGTGGACTCCAATCATATAGTGACATCTCAAGGATGATCAAAGGATATCGGATGCAAACATGTTTTCCCTTTGTCGTATTGTGTGCAGACAGGTGAATTTGTTGAATTCAGGATGTAACACAACAAAATGTGAAATAATGTTCACAAATACATTTAAAAGAAGTGAAATGTCCTTGCTGAAATTGTTCCTAACAGACTGACATGACCTTGTTTTCAATTCACAGTTTGAAGCAAAGACCTTGCTGAATAGAAAGGTGTTGTGGTGTTCCTTCTCACAGCTTTGAGTATTAGCATTTACTATGACATTGCTGCAATGCCATAACACTGTCTATGAGTCCAGGCTCACTGGTCAAATGTAAAAGAGCATCACAAGGCCTCTTCACAAAAACAATTAACCAACTGACTGAGCGCGTTGACATGTTTCCGTCTATTATAATGGCCTGTGTTTGCTCAGTGTTGTTTGGGTCTACAGGGAGAGCATGTCCCCCAGCATGGAACCTGTATGAACACAAAACAACACACAACCTCAGCCTCCCTCTGCTGCATGGCAACACACTCAACAATATCAACCTCACTGGGATGCTTTTGAATAGGGGGACAATAGAGCACAGACACGCATGCATGCATGCACTCACTAACACACATGAACGGTCGCACACATACACACACACGCATGCATCACGGGGACACACACTTCACATTAAAACGAAATAACTTACAATTCAAATCAATCAAAGGTTTAGAATGTGGGCTATTAATAACACTATTTCACCACTTCCATCAATCTCAAGAAAGTACTAAAATAACTAAGTCAGTTGGTTATGTTACTATTCCAGAGGAGGGGTGGCTACTTGTTTCTGCCATCCCCCTGCATCATCATAATGTTGAAGCCCAGGGATATCCTCATGGAGCACAGACCTCTATGTGCCAAAATGTACCAGTATCCAAGCAGGTCCTTCAGGCGGTGTACCTCCTGATTCCATAACACACTTATCCCCTCTCCAATTTGTAAGTCGCTCTGGATAAGAGCGTCTGCCAAATGACTTAAATGTAAATGTAAATGTCCATACTAACACTCAAGCTCTCACACACACATATTATGCGCATTTACCACACCCTCTTAGCATGCAAGTATGGACCCACACACATAATTTGCACCCATGCATAACTACACCCAAGCACGCACACACACGCGCGCACATGCACGCACACACACACACACACACACACACACACACACACACACACACACACACACACACACACACACACACACACACACACACACACACACACACACACACACACACACACACACACACACACACACACACACACACACACACACAGCTGGGCTGTCTGCTTTAATTCCTGCTCCTCTCTTTCTGCCTCTCTTTCTCAGGGCTTTGTTCTCTCTCTGGAGAATGGATGAGGTTCTGACCTGGGGGGGCTCTGCTGTTTTACATTCTCCTCTGCTTCTCTCTTCCTCTTTTTACCCTCCCGTACCCCTCTCCATCCCTCCCTTTTCCTCGCATCGCTGGCATGTGGTGAAAACTAAAACAACAACAAGGAACACTATACAAAAACTTCATTAAACAGCTCTGTCGCCAAACACCAGAAATGCCTGGCCAACACTGCTGCCAGCCAGGACTTTGTCAATATATAAAGGAATAGATGGTTCAATCCTTTCCATTGTGAGTGTTTGTGCTGTATGAAATACTGCAGCAACAGCATTACAATTTTTGTCCAACTGCTTACACACAAAATCTTTTCATGTCCACGATTTTTTAAACCTCTCACTCAAAGTGCAAAACTGCACACCAAATATCCAAAACCATAAGCTTTTTCTCAGCCTTTGACTCAGTTGCCAATTGCATGAAACACTTTTTTCAAAACACTACACACAATTCTCTACCTAAAACACAAAAATCTAACAGGAAGTGACTTGCTTTCCTTTTCCAAACACAACCAAAATGCTACACTTATTCACCAGGTCACACACACACTCCTCACATGTGCAAACACTAATAGCTTAACTGATCACTAACCAATCACTGCTTTACTGTAGTATAGGCCTATAAATAGGTCAAAGGTCAGATGACCTGTTTTGAACAATGGATGCCAACAATGGACAGAGAGCAAGAGGAGTAGGAGGGAGAGGAAGAGGACGAGGGCAAAGAAGAGAAGGAAGGAGAGCCATCTCTTGATGAGATTAGGGCAAAACTTGTTGATCATGTGATCAACCACGGTTTGACCATGAGAGAGGCTGGACTGAGAGTCCAACCCAGCCTAAGTCAATTTACGGTGGCGTCCATAATTCAAACCTTCAGAAATGAGAACAGGTATGCAACTATCTAATGACTATTTTAGCATTACAGTAATGTACTGTAAAATACGTACGACTGCATAGTATTGCATAAACATTTGTAACTCTAAGCCATCCATTTACTGCACTGCATTGACTGAAAGAGGTTGGTTATCATGCTGTATTACATTGTTTTGTACATTGTTTACAATTCCTATGCTGAACACATACTGTGTTTGAATTCTGTCCAGAGTGGAAAGGCAAAGACATCATGGAGGATGAGGACGCTTGTTTACAGATGTACAAGAAACAATTATAAATATGGTCTATGTGGGGACATAGAGGTTGCCTCTGTCCAAGGTTGGATAAATAAATAAATAAATAATTGCTCATGTTTCTTGGCCCAGACAAGTATCATCTTCTTATTGGTGTCCTTTAGTGGTGGTTCTTTGCAGCAATTTGACTTTGAAGGCCTGATTTACATAGTCTCTTCTGAACAGTTGATGTTGAGATGTGTCTGTTACTTGAACCCTGTGAAGCATTTTTTGGGCTGCAATTTCTGAGGCTGCTAACTCTAATGAACTTATCCTCTGCAACAGAGGTAACTCTGGGTCTTCCTTTCCTGTGACGGACCTTATGAGAGCAAGTTTCATCATAGTGCTTGATGGTTTTTGCGACTGCACTTGAAGAAACTTTCAAAGTTCTTGACCTTTTCCTCATTGGCTGACCTTCATGTCTTAAAGTAATGATGGACTGTAGTTTCTCTTATCTTATTTGAGCTGTTCTTCCCATAATATGGACTTAGTCTTTTACCAAATAGGGCTATGTTCTGTATTTAACCTTTATTTAACTAGGCAAGTCAATTCATAACTAATTATTATTTACAATGACAGCCTACACCGGCCAAACACAGATGATGCTGGGCCAATTGTGCGCCATCCTATGGGACTCCCACCTATCGTCCAGTTGTGATACAGCCTGGATTCAAACCAGGATGTCTGTAGTGACGCCTCAAACACTGAGATGCAGTGCCTTAGTCCGCTGAGCCACTCGGGAGCTACTGTATACCACCCCTACCATGTCACAACACAACTGATTGGCTCAAACGCATTAAGAAGGGAAGAAATTCCACAAATGAACTTTTCACAAGCACACCTGTTCATTGAAATGCATTCCAGGTGACTACCTCATGAAGCTAGTTGAGAGGATGTCAATAGTGTGCAAAGTAGTTTTGATGTCTTCACTATTATTCTGCAATTTAGAAAATAGTAAAAATAAAGAAAAACCCTTTAATGAGTAGGTGTGTCCAAACTTTGGACTGGTACGTATATGGGCAATTACTCAAAACAGTTAGCACTGCTACACAAAAACCAGCAGAAATAACAACTCCTAAATAAACAAGAGCCATACAGTATGATTTCTACTGAATGCGTGTCAACATAAACATTCCCTTTAGTGTAAATGCAGTGAGTTGAGTAATGGTAGGTTTTTCATAATACATACATAGGAATATTCACACAGTGCTTTTGTGTAAATACTGATTATTTAAATTTAAACCATGCTGATACAAAAGGCAGAATGTTGAAGGCAGAATATTGCTCAGATCAGTTATTTTCCACTAAATGAAAGGCCCTACCACAGTGCTGATACTGCTGAATGAGACAGAATCATAGCAGAAGTTTTCTATTTACAGTTTTTCTCAATTGCTAAAACACTAAAACCCATTGGCTGAACAAAGTTCTCAGTTGCCTGGACTCATTTAGCTAATTATGCAGTCTGTTGTCAATACCTTAAACCATTTCACATGGTAAAACACAATTTGCACATCTCACTTAGACTTTTCAGCAAAACTCTAAACACATTCTCATTCTCAAAACACATTCTGCACTCTAATGCACATGTCATCCATACTGGTAAACACAAGTGGCAACAATCAAATACAAATAGAGAACACAATGTAATTGATTGAACACAACCACTCAAAAATTATTTAACCTGTTTGAAATGATGCGACTCAACCAATATAAGCCAGTTCAGAGAGCAAACAGGTTGTTGAAGGTGGGAAGGAGAAAGTCTGAGAATGGATACTGTAGTACAGTGCATTGTATGCTGTATACTGTACAATTGATGAATTGTATGGCCCTGAACATTGTGCTTTCCATTTATTAACAGTACTGACGGCTCAATAGATTTTGACTGGTTGCAGGTTCATATCAACAACAAACAAGAATTACAGTATCACAGAGACAAAAGACACGTTTGTGAGATGCAGGGTACAGTTGTCACACCCTGACCATAGTTTGCTTTGTATGTTTCTATGTTTTGTTTGGTCAGGGTGTGATATGAGTGGGCATTCTATGTTTCATGTCTAGTTTATGTTTGGCCTGATATGGTTCTCAATCAGAGGCAGGTGTGAGTCATTGTCTCTGATTGGGAACCATATTTAGGTAGCCTGTTTTTGGTGTTGGGTTTTGTGGGTGATTGTCCTGGTTCCTGTCTCTGTGATACTTTGATACTTTGCACCAGTATAGGCTGGTTTGGTTTTTGTGTTACGTTTTTGTAGTGTTTAGTTGTTTTCATTACACATGAATCTCAATAGCCACGCCGCATTTTGGTCCGACTCTCCTTCACCACAAGAAAACCGTTACAACAGTACTGTAAAAATAGGGGTACAAGGAGGAGGAAGAGCAAAAAACAAAATTGCAAAGAGCAAAGCAGAGTAGTAATTTCTGATCAATTTTGAGCTGCTATGATAAAACATGTTTTCGTTCATCAAAAGATAATGACGGAAAAATATGAATAATTTTTTAGATTAAAAATGTACTTCTCCCTGAGAATTGTATGTTTTGAACAATGTGTTTTAAAATTTTCAGTGTATTGTTTACTGACTGCTTGAGAGTCTATAGCATTTGGATCACTTTGTTTATGATTTGAGAGCAGTGTTTGATTTTGAACACAGGTATAACTGCTTTGAGGTGAATGTTTCATTTTGCAAGAGGAGTCAGAGGTTATGTAAATAGTGCTTGAAGATGATGTTTTGTGTTGAATGTTCTCAGGAAATGGAGCAAGGTTTCAGAAATTGTGTTTTAGCAATTGAGAAAAACTGTAAACAGAAGCACAAACCACAACATGAGTAAATGTGAATCTGAGTAGAACAGTGAGAGAGAGAGGAGAAAGAGAGAGAGAGGAGAGAGAGAGAAGAGTAAGAGAGACAAAGAGGGAAAGAGAGCGAATACAGCATATTTTTGTAAACCTGATTGACGATCAATAACCATTATCCAAAGGTATATCAATGCGGTCTGTATCTTGGTTAAAAGTGCTGCACAGGAAACTGTTACACACTGAAATCCTCCTCATGTAAAGTGACCATTGGAAATTTGAATGTTGAATGCTCTACTTCACCATTGGATTAAATGTTAATGATGGCTGTATCTTCCATGGATACAAATGAATTATAAATGTCATGACAACAGAGCTGTGCCACACTATAAGCTGTTGTGGTAAAACAGAGGTGAGTGTAGGGGCCAAACGCTTTCCTCAGAGGAGAGAGAGACAGACACATTTTAGCAAGTAGAACAAAAACATCAATACATAATATAAATCTCCAAAATATTTAGCAGTGGAGTTAATGCAGTTTTCTCATGAATAAAATATGTTTGGTTGTTCAATGAGCACCATCTCATGCATGCAAGCAATGCCCCAGGAAGAGTGGGCGAAAAAAATGAGAATATGAGAAAATGCAGAGAACCAAACTGGTATTACATATTAAAGAAGGATGAATGATTCCATCTGTACATTTCTCATATTTTAATCAGCTCCCTGACTCATAATGCCAATGAAATATGGAAGAGCCCAGAAGCATAAACCAGACTGAGTCTGGCTCAACCAATGTTCCAACTGGGAAAGGGAGAGGGAGAGAGAGGGAAAGAGACGGAGAGAGAGGGAAAGAGACGGAGAGAGAGGGAAAGAGACGGAGAGAGAGGGAAAGAGACGGAGAGAGAGGGAAAGAGACAGAGAGAGAGGGAAAGAGACGGAGAGAGAGGGAAAGAGACGGAGAGAGAGGGAAAGAGACGGAGAGAGAGGGAAAGAGACGGAGATGGAAAGAGATGGAGAGAGCGTGAAAGAGATGGAGAGAGAGGGAAAGAGACGGAGAGAGAGGGAAAGAGACGGAGAGAGAGGGAAAGAGACGGAGAGAGTGTGAAAGAGACGGAGAGAGAGGGAAAGAGACGGAGAGAGAGGGAAAGAGACGGAGAGAGAGGGAAAGAAACGGAGAGAGAGGGAAAGAGACGGAGAGAGGGGGAAAGAGACGGAGAGAGAGGGAAAGAGAGAAAGGGAAAGAAAGAGAGATAATCTTCTCCAGATTCTGATGTTCTGTCTGTTCGACGAGTCTCTCCCCCTCTGGCCAGAACAGTGCATTGTTATAACACTGTACATAGCCATAATATGACATTTGAAATGTCTCTATTCCTCTGAAACTTTTGTGAGTGTAATGTTTACTGTTCATTTTGATTATTTATTTTACTTCTGTTTATTATCTATTTCACGTGATTTGGCAATGTAAACATATGTTTTCCATGCCAATAAATCCCTTTGAATTGAACTAAATTGAGAGAGAGAATTTAATTGAGAGAGAGAGAGAGAGAGAGAGTCAAATTAAACAGAACAATTCTCTATCCATTTCACATTCGTGACACTCAATTTCTACACTCATCCACATCTCACAAAACGAATTAAACACCACACAGTAAGAATGTGAAACACATATTTCAGCCCATCCAACTACCTCATCCCCATACTGTTATTTATTTTGTTGATTTATTTTGCTCCTTTGCACCCCAGTATCTCTACTTGCGCATTCATCTTCTGCACATCTATCACTACAGTGTGTAATTGCTATATTGTAATTATTTCGCCACTATGGCCTATTTATTGCCTTACCTCCCATATCCTACCTCATTTGCACACACTGTATATAGACTTTTCTATTGTATTATTGACTGTATGTTTGTTTATTCTATTTGTGTTGTTGTTTGTGTCGCACTGCTTTGCTTTGTCTTGGCCAGGTTGAAGTTGTAAATGAGAACTTGTTCTCAACTAGCCTACCTGGTTAAATAAAGGTGAAATATATATATATTTTTAAATAAATGAATGCAGGTGGTTGGCAACACTATCAACTAGATTCCTTTGGTTATATTTGAGCCTGACAAGGCTTTGAGAGTGTGTGACTTTGTTCCCATTGGACAGAATGTGCCAGCTCTCCAAGGACCCTTGAATTTACCAACAAAAGTTGGTATTCAGATGCAAATTCTGCAATGACATGCCTCTATGTTAGAGGGGAGAGAGTATGTTAGGAGGATGATTGGTGTGTGTTGGGGGAGGGGTAGAGATTGGGATGGTGAATACTGTATATAACTGGAATCCCCCTTTTCACAATAATACTATATAGTTGTAGCGATTGCTATTCATAATCTATTCTCCACTTACACATCCATGCATTACAGGTTTTTTTTTGCAATCGCTAGGACCCATTTCTCAATACTTAGGTCACTTTTCACACATTTCTCCTAACCAACTTTCAACATGGCACAGCAGTTAATTTCACATCAAAAATGCACTAAAACTACCAAAATATTTCATATATGTCTCAAATCAACTCATTATTCCATAACCCTAGCAATGTTTGTCACCCAACAAGCACACTTTGTCACTCATGAAACAATGACCTAAAAAACATTAACAACAGGTAGCATTACACAATGTTTTCTTTTGTCAAATTTCTTTACAAAACAAGAATGACACCTCTCTACAGTTTAGAATTCACTGCAGTATATATTATAGGAATGAATCAGATGATGCAATATGCTTCAATATGTTTTATGTCATTTTTTGGCATTGACTGATTCCAAAATACAATAATTTGTGTGTACACCATCTACCGATACAGATACAGTAGCAATGCCCGTCAACCCTGTCTTCTGCATTTGGCACATCACATCTTATGTCATCTTGTGCAATACACATAGGAAAGAATAATTTGGCTTGCCAGGTCCATCCCTGGCAATCTTCTGCAGATATGTCCAGGCATCCAGCATTCATTGCATCCAGGAGGGACATTTGATCATGTGGATGGTGGTCATAAACCTTCCACCTCCATGAGGAAAATAATGATTCTATGGGGTTGAGGAGAGGAGAGTAAGGTGGGAGGAAAAGTGACACCATCCTGGGATGTGCTGTAAAACACTCTGTGACTGCACGGGAGTGGTGCAATGCCACATTGTCCCATACAATTACAAACGTTGGCCAATTTCACCTGACTGCAACCCTTTCCTCACCTGGCACAACCCTTCCATAGAGGTCATCCAGGAATGAAATGAGACGTTCGGTGTTGTATGGCTCGGTGTTGCATGGTTTGTGTAACAGCAATCCATCAGAGGATATTGCTGCACACATTGTGATGTTGGCCCCACTCTGGCCCGGGACATCCACTGTGGCTCTTTTCCAAATCACATTCCTTCCTTGCCGCCGTATTTTGGCCAAGATGAAACCAGCCCCATCCGCAAAGTTGAATATGTGGGGTGTTTGCCTGGCTTCAATCTCAAGGACTCTCTAAAATAAATCCACTTGGCAACAGAAGAGTTAGTCTTTATTACGGTAGTTTACATTATACATAAAAACATGCCATTGTGTGCCTCTGCCCTGTTTGGTTTAGTTCAAAACCAGTTCTGTATTTTATAGTCATCTTACCTAGACATATTGGTTTCTAAGTTGCTTGAGTTCCTCTCAAAGGGGACAGTGTACAACTGCTTCATCCTGACTTGTTGTTTCAGGACTCTAGAAATAGTTGTTACGTTTACATTGTGAATATTTCCAAATTTAATGTTGTCTGCCAACACTCTGTTTCCCGAATCTCTGTGAGGTTTATTTCATTGTTTCTGATGACCATGTCAACGATTGCAGTTTCCTGCGTAGCAGTGAACATTTTACCTCTCCCACCTGTGGGGGGTAACCGTTGGGTCCTAAGCAGAAATAGAAAAACAATTACACACAAGTGGGTTTGGAGGCTTTGCTCAATTTACTTCTGAAATGTGCAGTTCTGTCAGATGCCCTTGCAGAATGTACATCTTACTTGTTGTTTTGCTGGAAATTTCTCACAATAGATGCCACTGTTGAGCGTTGCAGATTTGGCTGCACTCTCAGACCAGCCTCTCTCATTGATAGACCATAATTTAATACATAATCAATTATAGTGGCCTTAATCTCATCTGAGACAGCTCTTGATCTTCCTCTCAGTCTTCTTCCACCACACATACATACTCTTCTCCCTCTCCCAGCCACTCTTCTTCCTCTGTCAGCCACTTCTCTTTCTCTGGCTGGGTCCATGTTTACATTACAGTAAAGCATTATTCCTAAAATGTCCTCTTTTGTATAGATGGTAACGAAATTGAAAGACTAACACCTGGGTAAGTGTTCAGCTACAATGGGAATCAGCTGTGGATGGTCTAATTGTTATGATAGTATTTCATTTTTTAGATTTGGAATATATTTAATTACGGTATTACTGTAGAAATGTAGCAAATTGCTGTCTTATTCAATTTTGTGTTATGTTAGGTTTTGAACTTAATATTAACAGTTTGAAAAGAATATGTAAATATGTGCAAATTTGCCTGTAGGTACATAGAGTTTTGGTGGTGGTTGTGTCTGAGTGAGAAAATAATTCATGAAATTTTAAAGATGTAGTCATTGAATGCATTTTGTGCTAAAGCAATGAAAAATGATCCACAGTTTAGCCCACATAGAGTTGTTCTCACTGTGTGGAGAGTTTTGAAAAAGTGACCTAAGTATTGAGAAATGGATCCTAGCGATTGTAAAAACTGTAACACATAGTACATGACATGGTATCCAGACATCATCCATGCATTCACACATAGTACATGACATGGTATCCAGACATCATCCATGTATTAACACATAGTACATGACATGGCATCCAGACATCATCCATGTATTAACACATAGTACATGACATGGTATCCAGACATCATCCATGCATTCACACATAGTACATGACATGGCATCCAGACATCATCCATGTATTAACACATAGTACATGACATGGTATCCAGACATCATCCATGAATTCACACATAGTACATGACATGGCATCCAGACATCATCCATGTATTAACACATAGTACATGACATGGTATCCAGACATCATCCATGAATTCACACATAGTACATGACATGGTATCCAGACATCATCCATGTATTAACACATAGTACATGACATGGTATCCAGACATCATCCATGTATTAACACATAGTACATGACATGGTATCCAGACATCATCCATGTATTAACACATAGTACATGACATGGTATCCAGACATCATCCATGCATTCACACATAGTACATGACATGGTATCCAGACATCATCCATGCATTCACACATAGTACATGACATGGCATCCAGACATCATCCATGTATTAACACATAGTACATGACATGGTATCCAGACATCATCCATGTATTAACACATAGTACATGACATGGTATCCAGACATCATCCATGTATTAACACATAGTACATGACATGGTATCCAGACATCATCCATGTATTAACACATAGTACATGACATGGTATCCAGACATCATCCATGCATTCACACATAGTACATGACATCATCCATGTATTAACACATAATACATGACATGGTATCATCATCCATGCATTCACACATAGTACATGACATGGTATCCAGACATCATCCATGCATTCACACATAGTACATAACATGGTATCATCATCCATGTATTAACACATAGTACATAACATGGTATCCAGACATCATCCATGTATTAACACATAGTACATGACATGGTATCCAGACATCATCCATGTATTAACACATAGTACATGACATGGTATCCAGACATCATCCATGTATTAACACATAGTACATGACATGGTATCCAGACATCATCCATGCATTCACACATAGTACATGACATGGGATCCAGACATCATCCATGTATTAACACATAGTACATGACATGGTATCCAGACATCATCCATGCATTAACACATAGTACATGACATGGTATTCAGACATCATCCATGCATTCACAAATAGTACATGACATGGTATCCAGACATCATCCATGTATTAACACATAGTACATGACATGGTATCCAAACATCATCCATGTATTAACACATAGTACATGAAATGGTATCCAGACATCATCCATGCATTCACACATAGTACATGACATGGCATCCAGACATCATCCATGTATTAACACATAATACATGACATGGTATCCAGACATCATCCATGCATTCACACATAGTACATGACATGGTATCCAGACATCATCCATGCATTCACACATAGTACATAACATGGTATCCAGACATCATCCATGTATTAACACATAGTACATAACATGGTATCCAGACATCATCCATGTATTAACACATAGTACATGACATGGTATCCAGACATCATCCATGTATTAACACATAGTACATGACATGGTATCCAGACATCATCCATGTATTAACACATAGTACATGACATGGTATCATCATCCATGCATTCACACATAGTACATGACATGGGATCCAGACATCATCCATGTATTAACACATAGTACATGACATGGTATCCAGACATCATCCATGCATTAACACATAGTACATGACATGGTATCCAGACATCATCCATGCATTCACACATAGTACATGACATGGTATCCAGACATCATCCATGTATTAACACATAGTACATGACATGGTATCCAAACATCATCCATGTATTAACACATAGTACATGAAATGGTATCCAGACATCATCCATGTATTAACACATAGTACATGACATGGTATCCAGACATCATCCATGTATTAACACATAGTACATGACATGGTATCCAGACATCATCCATGTATTAACACATAGTACATGACATGGTATCCAGACATCATCCATGCATTAACACATAGTACATGACATGGTATCCAGACATCATCCATGTATTAACACATAGTACATGACATGGTATCCAGACATCATCCATGCATTAACACATAGTACATGACATGGTATCCAGACATCATCCATGCGTTAACACATAGTACATGACATGGCATCCAGACATCATCCATGCATTCACACATAGTACATGACATGGCATCCAGACATCATCCATGCATTAACACATAGTACATGACATGGTATCCAGACATCATCCATGCATTCACACATAGTACATGACATGGCATCCAGACATCATCCATGCATTAACACATAGTACATGACATGGAATCCAGACATCATCCATGCATTCACACATAGTACATGACATGGTATCCAGACATCATCCATGTATTAACACATAGTACATGACATGGTATCCAGACATCATCCATGCATTCACACATAGTACATGACATGGTATCCAGACATCATCCATGTATTAACACATAGTACATGACATGGTATCCTGACATCATCCATGTATTAACACATAGTACATGACATGGTATCCAGACATCATCCATGTATTAACACATAGTACATGACATGGTATCCAGACATCATCCATGTATTAACACATAGTACATGACATGGTATCCAGACATCATCCATGTATTAACACATAGTACATGACATGGTATCCAGACATCATCCATGTATTAACACATAGTACATGACATGGTATCCAGACATCATCCATGCATTCACACATAGTACATGACATGGTATGTATTAACACATAGACATCATCCATGCATTATTCACACATAGTACATGACATGGTATCCATCATCCATGCATTCACACATAGTACATCATCCATCATCCATGTATTAACACATAGTACATGACATGGTATCCAGACATCATCCATGTATTAACACATAGTACATGACATGGTATCCAGACATCATCCATGTATTAACACATAGTACATGACATGGTATCCAGACATCATCCATGTATTAACACATAGTACATGACATGGTATCCAGACATCATCCATGCATTACACACATAGTACATGACATGACATGGTATCCAGACATCATCCATGTATTAACACATAGTACATGACATGGTATCCAGACATCATCCATGCATTTACACATAGTACATGACATGGTATCCAGACATCATCCATGTATTAACACATAGTACATGACATGGTATCCAGACATCATCCATGTATTAACACATAGTACATGACATGGTATCCAAACATCATCCATGTATTAACACATAGTACATGACATGGTATCCAGACATCATCCATGTATTAACACATAGTACATGACATGGTATCCAGACATCATCCATGCATTAACACATAGTACATGACATGGTATCCAGACATCATCCATGTATTAACACATAGTACATGACATGGTATCCAGACATCATCCATGCATTAACACATAGTACATGACATGGTATCCAGACATCATCCATGCGTTAACACATAGTACATGACATGGCATCCAGACATCATCCATGCATTCACACATAGTACATGACATGGCATCCAGACATCATCCATGCATTAACACATAGTACATGACATGGTATCCAGACATCATCCATGTATTAACACATAGTACATGACATGGTATCCAGACATCATCCATGTATTAACACATAGTACATGACATGGTATCCAGACATCATCCATGCATTCACACATAGTACATGACATGGACATGGTATCCAGACATCATCCATGTATTAACACATAGTACATGACATGGTATCCAGACATCATCCATGCATTCACACATAGTACATGACATGGTATCCAGACATCATCCATGCATTAACACATAGTACATAACATGGTATCCAGACATCATCCATGTATTAACACATAGTACATGACATGGTATCCAGACATCATCCATGTATTAACACATAGTACATGACATGGTATCCAGACATCATCCATGTATTAACACATAGTACATGACATGGTATCAGACATCATCCATGTATTAACACATAGTACATGACATGGTATCCAGACATCATCCATGTATTAACACATAGTACATGACATGGTATCCAGACATCATCCATGTATTAACACATAGTACATGACATGGTATCCAGACATCATCCATGCATTAACACATAGTACATGACATGGTATCCAGACATCATCCATGTATTAACACATAGTACATGACATGGTATCCAGACATCATCCATGCATTAACACATAGTACATGACATGGTATCAATACATCATCCATGTATTAACACATAGTACATGACATTGTATCCAGACATCATACATGTATTAACACATAGTACATGACATGGTATCCAGACATCATCCATGTATTAACACATAGTACATGACATGGTATCCAGACATCATCCATGTATTAACACATAGTACATGACATGGTATCCAGACATCATCCATGTATTAACACATAGTACATGACATGGTATCCAGACATCATCCATGTATTAACACATAGTACATGACATGGTATCCAGACATCATCCATGTATTAACACATAGTACATGACATGGTATCCAGACATCATCCATGTATTAACACATAGTACATGACATGGTATCCAGACATCATCCATGCATTCAACACATAGTACATGACATGGTATCCAGACATCATCCATGTATTAACACATAGTACATGACATGGTATCCAGACATCATCCATGTATTAACACATAGTACATGACATGGTATCCAGACATCATCCATGTATTAACACATAGTACATGACATGGTATCCAGACATCATCCATGTATTAACACATAGTACATGACATGGTATCCAGACATCATCCATGTATTAACACATAGTACATGACATGGTATCCAGACATCATCCATGCATTCACACATAGTACATGACATGGTATCCAGACATCATCCATGTGTTAACACATAGTACATGACATGGTATCCAGACATCATCCATGTATTAACACATAGTACATGACATGGTATCCAGACATCATCCATGCATTAACACATAGTACATGACATGGCATCCAGACATCATCCATGCATTCACACATAGTACATGACATGGTATCCAGACATCATCCATGCATTAACACATAGTACATGACATGGTATCCAGACATCATCCATGCATTCAACACATAGTACATGACATGGTATCCAGACATCATCCATGCATTCACACATAGTACATGACATGGTATCCAGACATCATCCATGTATTAACACATAGTACATGACATGGTATCCAGACATCATCCATGTATTAACACATAGTACATGACATGGTATCCAGACATCATCCATGTATTAACACATAGTACATGACATGGTATCCAGACATCATCCATGTATTAACACATAGTACATGACATGGTATCCAGACATCATCCATGCATTAACACATAGTACATGACATGGTATCCAGACATCATCCATGTATTAACACATAGTATTAATCCATATCCATGTATCCAGACATCCATGTATTAACACATAGTACATGACATGGTATCCAGACATCATCCATGCATTCACACATAGTACATGACATGGTATCCAGACATCATCCATGCATTAACACATAGTACATGACATGGTATCCAGACATCATCCATGCATTCACACATAGTACATGACATGGTATCCAGACATCATCCATGTATTAACACATAGTACATGACATGGTATCCAGACATCATCCATGTATTAACACATAGTACATGACATGGTATCCAGACATCATCCATGTATTAACACATAGTACATGACATGGTATCCAGACATCATCCATGTATTAACACATAGTACATGACATGGTATCCAGACATCATCCATGCATTCACACATAGTACATGACATGGGATCCAGACATCATCCATGTATTAACACATAGTACATGACATGGTATCCAGACATCATCCATGCATTTACACATAGTACATGACATGGTATCCAGACATCATCCATGCATTCACACATAGTACATGACATGGTATCCAGACATCATCCATGTATTAACACATAGTACATGACATGGTATCCAAACATCATCCATGTATTAACACATAGTACATGACATGGTATCCAGACATCATCCATGTATTAACACATAGTACATGACATGGTATCCAGACATCATCCATGCATTAACACATAGTACATGACATGGTATCCAGACATCATCCATGTATTAACACATAGTACATGACATGGTATCCAGACATCATCCATGCATTAACACATAGTACATGACATGGTATCCAGACATCATCCATGCGTTAACACATAGTACATGACATGGCATCCAGACATCATCCATGCATTCACACATAGTACATGACATGGCATCCAGACATCATCCATGCATTAACACATAGTACATGACATGGTATCCAAACATCATCCATGTATTAACACATAGTACATGACATGGTATCCAGACATCATCCATGTATTAACACATAGTACATGACATGGTTTCCAGACTTCATCCATGTATTAACACATAGTACATGACATGGTATCCAGACATCATCCATGTATTAACACATAGTACATGACATGGTATCCAGACATCATCCATGCATTCACACATAGTACATGACATGGCATCCAGACATCATCCATGTATTAACACATAGTACATGACATGGTATCCAGACATCATCCATGCATTCACACATAGTACATGACATGGTATCCAGACATCATCCATGCATTCACACATAGTACATGACATGGCATCCAGACATCATCCATGTATTAACACATAGTACATGACATGGTATCCAGACATCATCCATGCATTCACACATAGTACATGACATGGTATCCAGACATCATCCATGCATTCACACATAGTATATAACATGGTATCCAGACATCATCCATGTATTAACACATAGTACATAACATGGTATCCAGACATCATCCATGTATTAACACATAGTACATGACATGGTATCCAGACATCATCCATGTATTAACACATAGTACATGACATGGTATCCAGACATCATCCATGTATTAACACATAGTACATGACATGGTATCCAGACATCATCCATGCATTAACACATAGTACATGACATGTTATCCAGACATCATCCATGTATTAACACATAGTACATGACATGGTATCCAGACATCATCCATGCATTAACACATAGTACATGACATGTTATCCAGACATCATCCATGCATTAACACATAGTACATGACATGGCATCCAGACATCATCCATGCATTCACACATAGTACATGACATGGTATCCAGACATCATCCATGCATTAACACATAGTACATGACATGGCATCCAGACATCATCCATGCATTCACACATAGTACATGACATGGCATCCAGACATCATCCATGCATTCACACATAGTACATGACATGGTATCCAGACATCATATTGTTCATAATAGTCAGGTACTGAGACAGAATAGAGAAAGCTGCAATACAAAAACATGCTGGTGAGGCAGCTGCAAATGGATTATAATGCCAATGACCTGTAAATAATTGACATCTCAGTCAGTGAACACTAATTTGATGACTGCTAAAACATTGACTTCTGAACAAGGTTTTTTCTTGATCAAAAGAGACGTGGAAATGAGTGCGGTCGGATGTGTCTAATGCTGTGTTCTTTTGCTCAAACATAATTGTCACGTTCTGACCTTTATTTCCTTTGTTTTGTCTTTATTTAGTATGGTCCGGGCGTCAGTTGGGGTGGGCAGTCTGTGTGTTTTCTATGTTGGGGTTTTGAGTTCAGCCTTGTATGGTTCTCAATCAGACGCAGGTGTCATTAGTTAGTCTCTGATTGAGAATCATACTTAGGTCGCCTGGGTTTTACTTTTGAGTGGGGGGTGTTTGTTTTTTGTGTGTTTGTTGCCACACGGTACTGTTTTGGTTTCGTTCATGTTCACGTTTATTGTTTTGTATTTTCATAGTATTCAGTTTATATCTTAAAATTAAACGTTATGGACACTTATCACGCTGCGCATTGGTCCTCAGAAGAGGAGGAGGAATGCCGTTACAATAATAACAAAATGAATACTGATAAATTCATTGTTTTTTGGAATTTTCAATTCTCCCTGAATATCTAGCTTTTACTTTGGTGATTTTTAGTTCTCAATTATTATATTATTAAAAAAATATATAGGTCCATTATCTTTTCTACATACTTTATATCTGGTTTTATTCATTTAAGTTTACACTTAAAGCATTTTCCCATCCAGATAATGTATTTAAACAAAATAAGTATATATTTTTTAAATGCTTCGGCGGCCCGCCCAAGGATTACAATGGCAGAACAATCCTCGCTTAATAAATCAATGTAGAGACCCCCTCTGTATTCAAGAAAAAGCACATAACCCTGATAAGTACCAAAACACACATCCTTTTAATGGAGTGATTTTACTGCATGAGTACTAATAATATACAGTACGTAAATATCCCAGAGAAACAGGAGACACTTCCTCGCTGGTGGAAGACCATCACAGCAAAGATTTCATTTAGATTTTCTCAGGATGTGATGAGCTCCATGTATTTGTTATAAAACTTGACAATCAGATTCAGAAACAATTTCCCATTTTAATACAAAGACACAATGGAACAGTTGCAGTAATAGTCTCTACCAGGTCTGAGGAAAAACAGACGAGTGATTTACGGCTGATGAAATAGTTTGTGATGGACAGTCCCTGTGTGCTGTGTGTGTGTGTGTGTGTGTGTGTGTGTGTGTGTGTGTGTGTGTGTGTGTGTGTGTGTGTGTGTGTGTGTGTGTGTGTGTGTGTGTGTGTGTGTGTGTGTGTGTGTGTGTGTGTGTGTGTGTGTGTGTGTGTGTGTGTGTGTGTGTCTCAGTAGAATCATCAGGCAGTGTTTCCTCATGCAAGTAATCTCTGAATGCACCACAGGGACACTCTCCCACAGCCCTCCATATCAGTCTGGTACAGTGAGATCCACAGACAGTGAGATATGAATGTCTATACATTTAGCACCTAACACATCATTAATCCTGCTATGGGTCTGTTTTTGTTTCTTTTTCAAGAGGACTGGGAATTGGTGATGTGTTCTGGCTGTTACAGGAAAATTGTACCACACAAACACACACACCATTCCCCTCTCCCTTCATCCATATCATACATCATCTTTTAAATTCCTTCGATGAGACAGAGAGAGAGATGAGATGTGTGATGATTGGGTTGTTGCATAAATGGGTAGGAGGATATGTGATGGTCTCGCTACAGACAAAAGGCCCAGTCATGATAACAAAGAGCTCAGACAGGCTCCCTGTGGACTAGAAACGTACAATACAGACAAGACACAACATAACAGACTTCAAACAGCACTCTGCTGGAGTGTGATCCACAGTACAAAGGCATAGAGAAACATCTCATTATCTCTGAGATCTCTAGGAAACTAGCAGCGCTCTCTGAAGTGAACATGAGAAGATCCCAACTGCTCAAGCAGTTTTTTCCCTGTCTCGACTCCAACACAACTGTAAAGGGACATTGCTGTCTTACCTCTGCCTTGTCCAAAACCTCAATAAACTGCATGCATTAGACACCTCTGTCATTTGCTTGTTTTTGTGTAATTCAGTTATATCTTAAAAAACAATATTGGAAATTGTTGCAGAGGTTTTCTTTTGAATACGAGAAGCATGGAACTCAGTCACCAGTGGAGTCCTTCTCTCCGTATCCATCGGCAACAGGGCGGTATGCGGGCGAGTGTGGTAGTCTGTGAGGCCTGCGGTTTGGGGACTTCCCAACAGAGGCCAGGACTGTGTGAGGTGACCCGGTGGGGTCGGCCACTTAGCCCCCCTCCGTGCTCCCTGCGGTACGCTCATAGAGAACCCAAAAAGAACATGGAGGTGCTAGAGAAAACACAAACAGAGCCTTGATTGTGCTGAAGAGGGCTTCACTTATCTGTTTCAGCCTGGATGGGTTGATTCTAGCAGACGGCTGAAAAAAGTGACTGAGCAGGTTGACATGGCCATCTTATTGGCACTTATTGACCAGAAGGAAACCCCCTTACAGTGTGTCACATGTAAACTAAACGGATTAGGCATTTGGCTATCAGTAACCACCTTACAGAGAACCTGATAGATCCCATTTAGTTATAGAACCTAAGCCTCACTGTGTAACGGCTGTGTCCAACTCACACTCCCAAACATTTAGATCCCCGGAATGCAGCCTACTTTCCAGTTAACTCCCCAGATCCAAAGCACCGGAATTCTAATCACCTGCATGTCATCATCCCACACTATTTAGTTCAGTTCCTTGCACCCCATTACTGTGATATATTGTTTGTTTTGGGACACACTTTTTCGGAGCTCTGTTTTTTCCCGTCCTTCTCTACTCCAGTGTATGATTGTTTTTGCCTGCTTGCCTCACGAACGAACGAAGCCTTTTGCCTATTCCCTGCCTTTACCGTTGCCAGAAGTGTATGACCTTCTGCCTGGACCATGCCTCCTCCTATGGTCCCTTTCATTAAACACCTGCTGCGCTCTGCGCTTGAAACCAGCTCTGTTTCCCTCATGTTCATTACACACTGGTAGAACCACAGATGTGATGGTAATGGGACCCCACTTCTTAAAGGCGCAGTGCAGTCAAAAACATGATCTTCCTGTGTTTTATATGTATTTTCACACAATGAGGTTGGAATAACACTGTGAAATTGTGAATTATGATAATGACCTTTTAGTGTAAGAGCTGCCTCAAATCCTGCCTGTTTTGGTGGGATGGAATTTTGGGCTGCCTGGTGACATCGCCATGCGGTAAATTAGTTAATAGACCAATAAGAAAGAGTTTCAAACATCTCTGCCAATAACAATACATTTTCAGTTTTCCCCTCCCCAGTCAGACCACTTCCAGACAGTCATAGCAAAATTCTTCCTTGAGAAATTACTCTTTGCTATTTTTGTTTATTTTTGACCATTTAAAAAAAAACCAAGTAAGGTACTTAGTTGGTACCCAGAAATGATTTGATATCGAGATAAAAATGGATGCATTGGACCTTTAGTGTTTGTTTATTTTCAGACTCTTATCAGCAGTTTAGTCAAATTAGATCAACTATCATCAAGAGTGCCACAGGAGAGGTTTATATTGTCATTTGTTTTCTATGAAATACTGCCCATTTCTCTTCTGTCATCAAATTAGTGCAGGGACAGACCACTCCTAATGGCCTTGACTTAATGATGATTATAGACAATATTGGTTTCACCTTTCAGTAAACAGCCACTGGCTGCTGGAGAATAAATTATGGTTGCAGATAAATCAATAGGCTACAGTAGAGAACAACACAAGTTTAGGTAGAATTCTCAGAGACGGGATTCTTTTTTTTAGCTTCCAACTTCTGGTGAGTCTTTTGGGGGTCCCATGTTCTTCCCAGGGGGGCCACTTGTAGCTCTCACAGAGACAAGGATTATCTGCTGTCACAGTGCTCAGCCCAGCGCTGCCTGCCTGTCTCATATAGGGCCTGGTAATGGGAACATGGGCGCAGTAGGGACAGTCTTATCTGCTGTTAAGCTTGCCCTTGGGGAATGGAAAGGTAAATACCACTTATTTGTTTCTTCACTCCCTTTCTCCATCCTAATTGTCCCATGTATCCCTCCTTCTTAGCCTTTGTCGATAGATTATCTGGCTACCCCAAACTCTTTCAGAACCACACAGTGGGTTAAGACTGGAGGAAAGATGGAAACATAAAGAGGGGAATAAGAGAGGGACCTCAATGCTCCCTTCAATGTTCCCTTCAATGCTCCCTTCAACAACCCCTTCAATGCTCCCTTCAATGCCTCCTTCAATGCCCAGTTCAATGCCCCCTTAGTCCCACCAGGTAGCCATGAAAAGAATGGTTCAATAACTATGTTTTTCTGAGTTTTTTGTAATGCTCCGTTTGGCTATTAGACTACGTCATACATTAGTAATGGTAGCTTAATAATCCATAATGTACAATTAGACAGCAGGAACACAGTGTGAAACAACACAAACTCAACACAACCCTTTGTCTTCACTCATACTATATGATTCCATAGTGAACAAACACGATCCGCCTTGCTAACGGTACAGGTCAATCTCCACTCCCTCCCTTTTAACAGCAGCAGCTCAGACACCCCATCAGTCTGAAATGACCTATGTTTTGGAACGATGGAAAGTGTCACTGTCTAACTGATCTTCTGGCTGATTGGCCACAGTGTAACGACAGTCAGTTAGGCTGCCAGCAGCCTCCCTCACTAACAGCCCATACATCTCACTGTGGCGCTGCAGTATTGATATTGTATAGGATTGCAGATGCCTAGTTGACTTTTAATGAAGGTTCAGATTTATCATGCATCAGTTGACCTCCTCTGGATCATTCTGATTGCTATCATTTGTTTCTCCCTGCAGAGCTTGGCTTGTAAATCTATATTGGGGAGCCTAGTGTAGTGCACATGCATGTGCACCACAATCACACACGCACATGTATCAACCACCAGTCAACACGACAAAGAGAAAATCAAGAAGCTGATAAAGGAAGACAACTTGAGAAAGGGAGACCAGAGAATGATCCAGAAAAACATTTGTTCTGAATCCTATGAATCAGAGTGACCTTTCACCCATCTCATGTTCTCTCATCCCCACCCACACCCCATGACCCCACCACTACCACCATCCCTACCCCAATGTCAAGGTGAGTCCTGGGGTGGGACCCCAGCATTTCTAATTAGGCATGCATTAGACCAATATCACAACCACACACAGCTGTCAGGACCCTGTGGCTATGCTCCTGACCCTGCTACATTCACTTGCCACCCTAGGGCCCACTGGAGAGAGAGGGGGGGGCGGTGCAGCATACCCATCCAGCCACTCCACAGTTCTAGTACGATACACACAGACAGGATTACCTGTCATAAAACAAAATGTATGACACAATGCAAATATGAATCTTATATTATTCTGATCTGGAAGAACAGACTACTGTATGCTGACTGATAATAATATTCTGCAGTAATGGATGCAGTTACATAGTGCCATAAATTAATACATACAGAATGATTCCAATGAAGTCATATACTTTTAGAAATATATTCCCCTCGTATCATTTATTTTAACACACTCTCTTCATTCCACTAAAAAGGAATTAAACGAGCATTGATGAAGATCACCAACCTTGTCTGTTAATTAACACAATATCAAACAGTAGAGAGCAGACCCACCCCCCTAATAAAGCTATCACCAGACAATGGCCATCTTTCTGACTCTCCCTTTATGAGCGAGCCCTCTCTTTCCTCAATTCCCTCTCCTCAGATGGGTGATTAAACAGGCACAGTACAGGATATACACTCAGCTATTCAAGCATGTGGAATTATAGAGGCCTATCACCTTTTACTGTGTATTATTAAGCAAAAGGTCAATTAGATTCATGAAGCAATTATCAGCAGACAAAAGAAGAATCACTAAAAACAGAGATCACCCAAAAAGAAATACTAGACACTCTTAAAACATTTGTGTGAAGAAAAGCACCAGGAATGGATGATTTTCCCATAGAATTCTAATTAATATCTTGGTACAAAGTAGCTCCCCTATTTACACAAATGACAACACATTATGTCACTCAATTCAGTGCTTCTTAGTTCTATGTATCAAACAGTTATTTCAGTTGTAGTATAACCAGGGAAATCTGGAGAGTCCACAGCTGATTGCAGACCCATAAGTTTAATACATTGTAACAATAAAACAATAACAAAGCTCATAAACATCAGAATGGCCAAAGTATTACCAGACCTGATACATAAAATACATGACCAAAAGTATGTGGACATGTTTCCATTCCGCCACAAGAGCATTAGTGAGGTCGGGCACTGATGTTGGGTGATTTAGCCTGGCTTGCAGTCGGTGTTCCAATTCTTCCCAAAGGTGTTCGATAGGGTTGAGGTCAGGTCTCTGTGCAGGCCAGTCAAGTTCTTCCACACCGATCTTGACAAACCATTTCTGTATGGACACTGCTTTGTGCACAGGTCATTGTCATGCTGAAACAGAAAATGGCCTACCTCAAACTGTTGCCACAAAGTTGGAAGCAAAGAATCGTCTAGAATGCCATTGTATGCTGTAGCGTTAAGATTTCCTTCACTGGAACTAAGGGGCCAAGCCAGGCATCCGCCAAACCCAGATTTGTCCGTCGGACTGCCAGATGGAGGACAGATGATTGTTAAGCGGTATGCGCTTCATCACTCAGCAGTTTCGTTCTATTAGCTTGTGTGACCTGCCATTTCGTGGCGGACTCCTAGACATTTCCAATTCACAATAGCAGTACTTACAGTTGACCAGGGAAGCTCTCGTACGGCAGAAAATTCACGAACTGACTTGTTGGAAAGGTGGCATCCTATGACGGTGCCATGTTGAGAGTCACTGAGCTCTTCAGTAAGGCCATTCTACTGCCAATGTTTGTCTATGGAGATTGCATGGCTATGTGCTCGATTTTATACACACAGGTGTGGTGGAAATAGCCGAAACCAGTCATTTGAAGGGGAGTCCACATACTTTTGTATATATAGTGTATATGTTTTTTCACCCATCTACACACAATACCCAATAATGACAAAGTGATATGTCTTTAGAATTCTTTTTACAAATTAATTGAAAATTAGATACAGAAATATCAAATTTACATAAGAATTCACACCCCTGAGACAATACTTTGAAGAAGCACCTTTGACAGTGTTTACAGCTGTGCATCTTTCTGGGTAAGTCTCTAAGAGCTTTCCACACCTGGATTGTGCAACATTTGCTGATTATTATTTTAAAAATTCTTCAAACTCTGTCAAATTGTTTGTTGATCATTGCTAGATAACCATTTGCCATAGATTTTCAAGAGAGTAGTGTAGGCCCCTTTCTTGCAGTCAAATTAGCAAATCGGCCTCTAGTCACCTCATTGGTGAAATGTTATTCATATTTGAATTAACATTATTTTTCAAACGCCTCAAATCTTTTTTTTCTATGTCAAATGGTTTTGTCATGTTTCAGTCTTCAGTGATGTATATAAAGTGTAATATTAGGATGCAAACTCAAAATTTAATAAATTTATTGTGTATACTTTTGTTTCAAAGTAGATTTGTTTAAGACTGCCAAGAAACATTCTAGGTGACCCTGATTTATCTGCTTCATTAAAAGGGTTAAGTTAAAACTGTAACTTGCCACTCAGGAACATTCACTGTCTTCTTGGAAAGCAACACCAGTGTAAATTGTGTTTTAGGTTATTGTCCTGCTGAAAGGGAATTCATCTCCCAGTGTCTGGTGGAAGGCAGACTAAATCAGGTATTCCTCTAAGATTTATTCTGTGCTTAGCTTCATTCCGTTAATTTTTTTAATCCTAAAAACTCCCCAATCCTTAACGATTACAAGCATACCTATAACATGATGCGGCCACCGCTATGCTTGACGAGGTGGAGAGTGGTACACAGTAAGGTGTTGTATTGGATTTGCCCAAAACATAATTCAGGACAAAAAGTTAATTGCTTTGACAATTTCTTTTTCAGTATTACTTTAGTGCCTTGTTGCAAACAGGATGCACATTTTGGAATATTGTTTATTCTGTACAGGCTTCCTTCATATCACTCTGCCAATAACTGTAGGTTAGTATTGTGGAGTAACTACATGTTGTTGATCCATCCTCACTCTCCTATCACAGCCATTAAACTCTGTAAACTGTTTTAAAGTCACCATTGGCCTTATGGTGAAATATCTGAGTGGTTTCCTTCCTCTCCGGCAACTGAGTTTAGAAGGACGCCTGTATCTTTGTAGTGACTGGGTGTATTGATATACCATGCTCAAAGGGATATTCAAAGTCTATTTTTTTTATTTGTACCCATCTCCCTAATAGGTGTCCTTCTTTGCGAGGCATTGGAAAACCTCCCTGATCTTTGTGGTTGAATCTGTGTTTGAAATTCACTGCTCGACTGAGGGACCTTACAGATTATTGTATGTGTAAGGTAAAGAGATGAGGTGGTCATTCAAAAATCATATTAAACACTATTAATGCACATGGAGTCCATGCAACAAAATATGTGACGTGACAAATTTTCACTCCTGAACTTATTTAGGCTTTCCATAACAAAGTAGTTGAATGCTTATTGACTCAAGACATTTCAGCTTTTCATTTTTAATTCATTTGTAAATAATTCCACTTTGACATTATATGGTATTGTGTGTAGGCCAGTGACAAAAAACAAATTGCAATTCATGCCATTTTAAATTCAGGCTGTCAAAACGTGGAAAAGGTCAAGGGCTGTGAATACTTTCTGAAGGCACTGTATGTTTTGTATTGTAATTGTCTTTTACATAAATAATATCTTAACAAAAAAATCAATCAAATGAACTTCACGGATGGACGTCCTCTGGTAGTGAACAGCATGTCATGCAGTGTGTGACTCCAACATTTGGAGAAGAATAAGCACTAAAACCAAAGGGGCAGTGGAGGAACCAATTCAGGCCACCAGAAAATAGTCCATAAATCCATAGTGTACGTAGGCACAGACACAGATATCTACTGCCTTTCTATAGGAAGAGATATGGACGCTTTATGTTTTACTATTCAATTAATGACCTCTATATTACTGCAAAGAGAGAATGTATAATCTTTCAGTTAAACGGAAAGCTCCTAAACTAAAGCTACTAGAGAGCACAGCAGCAAAGGTTTAATTTGTTGCCACTTCATGATTCAAATAAATGCTATTAAAGCAATTATCAAAGCATCAGGAGAGTTGTGGATCGGAGAAAAGCCTTTCGTGAGAATCCGGATGTTAGACACTTTCAGCAGCGTCCCTCAAGAAATGTGTATGTAAGATGAATGGTTATGCAACAGATACAGTACATAGATACAGTAAGAAGGTAAGAAGCTGCCTAGTGCCTACAAACCCTACCCCCAAACACATATTCAAATCAACCACCTGCAAGCCCCCCTCCCACAGACTCTTCTGGTTCATGCTTCCCACCCAGCTGATGGGAGCTCAGAGATACAAACACAAAGAGAAGGGATGAGCTGCTTCTCGTCTATCTGTCTGTCCCTATAATGCTCAACTGACAGGCTGGCAGGCTGGTACACTGAAGGATGTCTCTGTGTGTGGCCTATAAATTGACACACACACGGTGGCTTTACTCGGGTGCCTTCCTGAGTGGGGGGCACTGGGCCCGATGATGACAAAGCCTGGTATGGTCTGCTATCAGCCAATTCTTTGTGCACCTAGTGTTAAAAATCAATTAGGCCGGCCTACAACAGACCACTATCATATTTGACTTTTAATCAATGTTCAGGAGGAGAGCAGGGGTAAGGGGAGACAGAGCCAGCCAGTGTGGTGAGTGGTGGTGATCTGGAAAATAACATTGGAAAACACACATAGTGCTACATCCGAGATGAGAGGGGATCTGATTGGAATATACTATGAGGAAAGACTGGCCCCACAACGGGCAGATTCAGGGAGCTGAGAGAGAAGAGGCCCTTTGTGGTGAGCTATCAAAAGCACCTTACGCAACCGCCTGCAAGAAGTGTAAAAATAACACATTTGTTGATTCAGAAAACAATTCTCTTTAAACGGATACTTCAGGATTTTGGCAATGAGGCCTTTTTTCTACTTCAATAGAATCAGATTAACTCTTGGATACCATTTTTATGTCTCCGTGTCCAGCATGAACAACGTTAAAGGTAGTTTCGCTACCTCTAGTTAGCATTGGCTCGTGAAACTACCTCTAACTTCATCGGTGAATACAGGTGATAAATGTATTAATCGTTTTTACAAATGATAATGAGGCTGTCGGAGGTATACAGCTGTGTACATTTGGCTACATTTGCTCACTGCTGCCCAACTGTTCATATTGACTACAATAGATGATTCTGTTATCTGTTGCAAATTATCCATTATCTGTTGCAAAGAGACAGGCCTTCCAGTAGGGGTAAGTTGAGCCAAAAGGGCAAGTTAAGACACCCTTGTTTCTATGTTGAAAGTGTTTTAAAAATTACAAAGTGTTTGTTTGGTGTTAAGCCTTTGTTAAAATATGCTTAAAATGAGATAGTGATTGTGTTGAATTGTGTTTGGGAAATAACGTTTCAAAAAGGTAGTGGTAATATTTCAGAAAGAAATTTGTAGGTGGCTTAACTTACCCTGCTCCGCGGCTCAGCTTACCCCATTTCCGTAGTAAGTTGTGCAAAGAGACCAATTTTTTTGGGACAAACTACTGTATATTTTCAAATCTGTAATGTTTAACATGAACTCAGAATATTTCCAGGGATACACAACATCCTGAAATATAAGTAGATATCTTTGTTAGAAAGACTAAATTTCCCTTGACAGAGTGATGCTGATTGTAAAAAAATTCTCAACTTACCTAACTCTCCCCGAGGTCTACAGTCAATGTTATGTATGAATGTATCAGGTATGTGATCAGTATTGGTAGCAGCTTGTGGTATAAATCCTTGCGTTGAGGGAATCCCAAACCACAGAGGGTTCTGCTGTTTCAGTCATTGATTTCTAACTCTTAACCAGGACATCAATCCTGCGAGCTGTCACCCTCTGCCACCCCTGATCCTCTCTTTATTCAGGGTGAGTGACATATAGACAGATGAATCCACTGGAGGGGTTGTGTGGTTGTTAAAACCAACGATCACTGCTTACTGAGACGACACAGTCAACCCCAATCCTACAGTATTCAATGCAGTCGCCTCTGGTATAACAATAGTAGATTATATATTTTTTGGGCTCACCTGTTTTGCGTGTTATTGATTGCAAACATATCAGTTGTTTGCAAAATAATCATTGAGTTAATAAGCCGCTTACAAACATGGTCTCTTGTTATCTTTCTCGAGTAAGGCGGCTCCAAAATGCAGGTGTTTCAGCCAAGCTCAGTGTTTTCTCTGGTTTGTGCCGTGATTGGCTCAGTGTTCTGTCACTCATGGGGACACTATGCCACCGCCAAGGGTAGAACTTTATGGAAGCCCCTTGGGTACTGCCATAATGAAGAATTATTTGTGCCCCGCTCAAAACAACTGTAAACTAGAAACTGGGAAATATGACTTCAATAAGTTCAAGAAAACTGGGAACTCAGGAAAAAAATAAAAATAATATGTAATATGCCAGGGAGATATGTATACTGTAGCTAAGAAAGTAATACTAATACTAAGTGTATGTTGTGTAGTAAGCCCATGTGCCTCACCCTAATAATTTGGTCTATTTCCCCCTCTTTATTTTGCATACTGTTCTGACTTGGTGGTGCACATGTAGCCTATAACCTGTTTTAGAGAAATATAATAATAGAATTTAGCAAGAGCTTTCGTTGTCTGCTTATATGCCCACTTTATTTATCCTATGGTTCTGACTTGATGTACAGGGATAGCTCGCTCATTAATGTCTTAATCGATATTACGGATTGCCTCTTATCTGCTTGTCGTCCCTTTATGCCATAGTTTGCACATCTCAATTGTCAGGAGAAACCACATTTACTTTAATAAACGGGTCAGACATATTTTTTTAAAGGCAGTAAATGAGGCTAAATTAACTCTTTCACTGTCGGACAAGGCTCCGCTGATAGCCAGGTGGTAAGGTGTTGGGACTGCTGTTGGCACAGCTTTATGCAGGCCCTAACAGTTTGTGAGCACCGTTTGTCACTCTTATAGTGCAATTAATGTATTGTTTAGTGTTGTGTTGTGTTGTGTAATGGCTTTGCTGGCATGCATCCCACATTGTTTGAGGTGTTTGCCCCACCACAATCTTCCTGCTAAAATCGTCACTGGGTATAACACAAAAGAAAAAGCAGTGAAAAGTGTTTGAGGTAAAATATCTAACTCTGAATAAAGTGATTTGAATGTGTGAGCTCAGTCTGGAACCGATAGACTATTCCCTATGGTAAAAGGCGTTGGAGTTGTTGACAGTAGCTTGCTGTGCTGATACCTCCCCTGAGGTTGACAGCATCCATAGTGATATCATACTAATAAGAACTGATGCTATTTCTGCTCCATGACATGTGTAGGCAGCTAGGCAAAAGTCCAGTACAACATCAGATCAATGAAGATTCCATTCCACCCACTGACAAGCTTATTATCTTCATATCAAAGATGTAACACATACACACGCACAGAGGCACAAACATACTCATAGAAGTCAACCCCACAGTGGATAACAAGTCTTACCTTTGCTTCTCAAATGTTCTCTTGCAGTGTTCAGAGACCAAGGTCTGGAAGTAGACAAAGTCAAAAGAAGATCTGGAATCAGAGACAACAAATATAGAGGGCTACTAATAACCCATCAAAGTATTAGTTTTAGTTAGAGTAAGTGTCTTTGTCTCCCGGTTATGATGTCAAAGGGAGTGAATGTGCTATACTCTGTTCATGCTGCCTATTCCTGATCTGGGATGCTGTAGACCACATACAGCAGCCTCTGTCCATACTACATTCTGGCTATTTTGGGTGGTTATGTGTTACTCCATTACGGCTCATCCCCAAAACATGCCAGACTATATTAAATACAAAAAAAACAATGTTTTAATTGAGAGGTAGGCATTGGTCTTAAGCCGAAAAAGAAAGGAAATTCATATGAGCACCACAACGCCTATCCACTCATGCTCTACCAAGGTTTTCCAGTACACAGCATTAACTTACAACAGTTGCTATGTTGGTATCTTGTACTTCAAACAATGCGTATGCAGGTTGCTTAGGATTCAAACCTTCTCAAACAGCCAAATTCATACTCTTAGAGGAAGTGCTCCCACAATAATGGAATTCGTACCACATTCAAGTATTGGATTCTTCACACACCACACTAATCCCAGTCCAATACCTTTTCAATTATATGAAAGCAATCTTTGCTTTTATACTTATTATACCATCATGTTGTCATGGTTCCACCTGTCACCAGAGGGCGACAAAGACCGTCCTAGAGACATTAACGACGCTCAGTGTGTCCTATTTACTCATTATGTTTTATCTGTTAAAAGAGGTGTGTTTTCTGTTTTCTGTTGTCCTTTGCTGAAGCTTGAATTATGTGCCATGTGCATTTGTCTCCTGAGTGAGTTTTCGAGACATAGTGTTTGTTGTTTTCCCAGTGTTACTGTGATCCTTCCGTTACCATGTCTCATTAAAGTATGTTTATCCTTAACCACTGATTCCTCGTCTGGTCTCTTCTCTGCACCTGGGTCCAACCTCACCACGTCACAGCAAGCTTCAGCCCACAACATGGAGCCAGTAGAGATCACCCAGATCAAGAATGTTGTAACCCACCAAGGAGCACTACTGGAGTGGCAGCAAGAACAACTCTTCCAGATATCAGAAACACTCCGGGCACTTACCAACTCCCTCCAACCACAGTCCAACCCTAATCCAGAAGGAGCCAATGCCCAAGTCTCATCACCCAGTGCTACAGGCATTGCCATAGTTCCTCCAGGGAACCTGCACTGCACTACAAACAATGCAGCTGCACTACAAACAATGCAGCTATTCCCTCCGTAAGGCTATCAAACAAGCTAAGCGTCAGTACAGAGACAAAGTAGAATCCCAATTCAACGGCTCAGACACAAGACGCATGTGGCAGGGTCTACAGTCAATCACGGACTACAGGAAGAAATCCAGCCCAGTCACGGACCAGGATGTCTTGCTCCCAGGCAGACTAAATAACTGTTTTGCCCGCTTTGAGGACAATACAGTGCCACTGACACTGACTGCAACGGAAAAATGCGGTCTCTCCTTCACTGCAGCCGAGGTGAGTAAAACATTTAAACGTGTTAACCCTCGCAAGGCTGCAGGCCCAGACGGCATCCCCAGCCGCGCCCTCAGAGCATGCGCAGACCAGCTGGCTGGTGTGTTTACGGACATATTCAATCAATCCCTATACCAGTCTGCTGTTCCCACATGCTTCAAGAGGGACACCATTGTTCCTGTTCCCAAGAAAGCTAAGGTAACTGAGCTAAATGACTACCGCCCCGTAGCACTCACTTCTGTCATCATGAAGTGCTTTGAGAGACTAGTCAAGGACCATATCACCTCCACCCTACCTGACACCCTAGACCCACTCCAATTTGCTTACCGCTCAAATAGGTCCACAGACGATGCAATCTCAACCACACTGCACACTGCCCTAACCCATCTGGACAAGAGGAATACCTATGTGAGAATGCTGTTCATCGACTACAGCTCGGCATTCAACACCATAGTACCCTCCAAGCTCGTCATCAACCTCGTCATCACCCCGCCCTGTGCAACTGGGTACTGGACTTCCTGACGGGCCGCCCCCAGGTGGTGAGGGTAGGTAACAACATCTCCTCCCCGCTGATCCTCAACACTGGGGCCCCACAAGGGTGCGTTCTGAGCCCTCTCCTGTACTCCCTGTTCACCCACGACTGCGTGGCCACGCACGCCTCCAACTCAATCATCAAGTTTGCAGACGACACAACAGTGGTAGGCTTGATTACCAACAACGACGAGACGGCCTACAGGGAGGAGGTGAGGGCACTCGGAGTGTGGTGTCAGGAAAATAACCTCACATTCAACGTCAACAAAACTAAGGAGATGATTGTGGACTTCAGGAAACAGCAGAGGGAACTCCCCCCATCCACATCGATGGAACAGTAGTGGAGAGAGTAGCAAGTTTTAAGTTCTTCGGCATACACATCACAGACAAACTGAATTGGTCCACTCACACAGACAGCATCGTGAAGAAGGCGCAGCAGCGCCTCTTCAACCTCAGGAGGCTGAAAAAATTTGGCTTGTCACCAAAAGCACTCACAAACTTCTACAGATGCACAATCGAGAGCATCCTGGCGGGCTGTATCACCGCCTGGTACGGCAACTGCTCCGCCCTCAACCGTAAGGCTCTCCAGAGGGTAGTGAGGTCTGCACAACGCATCACCGGGGGGCAAAACTACCTGCCCTCCAGGACACCTACACCACCCGATGTTACAGGAAGGCCATAAAGATCATCAAGGACATCAACCACCCGAGCCACTGCCTGTTCACCCCGCTATCACCCAGAAGGCGAGGTCAGTACAGGTGCATCAAAGCTGGGACCGAGAGACTGAAAAACAGCTTCTATCTCAAGGCCATCAGACTGTTAAACAGCCACCACTAACATTGAGTGGCTGCTGCCAACACACTGACACTGACTCAACTCCAGCCACTTTAATAATGGGAATTGATGGGAAATGATGTAAATATATCACTAGCCACTTTAAACAATGCTACCTTATATCATGTTACTTACCCTACATTATTCATCTCATATGCATACGTATATACTGTACTCTATATCATCGACTGCATCCTTATGTAATACATGTATCACTAGCCACTTTAACTATGCCACTTTGTTTACATACTCATCTCATATGTATATACTGTACTCGATACCATCTACTGTATCTTGCCTATGCTGCTCTGTACCATCACTCATTCATATATCCTTATGTACATATTCTTTATCCCCTTACACTGTGTATAAGACAGTAGATTAGGAATTGTTAGTTAGATTACTTGTTGGTTATTACTGCATTGTCGGAACTAGAAGCACAAGCATTTCGCTACACTCGCATTAACATCTGCTAACCATGTGTATGTGACAAATAAAATTTGATTTGACTGTGAACCCAAGATCCCAGCCCCCAAGTGGTATAACAGCCACCCGGGAGAATGCAAGGGGTTCCTCACCCAGTGCTCTCTGGTGTTCGAGCTACAGTCCTCCTCGTTCCACACTGATCAGACCATAATCACCTACATAAGCTCTCTACTCTTGGGCAAGGCGTGGGCAACAGCAGCCACCATCCTGCAGCTCCATATTAGCCTTCACTGTCGAGCTGAGACGAGTCTTTGACCCCCCAGTCAGCGGACGAGAAGCAGTCAGCCATTGAATTCCGCACACTCGCCTCCAAGAGTGGATGGAATATGGAGGCACTGGTCAACGCTTTCCACCAGGGGTTGTCTAACTCCATCCAGGATGAACTGGTCTCTCGGGAACTGGGAGAGGACCTCGAGTCCCTGACCACGCTGGCAATCTGGATCGAAGACCGCCTCTGAGACAGTGCTTTTCTTTACACCACCCCAGTATCCCAGTTTCCTGAGCACCCCAAGCCCTTCAAACCCATTCAAACCCAGCATTGAGGAGCCCATGCAGCTGGGACGCACACGTCTGAGCCCACAGGAGCATGACAGGTGCATGTGCGAAGGCTGCTGCCTTTACCTCGGAGGTCTCGGCCATCTCCGTGCTACATGTCCAGAGCTGACTGGAAACACCAGGGCTCGCCAGGACAAGGGCAGACCCTGACGAGCTGTGCAGTTATCCCTCGGATACCCAGTCACCGTCTGTCACTACCCACAACCCTCCACCGGGACAACCGTCAGCACCAGATTCAAGAATTTGTGGACTCCGGGGCTGCAGATAATTTCATTGATCAAGACTTCGCCAGAGAATTACAAAGCCCCTGCGTGAAACGTCCCATCCCTCTGCAGATTCAAGCCCTCTATGGACGCCCCATTGGCTCTGCCCAGGTGGAATATCAGACCAAGCCCATTCTACTGCAGGTTGAGGTGAATCACTCAGAGACTCTTCATTTTCTTTTGATCATGGCTCCCAAGAACCCCCTTATCCTAGGGTACCCTTGGCTAGTGCTACATTAGCCACTACTCTTCTGGTCCATGGGACACCTACTAGACTGGGGTAAGAACTGCCAGAGTAAATATCTAAATACCCACCTAGAGCATCGCCGCAACCCCTTGCATCCATTGAAGTCCAAGACTTCTCCGCTCCCCCTCCCAAATACTTCAACCTCCGGGAGTCCTTCAGTAAGAGACAAGCAGCCCCCCGCCCTCCTCATCGTCCATACGACTGCACCATAGAACTCCTACCCGGCTCCACCCCTCCCCGGGGCCGTCTTTACTCCCTCTTGATCCCCGAAGCTGCAGTCATGGACAATTACATACCCCTGATGTCCACCACCTTGGAGCAGGTCCAGGGGGCCCAATTCTTCACCAAACTGGACCTCCGCAACGCTTACAATCTGGTGAGAATCAAGGAGGGAGATGAATGGAAAACTGCCTATTATATCCCTAGTGACCACCATGAGTATTTAGTCATGCCATTCGGATTATTGAACTCACCGGCAGTCTTCCAAGCATTGGTCAATGACACTCTTAGGGATATGTTGAATCAGTTCATCTTTGTTTACCTCAACAACATCCTGATCTTCTCCAAGACCCTTCTTGAACACATCCTGCACATCCTTCAAGTCCTGATTGAGAAGATTGAGAAGTGTGAGTGTCCCAAGTCTCTTTCCTGGGCCACATTAACTCTTCCACCGGCGTCCAATTTTTACAGCCGTTTTATATGGAAATTTCACGGCCCTAAGTCCCAGACCCATTTTGGCTGGACCCCTGAGGCTGACAGGGCATTCATGGAGCTCAAGGGACGTTTCACCTCCGGACCCATCCTTGTTCATCCTGATCCTACTCATCCCTTCATGGTAGAGGTGGATGCCTCGGACACTGGAGCAGGGGCGGTCCTTTCACAGCGGAACGAGCAGAACGAGGGGGACAGGAGAATGCACCCAAGTGCCTTTCTTTGCAAGCGATTCTCGCCAGCGGAACACAACTAAGATGTAGGCAACCGGGAGCTCTTGGCAGTCAAGTGGACCCTTGAGGGGTGGAGACACTGGTTAGAGGGGGCACCTCATCCTTTCGTGATCTAGACAGACCAAAAAAACTTGGTCTCCATTCATGAAGCCAGGAGGTTGAATGCTTGCCAGGCTAGGTGGGCTCTGTTTTTTAACAGGTTCAACTTCACTCTAGTCTATCGCCCGGGATCCAATAATCAGAAAGCAGATGCCATGTCCCGCCAACATGAGGGCTCTAATGAGGAGAGAGAATCTGAGCCCATCATCCCCAGCCCCTCGCATTGTGCCTCCCGTGTTATGGAGTATAGAGACCGCGGTACGACAAGCCCAGACCTGAGAACCTGACTCCGGGGGGGGTCCCACTAACAGACTTTATGTTCCGCGATCAGCCCGTTCTCGAGTGCTACAATGGGGACACTCCTCTAAATTAACTGGGCATCCAGGGGTTAACCAGACACTGGAGTTTCTGAGGCAGAAATGATGGTAGCCCAACATGATTGAGGATGTGAGATCCACCTGTGGCCAAGCTAGTCCTCATGACAGCGACCGGCTGGGTGGCTCCAACCTCTGCCCATCCCCAGCCGGCACTGGTCCCACCTGTCCATAGAATTTATCACAGGGTTACCTCCATCCCAAGGGCTTACCACTAACCTGGTGGTCATGGATCAGTTCTCCAATGCAGCCCATTTCATTGCCTTACCCAAGTTGCCCTCAGCGAATTTGCAAATAAATTCATTAAAAATCCTACAATGTGATTTTCTGGATTTTTTTTTCATTTTGTCTGTCATAGTTGAAGTGTACCTATGATGAAAATTACAGGCCTCTCTCATCTTTTTAAGTGGAAGAACTTACACAATTGGTGGCTGACTAAATACTTTTTGCCTCACTGTATACAGTACCAGTCAAAAGTTTGGACACACCTACTCGTTCCAAGGTTTTTCTTTATATTTAGAATATTCTACATTGTATAATAATAGTGAAGATATCAAAACTATGTCATCAGATGACCTGGCTTCCACAACCAACCTGACCTCAACCCAATTGAGAGGGTTTGGGATAAGTTGGACCGCAGAGTGAAGGAAAAGCAGCAAACAAGTGCTCGGCGTATGTGGGAACTCCTTCAATACTGTTGGGAAAGCATTCCAGGTAATCAATGCAAATGGTGCCTACTTTGAAGAATCGAAAATCTAAAATATATATAGATTTGTTTAACACTGTTTTGGTTTCTACATGATTCCATATGTGTTATTTCATAGTGTTGATGTTTTCACTATTACTCTCCAATATAGAAAATTGTAAAAATAAAGAAAAACCCTTGAATGAGTTGTAAGGGTTCTCGTAGCGAGAAGGATCGGAGGACCAATGTGCAGCGTGGTAAGTGTCCATAATGTTTTTTAATAAAGACAATAGAACACTCGAACAAAAACAACAAACGATGACGTGAATATACAAAACTGAAAACAGTACCGTGTGGACCAAACACTCACACGGGAAACAAACACCCACAACCCAAAAGTGAAACCCAGGCTACCTAAGTATGATTCTCAATCAGGGACAACAATTGACAGCTGCCTCTGATTGAGAACCATACTAGGCCGAACTCAAAAATCAACATAGAATAACAAACATAGACTGCCCACCCAAGTCACCCCCTGACTATACTAAAACAAAGATATAATAACAGAACTAAGGTCAGAACGTGACATGAGTAGGTGTGTTTTGACTGGTACTGTATATAAACTCAGCAAAAAAAGAAACGGCCTCTCACTGTCAACTGCGTTTATTTTCAGCAACATATTGAAATATTTGCATGAACATAACAAGATTAAACAACTGAGACATAAACTGAACAAGTTCCACAGATGTGACTAACAGAAATGGAATAATGTGTTACCCCACTCTCTACCAAGGCACCTGCATGTTCCAGGACATTTCTGGGGGGAATGGCCCTAGCCCTCACCCTCCAATCCAACAGGTCACAGACGTGCTCAATGGGATTGAGATCCAGGCTCTTCACCAGCAATGGCAGAACACTGACATTCTTGTTTTGCAAGAAATCACGCAAAGAACGAGCAGTATGGCTGATGGCATTTTCATGCTGGAGGGCCATGTCAGGATAAGCCTGCAGGAAGGGTACCACATGAGGGAGGAGGATGTCTTCCCTGTAACGCACAGTGTTGAGATTGCCTGCAATGACCACAAGCTCAGTCCGATGATGCTGTGACACACCGCCCCCGACCCTTGACGGACCCTCCACCTCCAAATCGATCCCGCTCTAGAGTACAGGCCTCGGTGTAATGCTCATTCCTTCGACGATAAGCGTAAATCCGACCATCACCCACGGTGAGACAAAAGTGCGACTCGTCAGTGAAGAGCACTTTTTGCCCTGTCTGGTCCAGCGACGGTGGGTTTGGGCCCATAGGCAACGTTGTTGCCGGTGATGTCTGGTGAGGACCTGCCTTTCAACAGGCCTACAAGCCCTCAGTCCAGCCTCTCTCAGCCTATTGCAGACAGTCTGAGCGCTGATGGAGGGATTGTGCGTTCCTGGTGTAACTCGGGCAGTTGTTGTTGCCATCCTGTACCTGTCCCACAGGTGTTGTTACACGTGGTCTGCCACTGCGAAGACGATCAGCTGTTCGTCCTGTCTCCCTGTAGCGCTGTCTTAGGCGTCTCACAGTAGTGCAATTTATTGCCCTGGCCACATCTACAGTCCTCATGCCTCCTTGCAGCATGCCTAAGGCACGTTCACACAGGTGAGCAGGGACCCTTTTTTGGGTGCTTTTCAGAGTCAGTAGAAAGGCCTCTTTAGTGTCCTAATTTTTCATAACTGTGACCTTAATTGCCTACCGTCTGTAAACTGTTAGTTCTACAGGTGCATGTTCATGAATTGTTTATGGTTCATTGAACAAGCATGGGAAACAGTGTTTAAACCCTTTACAATGAAGATCTGTGAAGTTATTTTGATTTTGACTAATTATCTTTGAAAGACAGGGTCCTGAAAAAGGGGCGTTTCTTTTTTTGCTGAGTTTATGTATTTTTTAATGGCAAGACACTGTAAAGTCAATTATTCCTCTGAATAGTATGAATTAGGCTGTTTGAGAAAGTTTGAATTCTTAGCAACCTGCAGACACATTGTTTAAATTACAATATATCAACTTAGTTACTATAGTAGGTCAACTCTGTGCAATTCTACACATTTTGCTATGCAGCTAAGAGAAAATGTTGCAGGTTTAAAGCTATTTGCTTGCAATTCTACATATTCTGCCGTGGAACTGAGAGCACATTAAGCAGTTTTAAAGCTTGTTTCCAGCAATTCTATGCATTTTACCATGGATAATGTGATATTTTGCTAAAATTTTAAAACAAAATGAATACTGATTTAAAAAAAAAATGGAATCTTCAATTTTCCCTGACTGTCTAGCTTTTATTTTGGTGATTGATAGTTCTCAAAGATTATATTATACAAAAATATATAGTTCCATTATCTTTTCTTTGTACTTTATTTCTGGTTTATGTCATTTAAGTTTACACTTAAATCATTTTAGCATCCCTAAAATGTATTTCCCGAAAAATGTATACAATTCGGAAAGTATTCAGACCCCTTACCTTTTTCGATCATTTGTTACGTTACAGCCTTATTAAAAAATGTCATCGTCAATCTACACACAATATACTATAATAACAAAACGAAAACAGGGTTTTAGACATTTTTGGTGTTAAAAAACAAAAATATATTTTTTCTATTGTATTATTGACTGTATGTTTGTTTATTCCATGTGTAACTCTGTGTTGTTGTATGTGTCGCACTGCTTTGCTTTATCTTGGCCAGGTCGTAGTTGTAAACGAGAACTTGAACTCAACTATACTACCTGGTTAAATTAAGGTTAAATACAATTACTAATTAAAAACCACTCAGCCATGCTGCCAAAACAACCTCTATCTCCATAAGAGTGGAGACTGAACACTGCACCAAACTTTCCATTCCGAACTCTGACCAACAGCATTTTAGGAGTGTATGTGAGTTCCTGTGCCTGTGTTAGGGGGCGTTTGATATTCTAAGAATACCACCTACTGTAGAGCACCCATGGAGTTCAATGCCAGGGCATGCCCGTGACCCGACCTCAGCTGCTCCCGGTCCCTGCCAGGTCTGCCAGCCACACTGGGGCATCAAAGGGAGGACAGGCAGAGCACCTGTATCTACCTGTCTATATGAGGGACAAAAGGACAGAACGCTCTCAAGATTCTGTATGCCACCCTATTAATCCATGAGCCAGGGGGGGATGGCCAGGCTCACTTGGGGTGACGATTTCTCATAGTGAATTTCTTGAAGGTCTTTATCCCTAGAGTTGAAGCATGTGTGATAGCAGTGCAGCAATGGCAGCTTTCTCTGTCTTTTCACTCTTTCTGCCATGGCTGCAAAATGAGACATCATCACCCAAAGTGAGCCCGACGGCCCAAATTTGTGGGTCTGGCTCATGGACTACATGCTGTGGCCTCAAAGGCAGAGGTACACTATACCCACAAAAGTATGTGGACACCTGCTCATTGAACATCTCATTCCAATATCATGGGCATTAATATGGAGTTGGTCCCCCCTTTGCTACGATAACAGCCTCCACTCTTCTGGGAAGGCTTTCCACTAGATGTTGGAACATTGCTGCGGGGACTTGCTTCCATTCAGCCACAAGAGCTTTATAGAGGTTTGATACTGATGCTGAGAGATTACGCCTGGCTCACAGTCGGCATTCCAATTCATCCCAAAGGTGTTCAATGGGGTTGAGGCCAGAGCTCTGTGCAGCCCAGTCACGGATCTTGTCAAACCATTTTTGTATGTACCTCGCTTTGTGCACAGGGGCATTGTCATGCTGAAACAGGAAAGAGCCTTCCTCAAACTGTTGCCACAAAGTTGGAAGCACAGAATCATCTAGAATGTCATTGTATGCTGTAGTGTTAAAAGATTTCCCTTCACTGGAACTAAGGGGCATATCGCGAGCCATGAAAAACAGCCCCAGACCATTATTCCTCCACCACCAAAGTTTACAGTTGGCACTATGTATTGGAGCAGGTAGCATACTCCTGACATCTGCCAAACCCAGATTAGTCTGTTGGACTGCCATAAAAGAACGTGTTTCAACTGCTCCAGAGTCCAATGGCGGTGAGCTTTACACCACTCTTAAGCTTGTGTGCGGCTGCTCGGCCATGAAAACCCAATTCATGAAGCTCCCGACAAACAGGTATTGTGCTGACATTGCTTCCAGAGGCAGTTTGGAACTTGGTAGTGAGTGTTGCAACCGATGACAGGTGTTTTTTACGCGCAACGCACTTCAGCACTTCAGCCCCGTTCTGTGAGCTTGTGTGGCCTACCACTTCGTGGCTGAGCCATTGTTGCTCCTTTCCACTTCACAATAACAACACTTACGGTTGACAGCGGGGCAGCTCTAGAATGGCAGAAATTTGATGAACTTTGAAATTGAAATTTGAACTGACTGGTTGGAAAGATGGCATCCTATGATGGTGCCACTTTGAATGTCACTGAGCTCTTTAGTGAGGCCATTCTACTGTTTGTCTATGGAGATTGCATGGTTGTGTGCTCGATTTTATACACCTGTCAGCAACGGGTGTGGCTGAAATAGCCAAATCCACTCATTTGAAGGGGTGTCCACATGCTTTTGTATATACAGTGCATTCAAAAAGTATTCAGACCCCTTCACTTTTTCCAAATTTTTGCAATGCTACAGCCTTAATCTAAAATGGACTTAAAAAATAATAATTCTCATCAATCTACACACAATACCCCATAATGTCAATGCAAAACTGTTTTTTTTCTTTTAATTTTGATAAATAAACATCACATTTGCATAAGTATTCAGATCTTTTACTCAGTACTTTGTTGAAGCACCTTTGGCAGCGATTACAGCCTTGTGTCTTCTTGGGTCTGATGCTACAAGCTTGGCACACCTGTATTCTTCTCTGCAGATCCTCTCAAGCTCAGTCAGGTTGGATGGGGAGCGTCGCTGCACTGCTATTTTCAGGTCTCTCCAAAGATGTTAGATCGGGTTCAAGTCCGGGCTCTGGCTGGTCACTCAAGGACATTCAGAGACTTGTCCCAAAACCACACCTGTGTTCTCTTGGCTGTGTGTTTAGGGTCGTTGTCCTGTTGGAAGGTGAACATTCGCCCCAGTCTAAGGTCCTGAGTGCTCTGGAGCAGGTTTTCATGAAGGATCTCTCTGTAATTTACTCCGTTCATCTTTCCCTCAAACCTGACTAGTCTCCTAGTCATTGTGTGGTATTGTGTGTAGATTGATGAGGGGCATTTAAAAAAAAAATGTTTTTTACGGTTTAATTATTATTTAAAAAATGTAACCTTTATTTAACTAGGCAAGTCAGTTAAGAACAAATTCTTATTTTCAATGCCGGCCTACCCCGGCCAAACCCTAACGACGCTGGGCCAATTGCGCGGCTGTAATGTAACAAAATGTGGGAAATGGGTCTAAATACTTTCCGAATGCACTGTATCTATGTATCTTATGTGTTAACTAAGCAGATCAAAGAGCACTGAGACGTAAATAGGGTTGCAAAATTCAGGGAACTTTCAACAAATTCCCTGGTTTTCCAGAAATCCTGGGTGGTGGATTCATCTTTCTGTCCCTTGATCGGCCCACCTTGACCAAAGCAGTTCAATTACAGGTCACTGAGGCCCTAAGGTACCAAGCACTAAACCGCTAATCCCCATGCTTTATTGGAGTGAGAAAAAATCCAATTCCAGAGATCTGTAATTCCATAAACCTTATTAGGTACCACAGTGGCTGTTCTATCTCTGGGGACCAGGGATTGAGTGGAGAGGAAGGAACAGGGAAGGAGAGGAGAGGCTAGCGCTAGGGCAGGGACCCTCTCAACTCTGGAAGACAAAGAGAGGAAAGAAGGGGAGGGAAATTGGAAGAAATGGAACTGAATGATGAGAAGATGAACACAGAAACGGAAGAAAAGAGAGTCAGAATGATCAAGACAGATCCATAGCCAGGGGTTGCAATCTTGTTACTCCTACAAGAATGCTTCCAAATAGATATGCAGAAGTGTTGAAGCTTAAGCTGTCTATCTAAATGATGAGCCACAGAATCTTTACAAGAACACACTAATCATTTACCTCTCTTTCTGTAGTCATAATAACATGGAGTTGTAGATGAGGATTCTGTCAATTATGAAAACCTTCACATGGTATGTTACAGTATCTTCATGCAGCAAATGAAAAGTTGAAGTAATTTTAAAAGATGAGAGAACATGAGGAACTCATTGCCTCTGTCAGAAACATCAATCACTGTCCACATATGATTGGCTTCCTTCTCTTCTCCTGTTGCTCACCATGGCGCCTTTAATGTTTGTTCCAATTCCACCACTGCACCACTACTGTAGTAATTTAATCAGAGCATCGATGGGCAACTTAGCACCACTGTTACCTAAGACCTGTCTTCCATTGTTGTCCCTCCCTGTTGTCCAGGAGGGAGGAGAGAAGGAGGGCGGGTGTGTTTGTTTCCTCCTGCTGTCCTAATGGGGAACATGGGAAATGCCTCAGAAGGGGATGGTGACCGATGCAGAAAACAATTTTTGTTGAAAAGGGGATGGCAGGGATGCAGAGGGTAAGATGACGATGGTCATGATAATAATTGTTATAATGATAAGGATGCTTGTGACCTCAACCAAAGCATCTCAGACTGAAGGGTATGAGTACTTAAAGATTTCTGCACTTGAAAATATGAGTGAAACTACAAAGTTTATTTGAAAAGTAATTCAACACCATGACAGACAAAATTGATCAGAGGACGACACAAAACCAGTGATCTATTTGAAATCGAAGGTTGAATCTTACTGACAACCCTGGTGTTAGATATGTCCAGTGTAGGAGCCCAGTGTTCATTTATCTCCAGTGATGCAGGACTCTTAAGTCTCCACTCTGGGGCTGACTGGATGGCTGTAATTAAATTTCTCTGCAGGACACAGACACTGCAGCATTGCTCACATAGATGGCAGATTGGAATCACATCGCACAAGCCTCCACACAAACAGCACACATACACACATATAGAAACAGTCTTCTCTCGGGACATCAGTTCATCAGAAAGTGACACTTCAAACCCTAATTAAAGAGGCCCTCTCAGCCACTATCATTAAAGAGTAGAGCTGCAGGCTGAGATTAAAACAGTGATCTCCAGATATCTTATCATTACAGGGCCTAGCACACAATAGCTCATACATACTGATGAACAGGGAACTCAGAGGAACAGGGCTAGTTACAGGCCTCACTCATTGCTAAAAAAGAATAGAGACAGTCACCATCATCCAAATCAGCCTCCAGTGTTAATCATGCTCTTTACATCTCAGTCTTTCAGCATAATTTTGTCTCCTCTTTCAACCTTCAGCTCTGTCTATAATTGGCCTAATGAAGAGTGGAGGTGAAGTGAGCAGCCACACCAGAAGCATGTCACCTTGAGTGTTATCACTGTCACTGATATCTGTCTCCTGTCACTCCTGTGGGCTGGCTCTGTAGTTAGTGTGTAATGGCCTGCCAATATGTCTTCCCCCTATCTGGGAGACACCAGACGTGTCCTGTACTCAAGTCAACAACTGTCAATACTACAGTCTCTACATGCAGTATCTACAGTTTATAACATTCTACACTCATGCATGTTTGCATAGCTTTGAACCAAACTCTCTCCAAGCACATGTAAGCACATTCCCTCTTAAACTTAGACTACACATGCAACCCTTTTATGTTTTCCCACTGAGCCACAGCAGACAGCCTCTTAGCAGGTCTCAAAGTTAAGCCTAGAGCTGAGAGTGTGTGTGAGGACAAAGACAGAAAGAGCATACAAGGTATAATGTGTGTGTGTGTGTGTGTGTGTGTGTGTGTGTGTGTGTGTGTGTGTGTGTGTGTGTGTGTGTGTGTGTGTGTGTGTGTGTGTGTGTGTGTGTGTGTGTGTGTGTGTGTGTGTGTGTGTGTGTGTGTGTGTGTGTGTGTGTGTGTGTGTGCATGTGTGAATCAGCGTAATGCCAGGGGGCTAGCTGACAGGTTGACTAAACAGGAGCAGCCTCCTCCAGTCCACCGTCTAGCAGAGAAAAGAGGCCAGTTGAGCTGGGGGCTGGCTCCAGCCTCCAGCAGCAGAATGCTCAGTAAATAATGAATGTCTTAACTACAGATCTCTGCTACCTCTAACAAACAGCTCTCCATCCCTCCAGTCAGTAGCAGCAGCTAGCCATCCAGGCAGCCAAACCAGTCTCAGTCATTAATATTTCAGCCTTAGTTCTACTCTCTATCTCAGCACTCAGAGAGCACTCACTACCGCCTGATCCTTTTGACCCATAAAGACACAGACAAAACACTGATGTGAACATCTAAACTCGTCCAGCCTACTGCCTGGGACATGACAAGAGAGCTGTTTCTTCTCTGTAGTGTATCTATTTTTGAAAGAACAATTGTTGTGCATGTACATTCAACAAAGAACATATTTCCATGTTCTTTAACAATGGCGTTATACTGTATACACCTGATATAAACACAAGATTAAATAATACAGTATTTTCTCATATATTATGACAATGCGAAGACCAACTGGAAAACCAAAAGAATGTGAAATATCAGAGAGAGGACCTAACCAATAAGGTAACCCAAAAGAACAGAAACCACATTAAGAACACATATGAGTGGAGTCAGTGTGAGCAGAAAAATGCTCTACAAGATGGAAGAATCTGTTAACTCCTTTCTTGATAAACCTAGGGGGAAATCGTAAACTTTCGGAATAATCTGTAAAAATCAGTGCCCTATTTATAAAAGAACCAAACTCCTGTGCTAATAGGCACAGTATTGGCATCTCAAGTTGCCCACTAACATGAAGCAGTGACTTACTGTAATAATGCTTTTTATAAAGCTACATGCCTAATGGGCTGTGCTGAGACAATGATTTATCAGTGACCCAAGCCCTGATCAGATAATCCCTACCATCGTGTCGCTGAGTTGTCGTAGTGTTGCTGCAAATGTACATTGTCCCAGGGGCGTTGGCAGTCATAATGTAAGTAACCTAATTTATGTCCCTCTAACTCCTCTGAATGCGTCTGTCAATCCTACAGCTGTTGTATACATTAATCATGCGCCTATGAATCGGAGCAATGCTGTTAGCACTGAGGTGGTTTTCCGTTGTAGGATATCCACTGTGTGAAGCTCACCATGCACATCAGCTCAAACGTAAATATCACTGTCATGTCTACCTCTCATAAGCCTCCCATTAAAGCAATAAAGCACACCAGAAAAGTTATAAAAATAGACCACATTAACATATGTAGTCTAAGAAATAAGGTTCATGAAATCGATAACATTCTAGTAACAGATAACATTCATATATATTCATTATCTCTGAAACTCACTTAGATAATTAATAACTTTGATGATACAGTGCTAGCAATACATGGTTTCAACATCTTCAGAAGAGACAGGAATACCAATGGTGGTGTTTACATATATGTCCAGAGTCATAAATTATGACAGACACTTACCACGCTGCATATTGGTCCGATCCTTCTTACTCTTCCTCAGACGAAGAGGAGATTCGTTACAGAACCACCCACCACAACTGGACCAAGCAGCGTGGTAACCAGGAGCAGAGCGTTCTCTACTCCTGGACATGGGAGGAGATTTTGGACGGTAGGGGACCCTGGGCACAGGCTGGGGAATATTGCCGCCCCCGGGAAGAGCTGGAGACAGCCAAAGCCGAGCAGCGACATTATGAGGAGTTTGCACGGCAGCGCAACAGGGATGAGAGGCAGCCCCAAAACTTTCTTGGGGAGGGGCACACGGGGAGTGTGGCTAAGTCAGGTAGGAGACCTGAGCCAACTCCCCGTGCTTACCGTGGCGAGAGGTGGACCGGGCAGGCACCATGTTATGCCGTGAAGCGCACGGTGTCCCCAGTGCGCAGGCATAGCCCGGTGCGCTACATCGCAGCACCTCCTATCGGCCGGGCTAGAGTGGGCATCGAGCCAGGGGAAATGAGGCCGGCTCAGCACATTTTGTCTCCAGTGCGTCTCCTCGGCGCGGGGTATATGGCACCAGCCCTACGCATGGTGTCCCCGGTTCGCCAGCACAGCCCAGTGCGGTCTGTTCCACCCAGCCGCACCTGCCGGGCTACGGGGAGTATCCAGCCAGGACAGGTTGTGCAGGCTCGGTGCTCGAGACCTCCAGTGCACCTCCACGGTCCGGTCCATCCAGTGCCTCCTCCACGCACCAGGCCTCCTGTGGCAACCTCACGCACCAGGCTGTCTCTCCGTCTCCTCCCTCCAGGTGCTCCCTCCTGTCTAGCACTTCCAGGGTCTCCCTCCTGTCCAGCTCTGCCAGAGTCTCCCTCCTTTCCAGTGCTGCCAGAGTCTCCCTCCTGTCCAGCGCTGCCAGAGCCACCCGTCAGTCAGGAGCTGCCAGAGCCGCCCGTCAGTCAGGAGCTGCCAGAGGTACCCTTCACTCCGGAACCGCTGGAATTGCCGGAGTCGCCCTTCACCCCGGCACTGCAGGAATCGCCCTTCACTCCGGTGCTGCTGGAGTCGCCCTTCACGCCGGCGCCGCAGGAGCCTCCCGCTTGTCCGCCGTTGCCGGAATCTCCCGTCTATTCGCAGCCCGCTGTAAGGGTCCCGAGTCCGAGGTCGGCTCCAAAGGTGCCACTTAAGTGGGCCAAGACTATGGTGGAGTGGGGCCCACGTCCCGCGCCAGAGCCGCCACAGAGGACAGGTGCCCACCCAGACCCTCCCCTATGGGGTTAGGTTTTGCGTCTGGAGTCCGCACCTTTTGGGGGGGGGGGGGGGTACTGTCACGTCCTGACCTTAGTTCCTTTTGTATGTTTCTATTTTAGGTTGGTCAGGGCGTGAGTTGGGGTGGACATTCAATGTTTTTGTTCCATGTTTGGTATTTCTATGTGTTTGGCCTGGTATGGTTCCCAATCAGAGGCAGCTGTCAATCGTTGTCTCTGATTGAGAACCATACTTAGGTAGCCTGTTTTCCCACTCTTGTTTGTGAGTGGTTGTTTTCTGTTTAGTGTATGTCACCTTACAGAACTGTTTTGTTTCTTCCCATTTAACTTTGTTATTTTGGTTTGTGCGTTCAGTCAATAAATTATGACGGACATTTACCACACTGCATATTGGTCCGATCCTTCTTACTCTTCCGCAGACGAGATTCGTTACACTGGGCCTAATATAAACTCAGCAAAAAATAAACGTCCTCTCCCTGTCAACTGCATTTATTTAACTTAACATGTGTAAATATTTGTATGAACATAACAAGATTCAACAACTGAGACATAAACTGAACAAGTTCCACAGACATGTGACTAACAGAAATGGAATAATATGTCCCTGAACAAAGGGGGGTCAAAATCTAAATTTACAGTCAGTATCTGGTGTGGCCACCAGCTGCATTAAGTACTGCAGTGCATCTCCTCCTCATGGACTGCACCATATTTTTTGCTGTGAGATGTTACCCCACACCTCCACCAAGGCACCTGCAAGTTCACAGACATTTCTGGGGGGGAATGGCCCTAGCCCTCCCCCTCCGATCCAACAGGGTCCAGACGTGCTCAGTGGGATTGAGATCCGGGCTCTTCGCTGGCCATGGCAGAACACTGACATTCTTGTTTTGCAGGAAATCACGCAAAGAACGAGCAGTATGGCTGGTGGCATTGTCATGCTGGAGGGTCATGTCAGAATGATCCTGCAGGAAGGGTACCACATGAGGGACGAGGATATCCCTGTAACACACAGAGTTGAGATTGCCTGCAATGACAACAAGCTCAGTCCGATGATATTGTGACACACCGCCCCAGACCACGACGGACCCTCCACCTCCAAATCGATCCTGCTCCAGAGTACAGGCCTCGGTGTAACGCTCATTCCTTAAATTCCTCATTCCTACGATAAACTCGAATCCAACCATCACCCCTGGTGAGACAAAACCGCGACTCGTCAGTGAAGAGGACTTTTTGCCAGTCCTGTCTGATCCAGAAACGATGGGTTTGTGCCAATGATTCTTATGTTGAAGATGTAAATAATATTTGCTGGTCTGTGATGTGTAATGAGGAGCAATCAGACTCTGCACTTGACACATTTATGAAATTGCTTATTCCAGTTACCAATAAGCAAGCACTATTAAGAGAATGACTGTAAAACCTATAGATTGATGAGGAATTTAAAAATTGTGTAGTTGAGAGGGATGAGGCAAGATGAATGGCAAATAAGTCTGGCTGCACAGCCGATTGTCAAATGTTCTGCAAATTGAGAAATCATGTTACTCAACTTAACAAAAAGTAGAAACTGTACTGTGAAACAAAGATACATTATTTAAAGAATGATGGTAAAAAAGCTTTGGAGCAAGTTAAATTAGCTCCATCATTCATTGAATCAGATGACATCACAAAACAACTTTAATTATTTTTTTCATTTGCAAGATTAGCAAACTTAGGCATGCCAACAGCATGACATGCCAACAACAAATGCTGAACCAACACATCCATGCATAACTGACCAAATTATGAAAGACAAACGTTGTCATTTTGAATTCTGTAAAGTGAGTGTGGTAGATGTGAAACAATTATTGGTGTCTATCAACAATGACCAGCCACCTGAATCTGAACATTTGGATGGAAAATTATTGAGGATGATAGCGGACGATATTGCCACTCCTATTTGCCATCTCTTCAATCTAAGTGTACATGAAAGTGTGTGTCCTCAGGCCTGGAGGGAAGCAAAGTCATTCCGCTACCCAAGAATAGCAAAGCACTCATTACTGGCTCAAACAGCTGACCAATAAGCCTGTTACCAACCCTTAGTAAACTTTTGGATAAAAAAAATGTGTTTGACCATATACAATGCAATTTCACTGTAAACAAATTAACAACAGATTTTCATCTCGCTTATAGGGAAGGGCATTCAATGTGTAAGGCACTTACACAAATGACTGATGATTGGCTGAGAGAAATTTATAATACAAAGATTTGAGAGCTGTTTTGTAAGACTTAAGTGCAGCTTTTGACATTATCGATAATAATCTGCTGCTGGAAAAACGTACAGTACTAGTCAAAAGTTTGGAAACACCTTATTCAAGTTCAAGTTTTTCTTAAACCTTTTTTTTTAACCTTTTTCTACATTGTTTTAATAGTGAAGACATCAAAATGATAAAATAACACATATGGAATCATGTAGTAACCAAAAAAGTGTTCATCAAATTAAAATATATTTCATATTTGAGATTCTTCAAAGTAGCCACCCTTTGCCTTGATGACAGCTTTGCACACTCTTGGCATTCTCTCAACCAGCTTGAAAGAGTTCCCACATATGCTGAGCACTTGTTGGCTGCTTATCCTTCACTCTGCAGTCCAACTCATCGCAAACCATCTCAATTGGGTTGAGGTTGGGTGATTGTGGAGAACAGTTTATCTGATCCAGCACTCCATCACTCTCCTTCTTGTTCAAATGGCCCTTACACAGACTGGAGGTGTGTTGGGTCATTGTTCTGTTGAAAAACAAATGATAGTCCCACTAAGTGCAAACCAGATGGGATGGCATATCGCTGCAGAATGCTGTGGTAGCCATGCTGATTAAGTGTGAATTCTAAATAAATCACCTACAGTGTCACCAGCAAAGCACCCCCACACAATCACACCTCCTCCTCCATGCTTCACGGTGGGAACAATAAATCCGTTCACCTACTCTGCGTCTAACCAAGACACGGTGGTTGGAACCCAAAATCTCAAATTTGGTCTCATCAGACCAAAGGACAGATTTCCACTTGTCCATTGCTCATGTTTCTTGGCCTAAGCAAGTCTCTTATTCTTAATGGTGTCCTTTAGTAGTGGTTTCTTTGCAGAAATTTGCCCATGGAGGCCTGATTCACACAGTCTCCTCTGAACAGTTGATGTTGAGATTTCGGTTACTTGAACTCTGTGAAGCATCTATTTGGGCTGTAATTTCTGAGACTGGTAACTCTAATGAACTTATCCTCTGCAGCAGAGGTAACTCTGGGTGGCGGTCCTTTCCTGTGGCGGTCCTCAAGAGAGCCAGTTTCATAATAGCGCTTGATAGTTTTAGCGACTGCAAAGAAGCTTTCAAAGTTCTTGACATTTTCCGTATTAACTGACCTTCATGTCTTAAAGTAATCATGGACTGTCGTTTCTCTTTGTTTGAGTTGTTCTTGCAATAATATTGACTTTGTCTTTTACCAAATAGGGCTATCGTCTGTATACCACCCCTAACTTGTCACAACACAACTCAAACACATTAAGAAGGACAGAAATTCCACAAATTAACTTTTAACAAGGCACACCTGTTAATTTAAATGCATTCCAGGTAACTACCTCATGAAGCTGGTTGGGAGAATGCCAAGAGTGTGCAAAGCTGTCATCAAAGCAAAGGGTTGCTACTTTGAAGAATCTCAAATGTAAAACATATTTTGATTTGTTTAACACTGTCTTGGTTTCTACATGATTCCATATGTGTTATTTCATAGTTTTGATGTCTTCACTATTATTCTACAATGTAGAAAATAGTAAAATAGAAAATAGTAAAATAAATGAGAAGGTGTATCCAAACTTTTGACTGGTACTGTATGTGTTATGGCTTTACATCCACAGCTATATTGTGGATCAAGAGTTACCTGTCTATCAGACCACAGAGGGTGTTATTAAATGGACTCCTCTCCAACATAATCCAGGTAGTCAAGAATTCCCCAGGGCAGCTGTCTAGGTTTATTACTTTTCAAAATCTTTACTAATGACCTGCCACTGGCTCTGAGTAAAGCCAGTGTGTTTATGTATGCTGATGGATCAACACGACACACGTCAGCTACCACAGCAAGTGAAATCACTGCAACACTTAACAAAGAGCTGCAGTCAGTTTCAGAATGGGTGGCAAAAAACAAGTTAGTCCTTATATTTCTAATACTAAAAACATTGTATTTGGAACAAATATTTCACTAAACCCTAAACCTCAACTAAATCATGTAATTCATAAAGTGGAAATTGAGCAAGTTGAGGAGACCCTTGAATTATAAACTGTCAAGGCCAAAACATATTGATACAACAGGAGCTAAGATGGGGAGAGGTCTGTTCATAATTCTGGTCATAATTTCTTAACAGGCCCTAGTTCTGTCGCACCTGGACTACTGTCCCGTTGTGTGGTCAGGTGCCACAAAGAGGGGCTTAGGAAAATTGCAATTGGCCCAGAACAGGGCAGCACGGCTGGCCATTAAATGTACACAGAGATCTAACAATAATAATATGCATGTCAATCTCTCCTGGCTCAAATTCCACAACAGCCCAATGCAAAGTCAAACACTTTGTGAAGGTGTTCAGTGCCACCTGCTTGTGAGTATTCTGTCCTCCTCCAATAAGCAGAGGAGATGATGATGATGATGGTGGTGGTGACAGTAAATCTCATGGAGGCGAGTCCAATAGAGAAGAGCAGTGAAGTGTAAAGTAGAGCAAAGCTACAGTACTATACCTCCCAGCTGTGCTCCTCAGCAGCGATGTCCCTGGTTGGAGCGAGTGAGGCGACACACGTAGGATACACACAAAGCTCTGTCCGTCGGTTCACACACACACCTGCTCTGACCAGTCCTGGACACACTCCTGTCCTGTGCCCTAGTGTCCGCTCTGCTGGCAGTCTGAGAGTCTAACCCCCACATAGCCCGACGTTGAAAGCCTACTGTTATAGATGCACACACAAGTGAAAGGAGGGAGGCGTGGTTTCAGATGAGATAGATAAAAGAGGGAGGGAGAAGGAGAGAAGGTCCCTCAATCTGCAATTCATTTTTTCCTCACTCCCCCTTTCACAGCGTCTCTGTCTCCCTTTCCCTCTCTATCACATAATTATCTTGTACTCTTTAACATTCACTCACACACACTCCTGAAATGCTCTAGCTCTCTTTTTCTCCAACACACTGAAACTCCCTCTGTTTCTCCATCTCTCTTCCTCCTCGTGGTCCTCACGGTCTCCCCCTCTTTCTCTATCCCCTTCTCTTTTTCTCCCACTCTTTTCTTCATATCTCTTTCTACTTGTCAATTTCACCCTAATTTTCTCCCTGTCTCTTTCTCTCTCTTTCTCTCGCTCGACTCTCATTCATGTGGCTGTGGTGTGTGTGAGTGAATCAGGGCAGATCTAGCCATCTGTTGGAGCCTCTGCGCTTTACCTATTCACAGACTCATAAAGGCAGGGCCAGGGAGAAGAGAGAGAGAAAGGAAGGGGAGGGAACCAGGGATCAATCTTAATGCTGGAGGGCGGGAGGGAGGGAGAGGGAGAGGGAGAGGGAGAGGGAGAGGGAGAGGGAGAGGGAGAGGGAGAGGGAGGGAGAGGGAGAGGGAGAGGGAGAGGGAGAGGGAGAGGGAGAGTTTGGCATACACACTATATTTATTAGCCTGGCACCTCTAATAGGCTCGCTGGCATGGCCATGCCCGTTTAGAGGAACAGCACCAACAACCTGAAGAGAGGAATATGCATTCAAGTACAAACGCATGCACACCCACCCAACACCACGCCCACACACCATACACACATGAATGCATACACACACACACACACACACATGCACACACTTACTGTCAGAGTAAAACAGAGCAAAATTTCCCATACACATCCCTAAATACAGTATCTTCATCGTAATGTAGCCAATGCTTTCATTTTCTTGTTTGTATAGCAGGTTGACATTTATTGTCATTAGTCTTGTCCTGGAGGCAGAACTGAGCAATCACTAACGGCAAAGTCCAAATTGGCTATATTGTAAAAATTCACAAAAAACAAAAACAGCAAATGATGAAAATAGCTTTTTGGTCTTCATTTAAGGTTCGGGTTAGTCATTAGTGTTAGCAGTGTGGTTTGGGTTAAGATTAAGTTTAAAATCAGATTTTATTACTTTGTAGCTGTGCCAGCTCGTGACCACTCTGCAAAGCTGCCTCCAGAACAAGATTCATGACAAAAAACACTAACCTAAAAAATCAAATCAAATTTTATTTGTCACATACACATGGTTAGCGGATGTTAATGCGAGTGTAGCGAAATGCTTGTGCTTCTAGTTCCGACAATGCAGTAATAACCAACAAGTAATCTAACTAACAATTCCTAATCTACTGTCTTATACACAGTGTAAGGGGATAAAGAATATGTACATAAGGATATATGAGTGAGTGATGGTACAGAGCAGCATAGGCAAGATACAGTAGATGGTATCGAGTACAGTATATACATGTGAGATGAGTATGTAAACAAAGAGGCATAGTTAGTGGCTAGTGATACATGTATTACATAAGGATGCAGTCGATGATATAGAGTACAGTATATAGGTATGCATATGAGATGAATAATGTAGGGTATGTCATGTCTTGTTATGTCTGTTCCTGTCCTTTCTCTTCACTTAGGTTACCTTCTCTGTCTCTCATTCCTCAGCTGTTCTACATCTGCCCTAACTAGCTCTTTCACTCTTCCCCACCTGTTCTCTCTTCCCCCTCTGATTAGGTCTCTATTTCTTTCTCTGTTCCTGCTACTTTCAGTGTCTGATTCTTGTTTGTGTTTTTTGATGCCAGAAGCAAGCTGTCGTCTCGTTTGCTTCCACCTTGTCCTGTCCTGTCGGAGTCTGCCTGGCAGGAGCATCCTGCACTATACTAACGTTCTTTTTGTTCCGCTGACAACGTTGGAAGAGGATTTATGCCATTTCTGTATTTTCATTAAAGAACTCTGTTTTCTGTTAAAACCGCTTTTGGGTCTTCACTCAAGTTCATAACAGAAGAATCAGACCAAGAATGGACCCAGCGGCTCCGGACCCTTTTCACTCCACCGTCGAGATCCAGGGAGCGATGCTAGGCAGACACGAGGAGGAATTGTCTGCTGCTCAACATGCCGTTGAGACCCTGTCCGTCCAAGTCTCCGACCTCACAAGACAGGTTCACCAACTCCACCTCGATCCACCGCCCACTTCCAGGGTTTCCGAGTCTCCGGAGCCCAGGATCAACAACCCGCCGTGTTACTCTGGGGAGCCCACTGAGTGCCGCTCATTCCTCACTCAGTGTGATGTGGTGTTCTCTCTCCAGCCCAACACTTACTCCAGGAGCGCAGCCCGCATCGCCTACGTCATTTCTCTCCTTACCGGACGGGCGCGCGAGTGGGGCACGGCAGTCTGGGAGGCGAGGGCTGAGTGTATTAACCAGTATCAGGACTTTAAGGAGGAGATGATACGGGTTTTTGACCGTTCTGTTTTTGGCGAGGAGGCTTCCAGGGCCCTGTCTTCCCTATGTCAGGGGAATAGATCCATAACGGATTATTCTATTGAGTTTCGCACTCTCGCTGCCTCTAGTGACTGGAACGAGCCGGCTTTGCTCGCTCGTTTTCTGGAGGGTCTCCACGTCGAGGTTAAGGATGAGATCCTCTCCCGGGAGGTTCCTTCCAGTCTGGACTCCTTAATAGCTCTCGCTATTCGCATAGAGCGACGGTTTGATCTTCGTCGCCGAGCTCGTGGAAAGGAGCTCACGTTCTCCGTTGCTCCCCTCTCCACATCACTGCCACCTGCCGCATCACTGCCACCCTCCTCCGCCGGCTCGGATGCTGAGCCTATGCAGCTGGGGGGTATTCGCATCTCGGCCAAGGAGAGGGAACGGAGAATCACCAATCGCCTCTGTCTCTACTGCGGCTCCGCTGGTCATTTTGTCACCTCATGTCCAGTAAAAGCCAGAGCTCATCAGTAAGAGGAGGGCTACTGGTGAGCGCAACTACTCAGGCCTCTCCTTCTGGATCACGCACTACCTTTCCGGTCCATCTCCGCTGGCCCGGTTCATCTGCTTCCTGCAGTGCCTTGATAGACTCTGGGGCGGAGGGCTGTTTTATGGACGAGACCTGGGCTCGGGAACATGACATTCCTCTCAGACAGTTAGGGGAGCCCAGGGCCTTGTTCGCTTTAGATGGTAGTTCTCTCCCCAAGATTCAGCGTGAGACGCTGCCTTTAACCCTCACTGTCTCTGGTAATCATAGCGAAACCATTTCTTTTTTAATTTTTCGTTCACCTTTTACACCTGTTGTTTTGGGTCATCCCTGGCTAGTGCGCCATAACCCTTCTATTAATTGGTCTAGTAATACTATCCTATCCTGGAATGTTTCTTGTCATGTAACCTGTTTAATGTCTGCTATCCCTCCTGTTTCCTCTGTCTCTTCTTCACAGGAGGAGCCTGGCGATTTGACAGGGGTGCCGGAGGAGTATCACGATCTGCGCTCGGTGTTCAGTCGTTCCAAGGCCACTTCTCTCCCTCCACACCGGTCGTATGACTGTAGTATTGATCTCCTTCCGGGAACTACTCCCCGGGGTAGATTATACTCTCTGTCGGCTCCCGAACGTAAGGCTCTCGAGGATTATTTGTCGGTTTCGCTCGACGCCGGTACCATAGTCTCCTCCTCCTCCCCCGCCGGAGCGGGGTTTTTTTTTGTTCAGAAGAAGGACGGGTCCCTGCGCCCATGCGTGGATTATCGAGGGCTGAATGACATAACAGTTAAGAATCGTTATCCGCTTCCTCTTATGTCTTCAGCCTTCGAGATCCTGCAGGGAGCCAGGTTTTTCACCAAATTGGACCTTCGTAACGCCTACCATCTCGTGCGCATCAGGGAGGGGGACGAGTGGAAGACGGCGTTTAACACTCCGTTAGGGCACTTTGAATACCGGGTTCTTCCTTTCGGCCTCGTTAACGCTCCAGCTGTCTTTCAGGCACTAGTTAACGACGTCCTGAGAGACATGCTGAACATTTTTGTTTTCGTTTACATGGACGATATCCTGATTTTTTCACCGTCTCTCTCGATTCATGTTCAGCACGTGCGACGCGTCCTCCAGCGCCTTTTGGAGAACTGTCTTTATGTGAAGGCTGAGAAGTGCACTTTTCATGCCGCCTCTGTCCCTTTTCTCGGTTCCGTTATTTCCGCTGAGGGCATTAAGATGGATCCCGCTAAGGTCCAGGCTGTCATTGATTGGCCCGTTCCTAAGTCACACGTTGAGCTGCAGCGCTTTCTGGGCTTCGCTAATTTCTACCGTCGTTTCATCCGTAATTTCGGTCAGGTGGCAGCTCCTCTCACAGCCCTTACTTCTGTTAAGACGTGCTTTAAGTGGTCCGTTTCCGCCCAGGGAGCTTTTGATCTTCTTAAGAATCGTTTTACATCCGCACCTATTCTTGTTACACCTGACATCTCTAGACAGTTTGTTGTTGAGGTTGACGAGTCAGAGGTGGGCGTGGGAGCCATTCTTTCTCAGCGCTCTCTCTCTGACGGCAAGGTCCATCCTTGCGCGTTTTTCTCTCATCGCTTATCGCCGTCAGAACGTAACTATGATGTTGGTAATCGCGAACTGCTCGCCATCCGCTTAGCCCTAGGCGAATGGCGACAGTGGTTGGAGGGGGCGACCGTTCCTTTTGTCGTTTGGACTGACCATAGGAACCTTGAGTACATCCGTTCAGCCAAACGACTTAATGCGCGTCAGGCTCGTTGGGCTCTGTTTTTCGCTCGTTTCGAGTTTGTTATTTCTTATCGTCCGGGCTCAAAAAACACCAAACCTGATGCTTTATCTCGTCTCTTCAGTTCTTCTGAGGTCTCCACCGACCCCGATGGGATTCTCCCTGAGGGGCGTGTTGTCGGGTTGACTGTCTGGGGAATTGAGAGGCAGGTAAAGCAAGCACTCGCTCACACTCCGTCGCCGCGAGCTTGTCCTAGGAACCTTCTGTTCGTTCCCGTTCCTTCTCGTCCGGCCGTTCTTCAGTGGGCCCACTCTGCCAAGTTAGCCGGCGTTCGGGGTACGCTCGCTTCCATTCGCCAGCGTTTCTGGTGGCCCACTCGGGAACGTGACGCGCGTCGATTTGTCGCCGCTTGTTCGGTCTGCGCGCAGACTAAGTCTGGGAACTCTCCTCCTGCCGGCCGTCTCAGACCGCTTCCCATTCCCTCTCGACCGTGGTCTCACATCGCTTTAGATTTTATCACCGGACTGCCTTCATCAGCGGGGAGGACAGTTATTCTTACGGTTGTCGATAGATTCTCTAAGGCGGCTCATTTCATTCCTCTCGATAAGCTCCCTTCTGCTAAGGAGACGGCTCAGATCATTATCGAGAATGTTTTCCGAATTCATGGCCTTCCGTCTGACGTCGTTTCCGACAGAGGCCCGCAGTTCACGTCTCAATTTTGGAGGGAGTTTTGCCGTTTGATTGGGGCTTCCGTCAGTCTCTCGTCCGGCTTTCATCCCCAGTCTAACGGTCAAGCCGAACGGGCCAATCAGACTGTTGGTCGCATTTACGCAGTCTTTCTTTTCATAACCCTGCGTCTTGGTCAGAACAGCTCCCCTGGGCAGAGTACGCCCACAACTCGCTTCCCTCGTCTGCTACCGGTCTATCCCCTTTTCAGTGTAGCCTCGGGTACCAGCCTCCGCTGTTCTCATCTCAGCTCGCCGAGTCCTGCGTCCCCTCCGCTCAGGCTTTTGTCCAGCGTTGCGGCGCACCTGGAAGGGGGTCAGGTCGGCACTTTGCCGTAATAGGGCGCAGACTGTGAGGGCCGCTAATTAGGACCAAGAGTCCTAGATATTGTTGCGGTCAGAGAGTATGGCTCTCCACTCAGAACCTTCCCCTTAGGACAGCTTCTCGCAAGTTGGCCCCGCGGTTCATTGGTCCGTTCCGTATTTCCCAGGTCATTAATCCTGTCGCAGTGCGACTTCTTCTCCCGCTATCTTCGTCGCATTCACCCGGTCTTCCATGTCTCCTGTGTTAAGCCCGTTCTTGCGCCCCGCTCGTCCCTCCCCCCATCCTTGTCGAGGGCGCACCCATCTAGGGTTCGTAAGATTTTGGACATGCGCCCTCGGGGCCGTGGTCATCAGTACCTAGTGGATTGGGAGGGGTACGGTCCTGAGGAGAGGAGTTGGGTTCCCTCTCGGGACGTGCTGGACCGTTCGCTGATCGATGATTTCCTCCGTTGCCGCCAGGTTTCCTCCTCGAGTGCGCCAGGAGGCGCTCGGTGAGTGGGGGGTACTGTCATGTCTTGTTATGTCTGTTCCTGTCCTTTCTCTTCACTCTCTCTCTCTGCTGGTCTTTTTAGGTTACCTTCTCTGTCTCTCATTCCTCAGCTGTTCTACATCTCCCCTAACTAGCTCTTTCACTCTTCCCCACCTGTTCTCTCTTCCCCCTCTGATTAGGTCTCTATTTCTTTCTCTGTTCCTGCTACTTTCAGTGTCTGATTCTTGTTTGTGTTTTTTGATGCCAGAAGCAAGCTGTCGTCTCGTTTGCTTCCACCTTGTCCTGTCCTGTCGGAGTCTGCCTGGCAGGAGCATCCTGCACTATACTAACGTTCTTTTTGTTCCGCTGACAACGTTGGAAGAGGATTCATGCCATTTCTGTATTTTCATTAAAGAACTCTGTTTTCTGTTAAAACCGCTTTTGGGTCTTCACTCAAGTTCATAACAGGGTAAGTAACATTATATAAGGTAGCATTGTTTAAAGTGGCTAGTGATATATTTACAACATTTCCCATCAATTCCCATTATTAAAGTGGCTGGAGTTGAGTCAGTGTCAGTGTGTAGGCAGCAGCCACTCAATGTTAGTGGTGGCTGTTTAACAGTCTGATGGCCTTGAGATAGAAGCTGTTTTTCAGTCTCTCGGTCCCAGCTTTGATGCACCTGTACTGACCTCGCCTTCTGGATGATAGCGGGGTGAACAGGCAGTGGCTCGGGTGGTAGATGTCCTTGATGATCTTTATGGCCTTCCTGTAACATCGGGTGGTGTAGGTGTCCTGGAGGGCAGGTAGTTTGCCCCCGATGATGCGTTGTGCAGACCTCACTACCCTCTGGAGAGCCTTACGGTTGAGGGCGGAGCAGTTGCCGTACCAGGCGGTGATACAGCCCGCCAGGATGCTCTCGATTGTGCCTCTGTAGAAGTTTGTGAGTGCTTTTGGTGACAAGCCGAATTTCTTCAGCCTCCTGAGGTTGAAGAGGCGCTGCTGCGCCTTCTTCACAATGCTGTCTGTGTGAGTGGACCAATTCAGTTTGTCTGTGATGTGTATGCCGAGGAACTTAAAACTTGCTACTCTCTCCACTACTGTTCCATTGATGTGGATAGGGGGTGTTCCCTCTGCTGTTTCCTGAAGTCCACAATCATCTCCTTAGTTTTGTTGACGTTGAGTGTGAGGTTATTTTCCTGACACCACACTCCGAGGGCCCTCATCTCCTCCCTGTAGGCCGTCTCGTCGTTGTTGGTAGTCAAGCCTACCACTGTTGTGTCGTCCGCAAGCTTGATGATTGAGTTGGAGGCGTGCGTGGCCACGCAGTCGTGGGTGAACAGGGAGTACAGGAGAGGGCTCAGAACGCACCCTTGTGGGGCCCCAGTGTTGAGGATCAGCGGGGAGGAGATGTTGTTACCTACCCTCACCACCTGGGGGCGGCCCGTCAGGAAGTCCAGTACCCAGTTGCACAGGGCGGGGTCGAGACCCAGGGTCTCGAGCTTGATGACGAGCTTGGAGGGTACTATGGTGTTGAATGCCGAGCTGTAGTCGATGAACAGCATTCTCAACATAGGTATTCCTCTTGTCCAGATGGGTTAGGGCAGTGTGCAGTGTGGTTGAGATTGCATCGTCTGTGGACCTATTGGAGCGGTAAGCAAATTGGAGTGGGTCTAGGGAGTCAGGTAGGGTGGAGGTGATATGGTCCTTGACTAGTCTCTCAAAGCACTTCATGATGACGGAAGTGAGTGCTACGGGGCGGTAGTCATTTAGCTCAGTTACCTTAGCTATCTTGGGAACAGGAACGATGGTGGCCCTCTTGAAGCATGTGGGAACAGCAGACTGGTATAGGGATTGATTGAATATGTCCGTAAACACACCAGCCAGCTGGTCTGCGCATGCTCTGAGGGCGCGGCTGGGGATGCCGTCTGGGCCTGCAGCCTTGCGAGGGTTAACACGTTTAAATGTTTTACTCACCTCGGCTGCAGTGAAGGAGAGACCGCATTTTTCCGTTGCAGGCAGTGTCAGTGGCACTGTATTGTCCTCAAAGCGGGCAAAAAAGTTATTTAGTCTGCCTGGGAGCAAGACATCCTGGTCCGTGACTGGGCTGGATTTCTTCCTGTAGTCCGTGATTGACTGTAGACCCTGCCACATGCCTCTTGTGTCTGAGCCGTTGAATTGGGATTCTACTTTGTCTCTGTACTGACGCTTAGCTTGTTTGATAGCCTTACGGAGTGAATAGCTGCATTGATTGTATTCAGTCATGTTACCAGACACCTTGCCCTGATTGAAAGCAGTGGTTCGTGCTTTCAGTTTCACACGAATGCTGCCATCAATCCAAGGTTTCTGGTTAGGGAATGTTTTAATCGTTGCTATGGGAACGACATCTTCAACGCACGTTCTAATGAACTCGCACACCGAATCAGCGTATTCGTCAATGTTGTTATTAGACGCAATACGAAACATGTCCCAGTCCACGTGATGGAAGCAGTCTTGGAGTGTGGAGTCAGCTTGGTCGGACCAGCGTTGGACAGACCTCAGCGTGGGAGCTTCTTTTTTTAGCTTTTGTCTGTAGGCAGGTATCAGCAAAATGGAGTTGTGGTCAGCTTTTCCGAAAGGGGGCGGGGCAGGGCCTTATATGCGTCGCGGAAGTTAGAGTAACAGTGATCCAAGGTTTTTCCGCCCCTGGTTGCGCAATCGATATGCTGATAAAATTTAGGGAGTCTTGTTTTCAGATTAGCCTTGTTAAAATCCCCAACAACGATGAATGCAGCCTCCGGATAAATGGTTTCCAGTTTGCAAAGAGTTAAATAAAGTTCGTTCAGAGCCATCGATGTGTCTGCTTGGGGGGGATATATACGGCTGTGATTATAATTGAAGAGAATTCTCTTGGTAGGTAATGCGGTCTATATTTGATTGTGAGGAATTCTAAATCAGGTGAACAGAAGGATTTGAGTTCCTGTATGTTTCTTTCATCGCACCATGCCTCGTTAGCCATAAGGCAAACACCCCCACCCCAGAAAGGTGTTTGTTTCTGTCGGCGCGATGCGTGGAGAAACCCGTTGGCTGCACCGCATCGGATAGCGTCTCTCCAGTGAGCCATGTTTCCGTGAAGCACAGAACGTTACAGTCTCTGATGTCCCTCTGGAATGCTACCCTTGCTCGGATTTCATCAACCTTGTTGTCAAGAGACTGGACATTGGCAAGAAGAATGCTAGGAAGTGGGGCACGATGTGCCCGTCTCCGTAGTCTAACCAGAAGACCGCTACGTTTCCCTCTTTTTCGGAGTCGTTTTTTGGGGTCGCTGCATGCGATCCATTCCGTTGTCCTGTTTGTAAGGCAGAACACAGGATCCGCGTTGCGAAAAACATATTCTTGGTCGTACTGATGGTGAGTTGACGCTGATCTTATATACAGTAGTTCTTCTCGGCTGTATGTAATGAAACCTAAGATGACCTGAGGTACTAATGTAAGAAATAACACATAAAAAAAACAAAAAACTGCATAGTTTCCTAGGAACGTGAAGCGAGGCGGCCATCTCTGTCGGCGCCGGAATGATCAGTGGGGGTGGCCATCTCTGGAGCCTCCCCTCCTCCATCTCATGTCTGGACTACCCTGCTTTTGTTTGTATGTGTTCGATGCAGCAGCAAGTATTTCTCATAAGTGCCAGTGTCACTTCCCATCTCTCCTCAGGAAGGGATGAGATGGGGCTGGAGGAGGAATCCATCACTGTCTTCTGGTCTCCCTGGCGATTAATGCTTCTGTTTATTATTTTCTGCAGGTTATTTAGATGCATCCGCAGCACCACAGATTATAGATGGAAACCCTCCTCTCCCTCTCCTCCTTTCGCACTCCCCCCTCTTCCTCTCCTCTCACCCATTCAATCAATAACTCCCTTATCTAGTTCTGTATTTCTATACTGCTCATGGAAATCAGAGAGGAAGATTAATTTTGAGCCACTCACAATCGATTCAATTGTAACGCCTGCAATATTTCATCTATCTGTCAGTTTGTCAGGCAAGCATATTCCCTTGCTGCAAAGATAATATCATGCTGCCTCGAAAACATTAAATTATACTTCTATGTGATGACCTTCCTTACAGCACAGAAGAACCTTGAAATACTGAGTTTTACATTGTTGGTAAATGATCAGCCTCGTCACAATCCTCCTGAACATTGTCTGTCCCCAAGAACAGTCTGAAGCTATTGTCTGATTGACTTAGTAAGGTTTGACACAATTCATAACAACACATACTGTTATAAAATGATCTTATCTCTGAGTGTATTTCTGACCCAAGTCAAGCTCCTAATATAAACCACATTCCAGTGATCCAGTGAACATAAAAGAAGTTGGATTAGGATGAGTTCCCCGAGACAAACATGTTTTTCCTGAGCAGAGAAAACATGCCAACACATGAGCCCATGACACCACTTTATGATATGATTTATTCATACACTTCAGCTGTGTCATCGTGGCACTGACGTCTGACTGTATTACCACCTAATCTCATCTTCACTCTGACATCCTACTACCCGTTGGTCATCTACGTTCCTCGTTTAGGTTTAATGGTGACTGATAGGTGAGAGATTGAAGTTTGTTATTGCAAAAATCCATTTTAGATACTGCTGTTGCCTCAGATTTCTGGGAAGATCTATAAGATAATTATTAGTTTGGGTTGAAAACGGCTGACATATTGACAATAGATGAATTAGATAAGTAGCAGACATACTGTGGAAGGTTATGTCATAAAGTCAGTCTAACCCTGCAGGTTTAATGACCTGATGGGTGCTCTTCTCTCATCTACCATGATTGCTGATTCAGATATATTTTTTTAAATATACTAACACTGTGGATAATAATGCTGTTTTATTAACAAGCTAATTAACTATTAATAAGTGGAAATTGATTCAATGGTATTTGGACGACTATTCATCTAGAGTAGATGATCAGTATAGAGAGATTTAGATTTAGTATTACAAAAGTGTACAATATGCTATGTACATCAAAGTGTCTAAGTACATTAGAAAACTGTACAGCTACAGGCAGGAAAGAGTCCAGCCTTGAACTCCACAGAGAGCCCAAGCTGGATGCAGTAACCTTGGGAAACTTGTTGTTTTGCCTTACATTTTGTGCTTCAGTGGGCTTCAAGCTGAGAGCCATGTTAGCCCCTTTGGGTGAGGTTGTTGGGCCAGCAAATAAATAAGAAAGAATGATCTTTCCTCTAATACTCCAAACAGACATCTATGTTGCGCCCTGCTAGGCTATTGTCCTTGGCTCGCAGTCCCAGTTACAAATGAATATGTTATTTTGCACAGTGCGTGGCTCACTGATAAAAATATCCCGTGTCAGCTGTGTTTGTGAAGCGGGAGGACTTTGTGCAAATGAGACTGACCCCTCTCTATCTCTGAAAGCACTCCTTTTTCTATTCTCTCTGTTTTTTTGGTTCAAGGGTGAGCTGAGCCCCTCTTCCAGTCCTCCCCCAGACCTCCACTCCTCCCACCCTCTTCAAAAAGAGAAATCCATGGCTGAATACGGGTGTCTATCCATCAGCACGCCCTAGCATTGAGACACCCCTTGATCACCATGACTACTCAGGGAGAGAGTGAGCCATCACAGAGGATGTGAATGGAGGAGACTCAGCCACAGAGGCTTGAATGACATTGGGGATGAGTACAGTGTTTCAGAACCCTCAACATAGCTTATAGGCTACTCCTAGTATGCATATAGCCAATAGTAATCTCTAGGCATTTGGCTTTAACCCACTATTGGCCCATCACCATACTCCACTGGTCTGACTCATGGCCCTGCATATAACTCACACTATATCACCCTGTGGCCATTACTGAAAGTGCTACAGTATTCTGAACACACAACACACAGCCACTTGGACTAGCGTCCAGGGTACCATTTGGTACATATTCACCAGTGTGTATGTAGGACTTATGCTAATGGACACATTTAGCTGTTGGGCACGCAATACATTAGTAGTACACCCATTTTCCATGGATGCCATCTGATTGCAAGGCAATGATTTAGCCAAACATCCAAGGGTCATTAGGGCCTCAGTGATGATGAATATCACTCATCATCTTGTCATGTCTAATGTATTCTCGCCTTATTTATTTGTCCTCACATCACAATCTCCCATTATGACCATAAATAGTTTATGAACAACCATTTATTTCAAGCAATTGGCTCTATGCCCCACAGTACTGTAATAATTAATTAATGAGCACCCACCTCTCCATATATACATGATCTTCAATGTGGGAGAAAGGAAACAATGGGACAGACAGACAGAGATAGACAGACAGACAGAAAAGAAGAGAAAGAGGGAGGTCCTCACCAATGTCCCCTCCTCCATCTCATGTCTGGACTACCATGTCAACAGGAGGAAGTGTTAGCGCAGTCTGGAGCATGGCGACCATGTGTCCACATCAGTATCATCAACAGTTCCTAAAATGACAATGTGAGAGGTCGGTTTTGGAAATCTGAGAAGCGGAAGATTACCTTGAAGAAGGATCACATTTTATTCATCAGTGGCGTAACACAGTATCCTCTCATTACAAAGCTGCTGCACATGAATCAGTACAGGAGGATACATCAGAACAAACACCCTTCCTGTACCCCGTATCCTCCTCACTCCCATCTGTCTGTCAGTGCTGCTGGTAGGAGCAGTGTTCCTTCAGACCGTGGGATCTACAGATCAAAGTGGGGCCCCCTGCAGAGACATGCACTCCAGAGTAAAAGAAGCCTCTGTGGGGAAAGGCATGCACACATCTCTTGCTAATTAACTAAACCCCTTTGACGTCTTACCATTTGCATATATAATATACCACATTTTCCGTAATATCTGCCACACATACTAAGCGGGTGGCGCCTGTAGGTTTGTCTAACAAGGAACCCCATTGTCTTCAATATAAATACTCATGTAATCAGTTTTTAAACAGGCGAGTTCATTACGGAATGTGTCAAGTTGTTCTGTAAATGGAAAGTTCCTGTACATACAGCCATTCACAAACATGTTTAGGCTATACTCAACCCTGCTCCAAATACTCATACAGTTAAGTACACAAACACACAGGCTATACTCAACCCTGCTCCAAATACTCATACAGTTAAGTACACAAACACACAGGCTATACTCAACCCTACTCCAAATACTCATACAGTTAAGTACACAAACACACAGGCTATACTCAACCCTGCTCCAAATACTCATACAGTTAAGTACACAAACACACACGCACGCACGCACAGACTCACTCACACACACAGACGCATACACACACAAACACACAGGCTATACTCAACCCTGCTCCAAATACTCATACAGTTAAGTACACAAACACACACGCACGCACGCACAGACTCACTCACACACACAGACGCATACACACACAAACACACAGGCTATACTCAACCCTGCTCCAAATACTCATACAGTTAAGTACACAAACACACACGCACGCACGCACAGACTCAATCACACACACAGACGCATACACACACAAACACACACACACACGCAGGCACACACACACACACACACACACACACACACACACACACACACACACACACACACACACACACACACACACACACACACACACACACACACACACACACACACACACACACACACACACACACACACAAGGTAAAGAGAGAATGCCCTGGAAGAGTTCTGGAGTGGCCATTCCAGAGAAATAGCAGTGTTGTGTCCGGGCAGGGTTTAGGGAAGCCCAGAATGTCCCCACAGTGGGAGAGAAAGGCCTGAATTTTAAACCACTGGGCATTTAAAGGCTATGTAGATTAGCAGCCAGTCATGTTTGCTGTCCTCAATAATTAATGTGTTGTTTGTACCAAGAGCGGACCCCACTTCTACTGCTGTCTGCAATCAAACAATCTATCGCACGCTAGGGTGAGTACCAGGTATGGTGAAAGGCAGGCTCCAGAGATAGCCCAGTACCAGGCAGGGTGTAAGGCAGGCTCCAGAGATAGCCCAGTACCAGGCATGGTGAAAGGCAGGCTCCAGAGATAGCCCAGTACTAGGCAGGGTATAAGGCAGGCTCCAGAGATGGCCCAGTACTAGGCAGGGTGTAAGACAGGCTCCAGAGATAGCCCAGTACCAGGCAGGGTGCAAGACAGGCTCCAGAGATGGCCCAGTACTAGACAGGATGTAAGGCAGGCTCCAGAGATGGCTCAGTACTAGGCAGGGTGTCAGGCAGGCTCCAGAGATAGCCCAGTACCAGGTAGGGTGTAAGGCAGGCTCCAGAGATAGCCCAGTACCAGGCATGGTGAAAGGCAGGCTCCAGAGATAGCCCAGTACTAGGCAGGGTGTAAGGCAGGCTCCAGAGATGGCCCAGTACTAGGCAGGGGGTAAGACAGGCTCCAGAGATAGCCCAGTACCAGGCAGGGTGCAAGACAGGCTCCAGAGATGGCCCAGTACTAGACAGGGTGTAAGGCAGGCTCCAGAGATGGCCCAGTACTAGGCAGGGTGTAAGGCAGGCTCCAGAGATGGCCCAGTACTAGACAGGGTGTAAGGCAGGCTCCAGAGATAGCCCAGTACCAGGCAGGGTGCAAGACAGGCTCCAGAGATGGTTGAGTACTAGGCAAAGTATAAGGCAGGCTCCAGAGATGGCCAAGTACTAGGCAAGGTGTGAGGCAGGCTCCAGAGATGGCCCAGTACTAGGCAAGGTGTGAGGCAGGCTCCAGAGATGGCCCAGTACTAGGAGGCAGGCTCCAGGTAGGCAGGTGATGGCCCAGTACTAGGCAGGCTCCAGAGATGGCCCAGTACTAGGCAAGGTGTGAGGCAGGCTCCAGAGATGGCCCAGTACTAGGCAAGGTGTGAGGCAGGCTCCAGAGATGGCCCAGTACTAGGCAAGGTGTGAGGCAGGCTCCAAGATGGCCCAGTACTTGGCAGGGTGCAAGACAGGCTCCAGAGATGGCCCAGTACTAGACAGGGTGTGAGGCAGGCTCCAGAGATGGTCCAGTACTGGACAGGGTGTAAGGCAGGCTCCAGAGATGGCCCAGTACGAGACAACATATGAGGCAGGCTCCAGAGATAGCCCAGTACTAGGCAGGGTGTAAGACAGGCTCCAGAGATGGCCCAGTACTAAACAGGGTGTAAGGTAGGCTCCAGAGATGGCCCAGTACTAAACAGGGTGTAAGGTAGGCTCCAGAGATGGCCCAGTACTAAACATGGTGTAAGACAGGCTCCAGAGATGGTTGAGTACGAGGCAACGTATAAGGCAGGCTCCAGAGATGGCCCAGTACTAGGCAAGGTGTGAGGCAGCTCCAGACAAGGCCCAGTACTAGACAGGGTGTAAGGCAGGCTCCAGAGATGACCCAGTACTTGGCAGGGTGTGAGGCAGGCTCCAGAGATGGCCCAGTACTAGACAGGGTGTGAGGCAGGCTCCAGAGATGGCCCAGTACTAGGCAAGGTGTGAGGCAGGCTCCAGAGATGGCCCAGTACTAGGCAAGGTGTGAGGCAGGCTCCAGAGATGGCCCAGTACTAGGCAAGGTGTGAGGCAGGCTCCAGAGATGGCTCAGTACTAGGCAGGGTGTAAGGCAGGCTCCAGAGATGGCCCAGTACTAGGCAAGGTGTGAGGTAGGCTCCAGAGATGGCCCAGTACTAGGCAGGGTGTGAGGCAGGCTCCAGAGATGGCCCAGTACTAGGCAAGGTGTGAGGCAGGCTCCAGAGATGGCCCAGTACTAGGCAAGGTGTGAGGCAGGCTCCAGAGATGGCCCAGTACTAGGCAAGGTGTGAGGCAGGCTCCAGAGATGGCCCAGTACTAGGCAAGGTGTGAGGCAGGCTCCAGAGATGGCCCAGTACTAGGCAAGGTGTGAGGCAGGCTCCAGAGATGGCTCAGTACTAGGCAGGGTGTAAGGCAGGCTCCAGAGATGGCCCAGTACTAGGCAAGGTGTGAGGTAGGCTCCAGAGATGGCCCAGTACTAGGCAGGGTGTGAGGCAGGCTCCAGAGATGGCCCAGTACTAGGCAAGGTGTGAGGCAGGCTCCAGAGATGGCCCAGTACTAGGCAAGGTGTGAGGCAGGCTCCAGAGATGGCCCAGTACTAGGCAAGGTGTGAGGCAGGCTCCAGAGATGGCCCAGTACTAGGCAAGGTGTGAGGCAGGCTCCAGAGATGGCCCAGTACTAGGCAAGGTGTGAGGCAGGCTCCAGAGATGGCCCAGTACTAGGCAAGGTGTGAGGCAGGCTCCAGAGATGGCCCAGTACTAGGCAGTGTGTCAGGTAGGCTCCAGAGATCGGGGGACAGGAACGTGCAAAATGAGCACCCCTGAGCTAAGTGATGAGTAAAATCATCTTTGGCATCTCATATTAAAAATCCAGAGATTGGTGAGGCAAAGGCAGAAAAAGCTGATGTAGACAGACAGAGCCCAGAACACCATCAGAGAAATAGGCCTCTCTCATCGCCAGGGCGACGTACTGTACACATCTCACTTTAATTAGCTGTCTCTTTGTCCTAATGGAAGGAACAGCAACACAATAAATTACCTTGCTGCTCATCAGCAGCCTTCCACTCAGATATGGCTGAGTAATCTTCCTATCTGACTGGTGACTACCCAGATGAGATTCTTTCAAATCAGATTGGCTGCTCCCACAGCGATCTAAATAACAATGTTTCCAAGCCAACTGATGACATGCATGGTACGTACACTTCATTTGATTTCAGAATTAGTTTTTCAAAACCTAGTTTCTCCTCTGCAGCCTCTTGTATTTTAATTTGAAAATGAGGCGATAGCAGTCGTTGAGGGAGTGGATATGGGATGGCAATATTAGAATTGAAACTAGAAGGAGAAAGGGAGCGAACCCCTAATTTTCATTTAAATCAGGTGCTTTTCCATTCAGCCTTCAATAGATTTACTCTGAAAAAACCTGTTAACACAAATCTTGAGAGGATATTGTTATCTTGGATACCTTCGTTCCTCTACTGTACATACCCCTGTCACCCACAGGGTGTCCCACACATTGCCATTTTAAAGCCTAAGGGACTTACTGTATCATGATGCCCTACGTGGTTATAACATCTACAGAAAAGACAGAAATGCCAATGGTGGAGATGTTGCTGTTTATATCCAGAACCACATTCATGTAAAGCTTAGAGAAGATCTCATGTTAAATACTTTTGAAGTATTATGGCTACAGGTTAATCTGCCTCACATAAAGCCCATTCTTGTGGGAAGCTGCTATAGACCAGTCAATATCTGGATAGCATGTGTGAAATGCTTGAAAATGTATGTGATATCAACAGAGAGGAATATTTTCTGGGTGATTTAAATATTGACCAGCTTTCATCAAGCTGCCTCCCCCCCCAAAAAAAGGCAAAAAGGCAAACTCAACTCCATCATTCATTGAATCAGATGGTTAATTCATCACAAAACCCACTAAAATTGCCAATTACTTTAATTGTAAGGATTGACGCTGGTAAACAAGAAGCAAGGACATGGAGTGAACATCTAATTAGCAACAGACATGGAACAGGACAGGACAGCATCTGGACATGAACACATAATGACATTAATGGTGACACAGGGAACCAACGGAGGAACAGACAGAAATAGTGAAGGCAATCAACAAAATGAAGGAGTCCAGGTGAGTCCAGTGAGCTCTGATGCTCGTAATAATGGTGACAGGTGTGCAGGGCAGCCTGGCACCCTCGAGTCCTAGAGAGGGAAAGCGGGAGCAGGCGTGACATGAATGATTTTTTCATTGGCAAGATTAGCACATTTAGGCATGACATGCCAGCAACAAACGCTTACACTACACATCCAAGTATAACTGATCAAATTATGAAAGACAAGCATTGTAATTTTGAAATCCGTAAAGTGAGTGTGGAAGAGGTTAATTTTGTTGTTGTTGTCTATCAACAATGACAAGCCACCGGGATCTGACACCTTGAATGTAAAATTACTGAGGATAATAGCCGACAATTTTGCCACCCCTATTTGTCATAACTTCAATCTAAGCCTACTAGCTCAAATAGCTGACCAATAAGCCTGTTACCAACCCTTACTAAAATTTAGGAAAACATTATGTGTTAGGAAAACTGTATGTGTTATGGCTTTACACCCCCTGCTATATTGTGGAAAATAGAGTTACCTGTCTAACAGAACACAGAGGGTGTTCTTTAATGGAAGCCTTTCCAACATAATCCAGGTAGAATCAGAAATTCCCCTGGGCAGCCGTCTAGGCCCCTTAATTTTTTCAATCTTTACTAATGACATGCCACTTGCTTTCAGTAAAGCCAGTGTGTCTATGTATTCGGATGACTCAACATTGTACAAGCCAGCTAATACAGCGAGTGAAATCACTGCAACACTTAACAAAGAGCTGCAGTTAGTTTCAGAATGGCTGGAAAGGAATAAATTAGTCCTAAATATAACAAAAAAATCTAAAAGCATTGTATTTGGGACAAATCATTCACTAAACCCTAAACCTCCACTAAATCGTGTAATAAATAATGTGGAAAGTGAGCAAGTTGAGGTGACTAAACTGCTTGGAGTTACCCTGGGTGGAGTTTTCCTTAAGGCTAATTGATCATTAGAAAACCCTTTTGAAATTATATTAGCAAAGCTGAAAACTGTTGTTCTGAGTAAAGAAGCAATAAAACTGGCCCTCTTTAGACTAGTTGAGTATCTGGAGCATCAGCATTTGTGGGTTTGATTACAGGCTCAAAATGGCCAAAAACAAAGAACTTTATACTGAAACTTGTCAGTCTATTCTTGTTCTGAGAAATTAAGGCTATGCGAGAAATTGCCAAGAAACTGAAGATCTCGTACAACGCTGTGTACTACTCCCTTCACAGAACAGCACAAACTGGCTCTACCCAGAATGGAAAGAAGAGTGAGCAACTGAGCAAGAGGACAAGTACATTAGAGTGTCTAGTTTGACAAACAGGCGCCTCACAAGTCCTCAACTGGCAGCTCCTCAACCCGTCTGAACGTCAACAGTGAAGAAGAGACTCCGGGATGCTGGCCTTCTAGACAGAGTTCCTCTGTCCAGTGTCTGTGTTCCTTTGCCCATCTTAATCTTTTATTTTTATTGGCCAGTCTGAGATATGTCTTTTTCTTTGCAACTCTGCCTAGAAGGCCAGCATCCCCGAGTCGCCTCTTCACTGTTGACGTTGAGACTCCCTCCCTATTCTAAATGAATCGGGTATGTTGATTTGTAGCACATATACATATATTTCCTTAAAAATATGAAATCCTGTAGCCACAAGGGTTAAGGGTTTGTTGCTTATCAAAGAGCATTTCTCATTGTCCCTGTTCACTAAGAATTTGTTCTTAACTAACTTGCCTCCCCGGATTTTGTGTTAAATGCTCTACAACAAAGCCTTCTTAGCGTCCAACAAGCTTTCTCTTCCCTTAACCTTGGTCTGAACACCTCCAAACAGAGGGCATGTGGTTTGGTAAGAAGAATGCCCCTCTCCCCACAGGTGTGATGACTACCTCTGAGGGTTTAGAGCTTGAGGTAGTCACCTCATACAAGTACTTGGGAGTATGGCTAGACAGTACACTGTCCTTCTCACAGCACATATCAAAGTTGCAGGCTAAAGTTAAATCTAGACTTGGTTTCCTCTATTGTAATCGCTCCTCTTTCACCCCAGCTGCCAAACTAACCCTGATTCAGATGACCATCCTACCCATGCTACATTACAGATAAATAATTTATAGATCAGCAGGTAAGGGTGCTCTCGAGCATTTGGATGTTCTTTACCATTCGGCCATCAGATTTGCCACCAATGCTCCTTATAGGACACATCACTGCACTCCTCTATACTCAGTAAACTGGTCATCTCTGTATACCCGTGGCAAGACTCACTGGTTTATGCTTATTTTTAAAATCCTCTTAGGCCTCACTCCCCCCTATCTGAGATATCTACTGCAGCCCTCATCCTCCACATCCAACACCCGTTCTGCCAGTCACATTCTGTTAAAGGTCCCCAAGCACACACATCCCTGGGTCTCTCGTGTTTTCAGTTCGCTGCAGCTAGCGACTGGAACGAGCTGCAACAAACACTCAAACTGGACAGTTTTATCTCAATCTCTTCATTCAAAGACTCAATCATGGACACTCTTACTGACAGTTGTGGCTGCTCTGTGTGATGTATTGTTGTATCTATCGTCTTGCCTTTGTGCTGTTGTCTGTTCCCAATAATGTTTGTACCATGTTATGTGCTGCTACCATGTTGTTTTGCTACCATGTTGTTGTTATGTTGTGTTGCTGCTTTGCTATGTTGTTGTCTTAGGTCTCTCTTTGTGTAGTGTTGTGTTGTCTCTCTTGTTGTGATGTGTGTTTTGTCCTATATTTATGTATATATATATATATATATATATATATATATATATATATATAAATTATCCCATATATATAAAAAATTATCCCAGCCCCCGCCCCTGCAGGAGGTCTTTTTCCTTGTGGTAGGCTGTCATTGCAAATAAGAATTTGTTCTTAACTGACTTGCCTAGTTAATAAAGGTTAAATAAATAAAATAACTAAAGGTAAAAAATTATAAAAAATTCTATATTTTAATCGCAATAACATATTTTAGACACAAGGGGGCGACAATACATTGCTCCAGGAACAAGAAACAAATCACAAAACTCAAAGCAAAGTTTCAGAGCACATCTCTTAAACCTGACTGTATCCCTGCAGTTTGTGACAAGCAACTCTTGACAACAATGCTGACAACGTTGACTTTGATATTATGCATGAAGTGGTAAACCTAACTCTCTCTCTCTCTCTCTCTCGCTGTTGTGATATTTGACCCCAAGTTGAGCTGTTAGGCCTAGATTCCACAGGATTACAGTTTTCCTGAGGAGGTGATGCAGATCCAGATAAAAAAATATATAATGTTCCAATGCCAGTTGTGTCCACAGTGCACCCCTGTGGTCTACTCCCAAATGACTTAAATGTAAATGTAAATGTACTCTCTTCCATAGGTGTAAATGAGACATGGCATGAGCATCTGACATCCAGGGGGGGGGGGGGGCATAGGTGCAGCGCAGAGAGAACATTCTCCTCTAAGCTGGATCAGGAGCTCAGTGAGCAGAGAGAACACAGCTATAATAATAACCTGTGCAACACTTCACTCAGGGTAAACATCAAGGCTCACTGTTTGTTTTTTGGCGCAGAGCTTCCAGTGAGGTTCCCATGACCTTACTAATGAACACAGTGTCTTCCTACAACTACCTATTTCCAGCTTCACAGGAGACACACCACACGGTGCTGTTTCTAACCCTAATGTTTGGATTTCACTTCAATAATGATGAGACGGGAGACAGGAATCAGTTCAACCATTTGTATGAACATAATCATCTCATACAACTCCCATGATGCACTGCTGCACAAAACCAACACACCACAAGTTGAGTTTCACCTCACAATCTGTTATGTTGTTATTACCAGTGTTGTTATTACTGCTATTATCGTAGGCTTGACATCCTGTTGGTTTTGTTACCTGACACTGACTAATTCAACTCAATGTAAGATTTTCTCATATCACTGGTGTTATTATAAACATGAACAGACACGGCACCTGTTCATTAGTATTTGTGTAAGTGTGTGTGCCTCCGTGTATGTGCATGTGCTTGTATATGGCGAGACACTGTATCCCTTTCTCTCAGTCAGGATGAGAAAGGTAGACTACAATGTGTGTAGGGATGTCTTTCTGGTAGCAGCCCGTTAAGGGTACCATAACCCAGCAATATCAACACCACTTATGGCATTATGTAGTGTGCTACAAACCAGGTTAACACACCAGAGTAGAGCATTTTACAACTATGGTTAGAGTGTAGTAAAATGCTTTACACACTGAACGTAACAGACTGGTTTGACAGATGCAGTATAGACAGACATACACACCAACATGCTGTCATATTGGTGGGTCTATTTTACATTTCAGTCAACTGGCTGAAAGAATAACACTCCCATTATCTGTGAGTTAAGTTGGTATGTTATGGTCCACTGAGCCCCTCAGAAATACCCGTCCTGTTCTCTGCAACTGTTATCTTATCTGTGTGGAATGGCTGCTGTCCAAACATTTGAATGTGCTTTAGAAAATCGGTGACTTTCACAACTATTTCTTATGTTGCGATGGTAGATTTTATTTGATTGAATATGGTGTTTGCTGATAGCACTGTGTGGCTTTGTCCATAAGGAATATGTCTCAAGATACACTATTACATTTTTTCATACATAGCTTTATGGACAACAACAACCAGTGCTCAAACATGCAGTAGATTCTCTGCTTGCCCATGTTTCTATCTTGTAAGTCATTGGTTCTATTAGTCTTTCTGTGGGCAGGTCTGATGGGAGGGGCTAACCTAGGCCCTGTGGGTGCCCGGCCTGGTCCAGCTGCTCAGTGCTTTGTTGACGGTGGTGCCGCCGCAGTGGCTCTGGTGTGTCACATTGTGTTCTGCCAACCTGTCAGCTCCAAACACACACAACCCGCCAGCCAGCAAGCAGCACATTAAATACAATTCAATTGTATTTGTTATATGTGCCAAATACAACTGGTGTAGACTTTACAATGAAATGCTTGCTAGCAAACCATTCCCAACAATAATAACACAAGAGGAAAAAAATAAAATGCACAAGAATGGAGCTATATACAGTGAGTAGCAGTACCAGATCAATGTGTAGAGCAGTAGAGGCTCCTCAGAGGAGGAAGGAGAGAACCATATTCTCCTCAATCACATTTCATAAAAATAAAAATAGTAAACACTAAAGAGGTTTTGCTTTTTAGATTAAACTATACTAAATATATTCATATGTCACCAAATAATTGATTAAAACACATTATTTTGCAATGAAGGTCTATAGTAACTTCAACTGCACTCTCTGGGGTAGCACCATGGTGTAGCTGGAGGACAGCTAGCTTCTGTCCTCCTCTGGATCTATTGGCTTCAGTACAAAATCTAGGAGGCTCGTAGGCCTCACCCCCTTCCATAGACCTATATGAGCACTTCTGGAGCACGTCCTCCAACCAATCAAATCTTTTTCAGTATGATCTGACATGTTGTCCATCCAATCATATGATTAGGATCAGAGAACGAACCTGAGATTGATGTTCAGAAGAAAGATGAAAAGGTTATGTCATTCAATACCAATTGGTATCAAAAGTATAGCTGGTTAACAGGGAGCCTTTCATCAATCCGCCTTTATTGCTGGCCTTACCTGCTTTTTGGAAAGTCTGAGCCTTAGGAAAAAGAGGGGTACAGTGACCTGAAGAACATTGATTATTCAGCTAAATGGCAAAACAAAAGCGGGGAGCATATAAGATTCAAGCTTCTGGGAAAGGGTTGCATCGATCATGACGAAGGTCTGCGTATTCAAACTGCGCAACACAACGAGAAAGTAAGAAGAAACAGGGATGTTCTCAAGCAGCTTATCAACACAACTGCATTTTTGGGCATGTAATAATTGGCTTTTAGAGGACACAGCGAGAGGGAATGTTCCGCTAACTAACAAGTGCAACCACAAGAAGCTTGTAGCGGTAATTGCACGTTACGATGCTTTACTTGCTGAACACAGAACTTTCTACTGTCTTTTCTTGGATCATTTGGAATGATTTCATTACATTGCATCATCCATTAAAAGTTAGATTAAGGAGAGAGGTTGACAAAGCACATTTTTTGTATGCTTTCCACTTTCCTCCGGTATTTGTTTAGCATAGATAACACATAATCACTCTGGACAGACACAAGCAAAAACAAATCAAATAAAAGTTGCAGCAGCCTAGACTACACATAAACATCCCAGATTTGACATGCTGTATGTGATGAAAACGAGACCATTTTTCAGTCTGATGGCTACTAATTAGAGCAGATGCATACAGTCTATGTGCGCTGTCCATTTGGTCAGGGTAACTAATTGATAATGTTAGGTATTTACAGTACATGTGTGTGTCAGGAGAAAATGTGAATGTGATCAAATTTGGTTTATATTCAAAATTGGGCTGGCTGGGCTGCCTATACGTTTTCAATCCAAAATGATTACCTGGAAGTACAGGTGTAAGTACATTTTCTATAAGGCCTGCATAGGCCTGCATGATGCACACATGCACAAAGCAAGCTCAGCCCGTGACTTCTACTGTTTGTCAAATCAACGTTTATTTGTCACATAGACCTTACAGTGAAATGCTGAATACAACAGGTGTAGTAGACCTTACAGTGAAATGCTTACATACAACAGGTATAGTAGACCTTACAGTGAAATGCTGAATACAACAGGTGTAGTAGACCTTACAGTGAAATGCTTACATACAACAGGTGTAGTAGACCTTACAGTGAAATGCTTACATACAACAGGTGTAGTAGACCTTACAGTGAAATGCTTACATACAACAGGTGTAGTAGACCTTACAGTGAAATGCTTACATACAACAGGTGTAGTAGACCTTACAGTGAAATGCTGAATACAACAGGTGTAGTAGACCTTACAGTGAAATGCTTACATATAACAGGTGTAGTAGACCTTACAGTGAAATGCTGAATACAACAGGTGTAGTAGACCTTACAGTGAAATGCTTACATACAACAGGTGTAGTAGACCTTACAGTGAAATGCTTACATACAACAGGTGTAGTAGACCTTACAGTGAAATGCTTACATACAACAGGTGTAGTAGACCTTACAGTGAAATGCTGAATACAACAGGTGTAGTAGACCTTACAGTGAAATGCTTACATACAACAGGTGTAGTAGACCTTACAGTGAAATGCTTACATACAACAGGTGTAGTAGACCTTACAGTGAAATGCTTACATACAACAGGTGTAGTAGACCTTACAGTGAAATGCTGAATACAACAGGTGTAGTAGACCTTACAGTGAAATGCTGAATACAACAGGTGTAGTAGACCTTACAGTGAAATGCTGAATACAACAGGTGTAGTAGACCTTACAGTGAAATGCTGAATACAACAGGTGTAGTAGACCTTACAGTGAAATGCTTACATACAACAGGTGTAGTAGACCTTACAGTGAAATGCTGAATACAACAGGTGTAGTAGACCTTACAGTGAAATGCTGAATACAACAGGTGTAGTAGACCTTACAGTGAAATGCTTACATACAACAGGTGTAGTAGACCTTACAGTGAAATGCTGAATACAACAGGTGTAGTAGACCTTACAGTGAAATGCTGAATACAACAGGTGTAGTAGACCTTACAGTGAAATGCTGAATACAACAGGTGTAGTAGACCTTACAGTGAAATGCTGAATACAACAGGTGTAGTCTACCTTACAGTGAAATGCTGAATACAACAGGTGTAGTAGACCTTACAGTGAAATGCTGAATACAACAGGTGTAGTAGACCTTACAGTAAAATGCTTACATACAAGCCCTTAACCAACAATGTTTAAGAAGTGAAGTAAGAAATATATAAGTAAAAAATAGAAAATAAAAGTAACAAACAATTAATTAGCAACAGTAAAATAACAAGCAAGGCTGTATACAGGGTGCACCGGAACAGAATCAATGTGCATGCGGGGGCACCGGAACAGAATCAATGTGCATGCGGGGGCACCGGAACAGAATCAATGTGCATGCGGGGGCACCGGAACAGAATCAATGTGCATGCGGGGGCACCGGAACAGAATCAATGTGCATGTGAGGGCACCGGAACAGAATCAATGTGCATGCGGGGGCACCGGAACAGAATCAATGTGCATGCGGGGGCACCTGAACAGAATCAATGTGCATGCGGGGGCACCGGAACAGAATCAATGTGCATGCGGGGGCACCGGAACAGAATCAATGTGCATGCGGGGGCACCGGAACAGAATCAATGTGCATGTGAGGGCACCGGAACAGAATCAATGTGCATGTGAGGGCACCGGAACAGAATCAATGTGCATGCGGGGCCACTGGCTAGTTGAGGTAATTGAGGTATTATGTACATGTAGGTAGCGTTAAAGTGACTATACATAGATTATAAACAGAGAGTAGCAGCAGCGTAAAAGAGGTGTCTCGGTATCAGTTGTTGTCTCTGTGTCTGGGTAGAGGAAATCCCCCACCTAATCCAGTCTAAATATAATTCATATGAACAAGTGTAAGGTTGCTGCAGTTTGATAGGGTTTTCACCGCCTCCCACCCTCCCCAGGGACAGGAGTTTTTTTCAGTTTTTTAAAACTATGTGACCTGATTAGGGACCTTATAGGGCCCCGAGTTTTCCTGGTTAGGTTAACAGATAAGGAAAACTCTGGGCCCCAGGGGGTAAAAATTTACCCATAACTATGGTTGCCACCAGTCTGCTTGCTGTTGTCAGTTATCGTCAGGTATGTGGATGATCAGGGCTTTATTCAGGAACAGTTCTTGGGCTACTTTGATGTCTCAAGTGAGCGAGATGCTCAGTCTGCTTTACTTCACAAACTTGTACAAACCTACGATGGCGCTTCTGTAATCGAATGTATCTGCTATTTTGTATTTCCAGTTATGTTTCCTCCTGTTCCCTGATTTAAGAAGTGATGACCACTCCACTCCACTACTATTGTCAACTCTCTCCTGACATTAACTGAAGCCACGTCTCATGTGCCCACTCATCCACTGTTACATTTAATGTTTCCTCTCCAGCCACTGTGAGAACCCTTAGCAATTTTCTCTCATTGCTGTATGTAGAGTCAACCACATACACAAACAAAATCACATGATTACACATCAGTGATTTTACTCCTTGCTGTACTAACTCATTCTTAGCTCTTTTGTCTAACTATGTAGTGTGTTGTGTTATAGTTTTTTGTCTTCCCAGTCAAATCCTGTCCTGCACTGAAGTCAAGCCTCTGAACACCTCAATTCATGACTCTTACCCTCATTCAGTCGCTGCTGTGATCCTTTCCCAGAATGGTGTAAGTAGCCCTCTCATTCCCATTCCCCATAATATTGTACTATAAATGCATTATTAAATGCTTTAGGTCAAAATAATTACTCTTAACAATTTTTGAAACACACTTCTCCGATGCGTTCCGCGCCTATACCATGGGTCTCCTGTTGCTCTTCAGTTTTTCAAGTCACCAGCCTCCACTGGTGTAGAGGTACAGTATGAGGTATTTTAGGTAGATATGTATATGAAGGCAGGGTAAAGTGACTAGACATCAGGATAGATAATTGTAAGCGTAAAATAAAGAACAGCAGTGTGTGTGTGTGTGTGTGTGTGTGTGTGTGTGTGTGTGTGTGTGTGTGTGTGTGTGTGTGTGTGTGTGTGTGTGTGTGTGTGTGTGTGTGTGTGTGTGTGTGTGTGTGTGTGTGTGTGTGTGTGTGTAGATTATGTGAATGTGTGTGGATTTCATGTGGGAGTGTCAATGTAATTTTGGTGAGTGAGTGCGTGTGTGTGTGTATATGGTTTGTATATATAGTCTATTGCGTGTACGTCGAGTCAGTGCAAGATAGAGTCCGTGCAGATAGTTTGGGTACCCTTAATTGACTATTTAGCAGTCTGGCTATTTAGCAGTCTTATGGCTTGGGGGTAGAAGCTGTGTTGAAGCCTGTTGGTTCAAGAGCTGATGCTCCAGTACCGTTTGCCAGACAAGAGCAGAGTGAACAGTCTATGGGTTGGGGGGCTGGACTCTTTGACGATTTTTCGGGCCTTCCTCTTGCAATGCCTGATTTAGAGGTCCTGGATGGCAGGGACCTCGGCCCATGTGATGTACCGTTCTGTCCTCTCCACCCTCTCTTGCACTTTGGATTTCTTATACCAAGCAGTGATGCAGCCAGTCAAGATGCTCTCGATGGTGCAGCTGTAGATCTTTTTGAGGATCCGAGGGCCCATGACAAACCTTTTCAGCCTCCTGAGGCGGAAGAGGCGCTGCCGTGTCCTCTTCACAGCTGTGTGGGTGTGTGTGGACCATGTTAGGTCCTTAGTGATGTGCACCCCATGGAACTTGGAAGTTCTCGACTCGCTCCACAACAGCCCTGTTGATGAGGGTGTGCTCTCCCCTCTTTCTCCTATAGTCCACGATCAGCTCTTTGGTCATAGTGATGTGCACCCCATGGAACTTGGAAGTTCTCGACTCGCTCCACAACAGCCCTGTTGATGAGGGTGTGCTCTCCCCTCTTTCTCCTATAGTCCACGATCAGCTCTTTGGTCATACTGGTATTGAAGGAGAGGTTGTTGTTGGCACTATACTGCTAAGTCTCATTCATTGTGCAAAGCCAATTACCAAACCAGAGGGCCTTGGTTCTGTCGCAACATGTAAATACAAACCCTGACACATATTCACACACACACCTCCCCAAAGTTTTATTGCACAACTTTATAAGTCTCTGATTGTCACTATGAATCAGCACTTATTTTTGCCTCTAAAGGAAATAACAGAAATCATATTCAGCTGCCTCTGTGAGTGTTTTACTGTCAGAGTATTGGCTCACTTGTTTGGTGGTTTTCTATTTGTGGGGAAACATGCATTTCATAGTTTTAACTACTGCACCAAATATTCTGCAAATATCATATCACATACTGCAATGACAATATGACTGGATGATCATGTGAATAATATACTTTGGGTGATGAGTAGTGTTCCATATTCTGTTCTTAGTGTCAGCTGGAATCAGCCTGGTGCTTTGACAATCAGTCAGTGGGAACTGTTCAATATCTCACCTTCAGAATGCAGGCGGGGAAGAGGATCTTTGTGACCTTTTTTATATAGTGTGATAGTCAGCCCAAACTTCCTCCTCAACAGGTGAAAGCAACAGTGGCTGTTTGCACCTGTAATCAGAGGAATTAAGGTCACTTCTAGCCCCACTCACCTGGGAGTGCTTACTCTCTCCTGTATCTGGTATCGCCCCCTCTCAGTATTCCCTCTCCCTCTTCATCACACAGAAAACAAGGGTGGGAACCAGAGTGGATACAGGTGGCAAATGGGTGTGAGCGCTTCAGCAGTGCAAATGTGAGAGATTGATTTCATAGTGAGAGCCATTCAGACACGCAAAGCACACTTTGTCTATTTGTGATAATAGCTTCCAGAGAAGGCAAACATAACCAGTGTAATCCAGATGTGACTAGGATGTGTTTTCTTTTTTTTAATGGATATTATCTTGTGGTTCCCAAGTAGCCACAGTCATTTTTTCCATTTGAGAGCTGGAGAGAGGAGGACAGGCAGTTCAGGCAGGTTAGGGCCTTGTTGGGGTATTGGGTAGCTGCCATTTATGACCTGCATAACACCAGAAACCTGAACACAGCCATTTATCCCAGAGTGTATGACACAGTGTGATTGCGATAGGGCGATCAGGGCCATAAAAACACCATGTTCATTAGTTGGGAGGAAATCAGGGATCATGGTAAACTGAGGCCCCTGTTTGTCTGCAGTAAATCAATTTGCCGCTCAGGATGCCTAACTCTCTGGTTCTCTGACAAAGTTCTCTTCTAGTTTTCCACCCTTTCAGAGGGGACACTATTGTGATTGTGTTTTTTCATGCCAGGGGAAAACCTGGTTTGGATGCTGTTTACAACAGAACCAGAAACAAAGTTAGAACCAGAAACTTCTGTGGAAACACACATACAGCATCGGAACTTTAGACTAAAACAGGCATTGAATGACTTGGTCATCTGTGACATTAATCCATGGGCCAGCGGGCCAAATTTCACATATTTGTCCATACTTGTGGCAAAATTCTAATAATGATTGTCATTAAGGTCCATCCACCAACAGCCTCTGTCGGTTTTTATTGAATTGGTCTGACATCGCAAGTCTTTCAACAACAGGTGGAATATGCATAATGATAATTTTTAAAATAATCTGTTGTGCAGATAAAACAACCAATTAAGCCAGTTTTGCTAAAATATGTCATATTTGTAAAATAATAGAACAATTGTTTCAAACCTATTCCAAAAACACCATTCATATGGTTTTGGTCATTTTCATCCCTAACCTCAATATTTTATGCATCTATAAAATCCCTGAAGGGATCTTTCACTGGTTTGTAGTGATTATAATGATATACAATATTATGCCATAATGTTATCTATAAAATATATGTTTTGAATCCTGTATAATGCACTGCATCCCAACATAGAGTTGAAGTCCGAAGTTTACAAACACTTAGGTTGGAGTCATTAAAACTCGTTTTTCAACCTCTCCACAAATTTCTTGTTTACAAACTATAGTTTTGTCAAGTCGGTTAGGACATCTACTTTCTGCATGACACAAGTAATTTTTCCAGCAATTGTTTACAGAGAGATTATTTCACTTATAATTCACTGTATCACAATTCCCGTGGGTCAGAAGTTTACATACACTAAGTTGACTGTGCTTTTAAACAGCTTGGAAAATTCCAGAAATGATGTCATTTGAGTCAATTAGAGGTATACCTGTGGATTTATTTCAAGGCCTACCTTCAAACTCAGTGTCTCTTCGCTTGACATCATGGGAAAATCAAAAACAATCTGCCAAGACCTCAGAAAAACAATTGTAGACCTCCACAAGTCTGGTTCATCCCTGGGAGCAATTTCCAAATGCATGAAGGTACCACGTTCATCTGTACAAACAATAGTACGCAAGTATAAACACAATGGGACCACACAGCCGTCATACCGCTCAGGAAGGAGATGCGTTATGTCTCCTAGAAATGGTATCTATATCCACAGTAAAATGAGTCATATATCGACATAACCTGAAAGGCCGCTCAGCAAGGAAAAAGCCACTGCTCCAAAACCGCCATAAAAAAGCCAGACTATGGTTTGCAACTGCACATGGGGACAAAGCTCATACTTTTTGGAGAAATATTCTCTGGTCTGATGAAACAAAAGTAGAACTGTTTGGCCATAATGACCATTGTTATGTTTGGAGGAAAAAGAGGAAGGCTTGCAAGCCGAAGAACACCATCCCAAACGTGAAGCACGGGGGTGGCAGAATCATGTTGTGTGGTGCTTTGCTGCAGGAGGGACTGGTGCACTTCACAAAATAGATGGCATCATGAGGACGAAAAATGATGTGGATATATTGAACACATATCTCAACACATCAGTCAGGAAGTTAAAGCTTGATCACAAATGGGTCTTCCAAATGGACAATGACCCCAAGCATAATTCCAAAGTTTTGACAAAATGGTTAAGGACAACAAAATCATGGTATTGGAGTGGCCATCACAAAGCCCTGACCTCAATCCTATAGAAAATGGGCAGAACTGAAAAGGCGTGTGTGAGCAGGGAGGCCTACAAACCTGACTCAGTTACACCAGCTCTGTCAGGAGGAATGGGCCAAAATTCACCCAACTTAATGTGGGAAGCTTGTGGAAGGCTACCCAAAACGTTTGACCCAAGTTAAACAATTTAAAGGCAATGCTACCAAATACTAGTTGAGTGTATGTAAACTTCTGACCCACTGGGAAAGTGATGAAAGAAATAAAAGCTGAAATAAATCATTCTCAGGAATTGTGAAAAACTGAGTTTAAATGTATTTGGCTAAAATGTATGTAAACTTCCGACTTCGACTGTGACATTCTAACAAATCAAATGTATTTATTTTGCCCTTCGTACATCAGCTGATAAGTGCTGTACAGAAATCCAGCCTAAAACCCCAAACAGCAAGCAATGCAGGTGTAGAAGCACAGTGGCTAGGAAAAACTCCCAAGAGAGGCAAAAAGTAAGAAGAAAAAAAGAGAGGAACCAGGCGATGACAACAAACCACCTGATGATGAGGGCATCAACCTGCATAGCTGTTGACGTATTAAAGCCTTAGGTTTACAGCTTTTATAAATGGTGTCTAGTTACATTATGGAAATAGGGAATAGGGAAGTACAGGAAATAGGGAAATAGGGAAGAAATAGGGAAGTACAGGGCCTACTAACATTATGCATTGGTTAGTGGCTACTGAGGGTTGTTGAGACCAGCATCAGCAAAAGTCCAATTGCTAAAATAATGGATTTTATCTTATCACCAATTGCAGAATTTCAATTACATTTATCACCCAGCCACAAAAATAATGGCTGCACAATGATTAGGTAACAGATTTCATGAAATAACCTGTATGGTTGAAGGTTAGAGAGCATCAAACAGGCAAAGTGTCAATACAGGGCTAAGATTGAATAATACTACACCGGCTTCGACGCTCGTCTTGCAAACTATTATAGACTACAAAGGGAAGCACAGCCGCAAGCTACCCAGTGACACGAGCCTACCAGACGAGCTAAATCACTTCTATGCTTGCTTCGAGGCAAGCAAGACTGAGGCATGCATGAGACCATCAGCTGTTCCGGACGACTGTGTGATCTCACTCTCCGTAGCCGACGTGAGTAAGACCTTTAAACAAGGCAACATACACATGGCTGCGGGGCCGTGCTCCGGGCATGTGCTGACCAATTGGCAGGTGTCTTCACTGACATTTTCAACATGCTCCTGATTGAGTCTGTAATACCAACATGCTTCAAGCAGACCACCATATACCCTGTGCCCAAGAACACAAAGGCAACCTGCCTAAATAACTAGCCATGAAGTGCTTTGAAAGGCTGGTAATGGCTCACATCAACACCATTATCCCAGAAACCCTAGACCCATTCCAATTTGCATACCGCCCAAACAGATCCACAGATGATGCAATCTCTATTGCACTCCACACTGCCCTTTCCCACTTGGACAAAAGGAACACCTATGTGAGAATGCTGTTCATTGACTACAGCTCAGCGTTCAACACCATAGTACCCTCAAAGCTCATCATCAAGCTAAGGAACCTGGGACTAAACACCTCCCTCTGCAACTGGATTCTGGACTTCCTGACAGGTCACCACCAGGTGGTGAGGGTAGGTAGCAACACATCTGCCACGCTGATCCTCAACACTGAAGCTCCCCAGGGGTGTGTGCTCAGTCCCCTCCTGTACTCCCTGTTCACCCACGACTGCATGGCCAGGCACGACTCCAACACCATCATTAAGTTTGCTGAAGACACAACAGTGGTAGGCCTGATCACCGACAACAACGAGACAGCCTATAGGGAGGAGGTCAGAGACCTGGCCGGGTGGTGCCAGAATAACAACCTATCCCTCAACGTAACCAAGACTAAGGAGATGATTGTGGACTACAGGAAAAGGAGCACCAAGCACGTCCCCATTCTCATCGACGGGGCTGTAGTGGAGCAGGTTGAGAGCTTCAAATTCCTTGGTGTCCACATCAACAAGAAACTAGATTGGTCCAAACACACCAAGACAGTCGTGAAGAGGGCACGACAAATGAGGCCACTCATGAAACTAAAAACATTTGGCATGGGTCCTGAGATCCTCAAAAGGTTCTACAGCTGTAACATCGAGAGCACCCTGACCGGCACTTCAGAGGGTCGTGCGTACGGCCCAGTACATCACTGGGGCAAAGCTGCCTGCCATCTAGGACCTCTACACCAGGCGGTGTCAGAGGAAGGCCTCAAAGACCCCAGCCACCCCAGTCATAGACTGTTCTCTCTACTACCGCATGGGCAAGCGGTACCGGAGTGCCAAGTCTAGGACAAAAAGGCTTCTCAATAGTTTTTACCCCCAAGCCATAAGACTTTTGAACAGGTAACCAAATGGTTACCCGGACTATTTGCATTGTGTGCCTCCCCCAACCCCTCTTTTACGCTGCTGCATAGTCACTTTAACTATACATTCATGTACATACTACCTAAATTGGCCTGACTAACCAGTGCATCCAGTTTGCTGAGTAGAGTATTGGAAGCTATTTTGTAGATGACATCGCAGAAGTCGAGGATCGGTAGGATAGACAGTTTTACGAGGGTAAGTTTGGCGGCGTGAGTGAAGGAGGCTTTGTTGCAAAATAGAAAGCCGACTCTAGATTTGATTTTAGATTGGAGATGTTTGATATGAGTCTGGAAGGAGAGTTTACAGATGGCGAACTGCAGTTGTTTTCCCCCACAGCAGCCGTTGTTCAGGGGACTACTTGTTCATGACGTGAATAGTGACTCTGAGTATGAGCAGGTGAACATTCCAACTTGTCTCAACATTCTTTTATCAGCCTACGAACATTCTATTGCACTGACTCCTACAACAAGATATATACAGGAGAGGGAGAGATGACATGTGTCCCCTGTGAACACTAATGCTCCGTGTCTTTGTAAGGATAGTAATAACAATCCATTTATGATGTCTTCCACATGCTCTCTTTGACTACAGTCATTTTCCTAGTTAGTCTGTCCTTCATCATATGAATTTGGAGAAGAGAGAGGGGAGTGTGTGTATGTGAGTGTGGGGGTGAGGGGGATTCCATTTTAATTTAACACTAGCAGCTATGCAAACAGAAGACAGAGAAGACGGTGGCCCAGGCATGGCAGGCAGGCGAGTGGCTGAGGAAGAGAGGGAATGAAAGAGGGAGAGCCAGTGAGTCTAGACTCCAGATGTGCTGTGCTTTGTGGCTCTGCCTGGCCTGCTACGCCCGCTCTGCTCTCTGAGTATCCCCAGCAAATGTCACTGCTCCGCCTGTAAATCACCCAGGCCGGGGTTGAGGCAGCACCGCGGCCACAAAACACTCTCCGCACGGACCCCCAAAACATGCAAGCCAGCGACAGGCGGACGCCAGCAAGCCTGACTCGACGCGTGACTCCAATAACCTTCCCCCTACTCACAGTATTTGAGACGCACAGGGTTCCAACTAATGCTACCACCCTTTTCCATGTACAGAACCTCTGGGCACTGGTTGTAGTTAAATTATACTGTGTGTGTGTGTGTGTGTGTGTGTGTGTGTGTGTGTGTGTGTGTGTGTGTGTGTGTGTGTGTGTGTGTGTGTGTGTGTGTGTGTGTGTGTGTGTGTGTGTGTGTGTGTGTGTGTGTGTGTGTGTGTGTGTGTGTGTGTGTGTGTGTGTGTGAGAACAGCTGTGCATGTGATCATCAACACATTAATATATAGTACAGAAGAATATACTTTTGTGTGATAATTTGCGCAGAAGTTGTCCTCATTTAGCTTACAACAGAATGTCATTTTAAATATACGCTTTCTGGTTCCATGTCATTCCTTCTATAGCACCCTTCATCCAAACTGGGCCCAGCTCTAGACTCTCATCCAATCCAACTTCAGAGAATTAATTCACAGAATTACAGATTCTTGGTTTATGTGTGTAATCTCCACATCAGCTCCAACACATAATGAGATGTTTTAGTTGAAGCTCCAGTCCATATATAGTAAGCCATGCACACCACAGACATTCACTGAAACTAGTCTTTCTCACCGTACACCAGAATGTGTTTCTTTCCCCTTCTCTGCTTATTGTGGCTCATTTTGACAGAAGTGGTTAGGGCAGCAATGGATGCACAATTACACCCAAAGAGCAGCATGTGTTTCCAGCTGATCCTCTGCCATTGTGAGGCCTCTAGAGTCAAGGCTATCTCAGCTGTTTAAACAGGTAGTGTGTAGACATGCAGGCTGTGTTGAAGTTGATCAGGGTGTGGCCGTCCTCTAAACAAACAGGTGTAGTGTCGTGGAGGCTGTGTTAGGCAGTGCAGTGTTCACCACAAGGCTTGTTCTCCCTCAGGGATGTCTGTTTCCTCTGTGTGTGAACAGGTGAGCAAGCCACAGGCATTGCTCCCAACAAATACCAACAGAGACAAACACACACATATACACACACTCCTGTGGTTGTTTAAACACCTTGCTTTTGTTTTTCTTTCCACAGTTCGGGAGTTCTCTGGACATCAGGCCCCAGTCCCTCCATGGGTCCATGGTAGCATCAGAAGTAACAGCTGAAGGTTTATGGAATCATTCATCTAGGTTAACTAGGCTTTAACCCTGCCTGCTAACAACATGCACAGTGGGAGGGAGCTCTACTATGCCATATATGCACCCATTGCATGGTCAGTGACAGTCTGACATGGACATGTTTGCATGTGAACAGGTGAAAGTTGACTTCATAATTAATCTGCCTCATAACATACTGAGAGAGAAAGAGAAAGGGGGACACAATGGTTCCTCCTGTTTTCTGCAGTGTCTTGCCTATACCACAAGGGGGCCACATACACCACTTGACGCTGAGGGACTCCACGTGATGATGAGTTGGTGTCTGTTAGTCTCTGTCTGTGTGCATGCAAGGGGGGACACTGGAGGCCATACAGGCACTCAGAGCTTTTACTGGCCCAGTTAATTAGTAGCAATATTGTCAACAAACAGCCCAACAACCTTTCATCGTGTGAGACGGCTGGAGGGGGACTCTCTCTGTTCAAAGGCCTTATCTGTGTCTGGCCCTGTCTTATCTGATCTCCACTTATATGCCTCCTGTTCTTTTTTTGTTTGTGTGTGTATGTGTGTGTGTGTGGGGGGGGATGCTTGACTTGGTTGAGAGCAGGGTGAAGTCATCTTCAGTTGAGGTAATGAAATCAAATTGCATATCAAATCTCCACAGGTAATGTCATTAAACTGAACTGGTTTGAAATCGTTCAAGTGTACAGTATTTTATGATTGTTTTTTTCTAACCTTATTTGTGCAGGCTGTTTGGCGGGAGTTATACGCAGCTGTGTGTTTCTGTGTAAATTCATGCATATGTGTGTGTGTGTACTGCAGGTGGCCGTTTGTTTTTCATTCAAATATAATAACCAGTGTTCCTATATGTTTTAAATCAAAGTCATTGCAAACCACTTATCCCATCTGTATTTCTCTCCTCTGGTAGGGCTCGAAGTAGGCTAGGTATGAAGTGAACAATTTAGTTACAACGCTGTAGTAATCATTGTTTCCAACTGTCTCCCCCTGGGTAACCTTCTCGTACACTCTTACACACACAATCTCTCGTGCTCTCTCTCTTTCTCAGTGTTGACACAGCTTCAGCAGGACACTCCCTCCACACCCGGACACCCCCCTCCTCCCCCCACTCTCTCCCCACACACACTAACCTGTTTGGTGCAGATCAGAAGCCCAGCTCGGAGGCCCCACACCTGGACATGTTTGCGGAGGAAGAGGGCGGGCGGCGCTCCATGCGCCTGTCGACTGGCTCCACCATGTCTGGCCAGCTGTGCTCCTGGCCTGGCCTCGCACTGTGGGGGCTGTGCAGCTGGAAAACGCATGTCTCCCAAAAGAGGGAGAAAAAAGGAAGGGAGGACAGTCACAAAGCTCATTACACATACAGCCCCCCCCCCTCTCTCTCTCTACTGCTCTTTACATGTCACTGTCCTTTTACTGGGTAACACATTATTATGTTATTTTGCTTGATAACTGAACATAGTTGTGTTTTCCCACCTAGACTGAAAAACTTGAAAAAGTATATTTAATTATACTTTTGTGTGGTTATAGTGTTGTTCATGCTTTGGCAGACTATGCTACTGATGTTTTTCCAGGTTTAAAATGTCAGTTCAATTAATCTATTGGATGATGTCCACACACACACACATTGTTCAAGTTGTTGTCATGGTTTGGGCCAATTAAGCCTCAGCATACCAAAGGCAAATGTAATTATCTCACTATGTATGCCATATTTTTTGTTGTTGTATTCAAATCTTGTTTTTCATTAGCTGGTATTGAGTTTGTAAATCAGATGCCACTGTCACAACAATGCTGCTGGGGTAGAATAGAGTTGAATACAGTATGGTCCACAGAGGGGGATCACAGAGTCCAAATGCAATGAGACAGCATATACTTGCCACTTCATATTCATACTAAGTTTCTTCACTTTTATTCATGTGCTCTTTACTCTTACTGTTTAGGGGGACAAACCCTTATCTATCTTTGCGTGGCCTCCTGCCCTGGCCTACATGCTGGTCCTGAGGGATGCAGTGCAGTGTCCAGCATTAGCAGGAAGTGGAGTATGTGTGAAGTAGCCCATGTGTGTACCTGTCACTCAGCACAGCCAGGCAGAGCCAGGACCAGGACCAAGGGAGACATGCTCAGGTCCCCCAGGATGGAGACTTTGTCCTGAGTAGAGGCTTCAACTCCATCACCTCAAGTCTGACTCTTAAAACCACACTCACCCACTAATTGTGATGGATTGAGATTGTATCATAGCTGTTCATTCTTGTGTAAGGAAAGTGAAATGCCACAGGCTCATGCCAAAAGCTTCTCTTGCTCTTAAGCACCGTTGTCGTGGATTTTCAGCTGCCCTTGTCCAGTAATATTCGCATAGCTTAGATTTGAAATGCTATCTGTATCGATGTTAACTGAAGCAATTTATGTTTTCAGATACCATAGCTTAGATTTGAAATGCTATCTGTATCGATGTTAACTGAAGCAATTTATGTTTTCAGATACCATAGCTTAGATTTGAAATGCTATCTGTATCGATGTTAACTGAAGCAATTTATGCTTTCAGATACCATGGCTTAGATTTGAAATGCTATCTGTATCGATGTTAACTGAAGCAATTTATGCTTTCAGATACCATGGCCTTGACTAGACAACCCCTACGCACTTAGAAAAAAACAGTTCCAAAAAGGTTATTCGACTGTCCCCATAAGAGAACCCTTTTTGGTTCCAGGTATAACACTTTTTGGTTCTGGGTAGAACCCTTTAGAGTTCCATGTAGAATCCTCTGGGGAAAGGGTTCTACCTGGAACCAAAAAGGGTTCTTCAAAAGAGTTATCCTATGGGGACAGCTGAAGAACCCTTTTTGGTTCTAGATAGTACCTCTTTTTCTAACAGTGTAAGTTATGTGGTTTCACATACAGCTTAGGTGGAACAACCCTAAATACTGTTATTTATCCAGTCTGATTATTAATTGTTTAGTAATATTTCAACCATATATCCCCTAGAATACAGTAGTTTAGACAAGTATATAACATCTATAGAAGAGACAGGAATGCTTATGGGGGAGGTGTTGCTATATATATTCAGAGCCATATCCCATATCCCACCCATATCCCTCTTAGAGAGGATCTCAAGTGTTATTGAAGTACTGTGGCTGCAGGTTCACCTGCCTCATCTAAAGCCTATGCTTTTGGGGTGTTGTTATAGGCCACCAACAGTCAGTATCTAAAGAATGTGTGTGAAATGATTGATGGTGCATGTGATGTAAACAGAGGTCTACTTTCTTGGGGATCTGAATATTGACTGGTTTTCAGCAAGCTGTCCGCTCAAGATCAAATCACATTTTAGTAGATGTTATTGCGGATGTAGCAAAATGCTTGTGCTTCGAGCTCCGACAGTGCAGTAATATCTAACAAGTAATATCAAACAAATTACACAACAAAAACCCAAGACACACAAATCTAAGTAGGAAGTGGCTATTATGTGGATAATGTAACTAATATTTGTTGGTTGAATGTGATTAATGAGGAGCATCCAGACGCAGATCTTGATGAATTTATGAAATTGCTTCTAATTATTGATAAACATACACCTGTTAAGAAACTGACTGTTAGAACTGTACCTTTATTTAACCAGGCAAGTCAGTTAAGAACCAATTCTTATTTACAATGACGGCCTAGGAACAGTGGGTTAACTGCCTTGTTCAGGGGCAGAACAACAGATGTTTATCAAGTCAGCTCAGAGATTTGATCTAGCAACCTTGCGGTTACTGCCCCAATCTCTCTGTTAAGGCTTCATGGATGGTTGAAAGAGATGGGGCAAAAGGAGTGGCAAATAAGACTGTCTGACTTACTGCAAATTGAGACATTTTGTGACAAAACTTTACAAAAAGAAGAAAAAACTGTATTATGAAGCCAAGATCGATGATATAAAAAATGATGGTGTCACGTTCTGACCTTTATTTCCTTTGTTTTGTCTTTATTTAGTATGGTCACGGTGTGAATTGGGTGGGCAGTCTATGTTTGTTTGTTCTATATTTTGGGTATTTCTATGTTCGGCCTAGTATGGTTCTCAATCAGAGGCAGGTGTCATTAGTTGTCTCTGATTGAGAATCATACTTAGGTAGCCTGGATTTCACTGTGTGTTTGTGGGTGATTGTTCCTGTCTCTGTGTTTACACCAGATAGGACTGTTAGGGTTTTCACATTTCTTGTTTTATGTAGTCAGTTGTTCATGTGTACATTACGTATTAAAAAGAACCATGGACACTTACCACGCCGCATATTGGTCCTCTGATCCTTTTCGCCTCTCCTCTTCGGAAGAAGAGGAGGAAATCACTTACAGATGGGGAAAAAACTGTGGCGTACGTTCAATTAAATTATGGGAAAATTCAATGCCATCTTTAATCAAATAAGGTGGCTTATTCATCACAAAACCAGTTGATGTTGCAAATTGTTTTAATGATTACTTCATTGGCAAATTGTTGAGGAGATTAAATGACTTGGTGTTATCCTAGATTGTAAACTGTCATGGTCAAAATATATAGATTCAATGGTTGTAAAGATTGGGAGAGGTCTGTGAGAAAGAGATGCTCTGCTTTTTTGACACCACACTCCACAAAGCAAGTCCTGCAGGTTCTAGTTTAAACTTATCTTGATTATTGTCCAGCCATGTAGCCAAGTGCTGCTAAGAAAGCACAGGTTAAGCTGCAGCTGGCCCAGAACAGAGCTGTACGTCTTGCTCTTCATTGTAATCAGAGGGCTAATATAAATACTATGCAGGCCAGTCTCTCTTGGCTAAGAGTTGAGAAGAGACTGACTGCATCACTTCTTTTTATAAGAAACATTACTGTGTCAAATTCCAAATTGTTTGCATAGTCAACTTAAGCACACACTTTCCCCACCAGACATGCCACCAGGGGTCTTTTCACAGTCCCCAAATCCAGAACAAATTCAAGAAAGCATACAGTATTATATAGAGCCATTTTTACATGGAACTCCGTTCCATCTCATATTGCTCAAAAGAACAGAGAACCTGGTTTCAAAAAACAGATAAAGCAACACCTCTCCCCAATTTGACCTAGATATTTTGTGTGTATGTATTGATATGTAGGCTATGTGTGCTATTTTTAAATGCACGTAGTTCAGTCATTTAGCTTTCTTACCTATTAATGTTCTGTATTATGTCATGTTTCATGTTCTGTGTTGACCCTTGGAAGAGTAGCTGCGCCCTTTGCAACAGCTATTGGGGATCCTAATAAAATACCCCCCAAAAATCCGTAAACATACATCAATGAATCTAAGGGACTATATTTTGAACTCAATGGGTACTCAAACCACGCTGATACCATGACCGGCCCAGATGGACCCCCACTGACCGCTATAAGAAGCCCATGTGGCTGTGATGTCCCCCTCACAGTTTACCGTCTCTGAGGGGAGACATACTGACAGGCCTGTACCCTTTCCAGGCTGGGCTGACTCCCCAGACCTTCTCCCCACTCCCCAGGCCCTAGCAGCCACCCTGCTGTCACCCCCGTCCCATGCAGATGGCCACATGGACACAGTGAAGGCATAAGGTGAACATATGCTGACCAGAACGACTGGTGGTGTCGTTAGTTAGCCACATGTGGGGAGACAGATAGCCTCAGTGGGCTTGACAGAGGAATGGGAGGACTGAGAGATTCATCAGCCTTGAGGCACCATGTCAATGTAGAGCATGTGGAATCTTTTAAGTCAGCTGGTGTACACATCACATCAACACACAAAAATATGCATTCATATATAAATAAACCATTTCAGCTGGGCAGAGAGATGTATTATTTTGGAAGATTTACACTGCAATCCCAGAAAGCAAGGCACCCAAAACAGCCTCATCCACACAATGTTTCCTTCTCCTCTCCCTCTCCCTGTACTGACTCTCTGCCTCTCCCCTCTGCTTCTGGCCTGTGCTCCCTCACCCAGTGGAGCCCTCCTCCATGCAGGCTGTCTCTGCTCTGCCCTGCCTGTCAGGGGAGGCTGTGGTGGGGCTTCATGTACCAGCCAGCGCCTGTCTCTACCGGGGCCCACAGTCACCACACCCACTGCATTCCTCCACACACACGAAGGGCAGGGCAAGTGGCCTGGAGGGCTGAATGGGAGGCTCTGGGGAGAGGGGAGCTGATGGGAATACACAGTCCACCGAGGATACACTGGTGAAAAACTGTGGTTAGTCTTTCAAATCACCATGTGGAATATTTACTTTGTGCCTAATATTTACTTTGTGCCTCCAAAAGTTGAGATGACACCTCTCAAGGGGATTTGATTTGGTTCACCTGATATCAAAATAAACCTGCAGCCCAGCAAAGAAAGTGTAAAAACAGTGCAGGGGAAAGATCTTTGAGAAAACAGAAGAGAAAAATCCCTGACAAAAGCAGGAAGGTGCAATTATCTGCACAGCTGTCTGTGGAACCGGAAGTCTCTCCCAGAGAGGCGGCTCCTTGGGGCCTGATCACAGAGTCAGGACAGGAAGTCACAAAAAGACAGGAAGTGGGCGCTAGCTCCAGGAAGTAAGTTTTGCAGCTTCGGCTCCATGAAGTCTCGACTCTTAAGTGAGGGAGGAGGGAGGGACCCATCACAACATCAGAGGGATGGAGAGAGGAAAGATAGACACAGAGGGCAAAATGGGAGGGGTAAAGAGATAGAAAGAAGGAATGGAAGAGAGAGAGAGAACAGGGAGTAGTGAACGCCAGCCGCGTAGGCACGGGTGGGCTTGGGTTGATTGAGAAAATATGTACATTATATATATATATATATACACAGAGTGCCTTTGGAAAATCTTCAAACCGCTTGACTTTTTCCACATTTTGTTAGGTTACCACCATATTCTAAAATGAATGAAATATTTTTTTTCCTCATCTATCTACACACAATACCCCATAATGGCAAAGAAAAAAAGTGTACACATTTTTGCTAATTTCAGTACGTTGTTGAAGCACCTTTGGCAGCGATTATAGCCTCGAGTCTTCTTGGGTATGACGCTACAAGCTTGGCACACCTGTATTTGGGAAGTTTCTCCCATTCTTCTCTGCAGATCCTCTCAAGCTTTGTCAGTTTGGATGGGGAGCGTTGCTGCACAGCTATTTTCAGGCCTCTTCAGAGATGTTCTATCGGGTTCAAGTCCACAATCTGGCTGGGCCACTAAAGGACATTCAGAGACTTGTCCCGAAGCCACTCCTGCATTGTCTTGGCTGTGTGCTTAGGGTCATTGTCCTGTTGGAAGGTGAACCTTCACCCCATGTCTGAATGAGGTCTGAATTGGCAGGTTTTCATCAAGGATTCTCTGTACTTTTCTCTTTTCATCTTTGCCTCTATCCTGACTAGTCTCCCAGTCCCTGCTGCTGACAAACATCCCCACAGCATGATGCTGCCATAACCATGCTTCACCGTAGGGATGGTGTCAGGTTTCCTCCAGACTTGACGCTTGGCATTCAGGCCAAGAGTTCAATCTTGGTTTTGTCAGACCAGAGAATCTTGTTTCTCATAGTTGGAGAGACTATGTGCCTTTTGGCAATCTCCAAGTGGGCTGTCATGTGCATTTTACTGAGGAGTGGCTTCTGTCTGGTTGTCCTACTGGAAAGTTCTCCCATCTCCACAGAGGAATTCCAGAGCTCGTCGGGTTCTTGGTCACCTCCCTGACCAAGGCCATTCTCCCCTGATTGCTCAGTTTGGTCGGTGGCCAGTCTTGGTGGTTCCAAACTTCTTCCATTTAAAAATTGATGGAGGCCATTGTGTTCTTGGGGACCTTCAATACTGCAGAAATGTTTTGGTACCCTTTGTAGTAGGATGTCCCTTGGGGGTATCCGTACCTATGTAGGACATGCGAGGGTTAGGTTAATAAACAGGCTGGAGCTAGAACCTCATTGTCACGCACCCCTATTTTAGATCATACTACATGGTGTCAGAAGTGGTTTTAAAATTCACATAAACATGAAGGACGTACCAAGTAAATCATACATTCAGGCTGTTTCAAATCAGGGAGGGCACAGTGTTGGAGATAAAACAGTGCATTGCAATAGTGCTGATGAAAGCGGATGCCCCAAGCTCCTATGTGGTAGGCTCAGAAGAGGTAAGAAGGAACAAAACACCTCAGAGCTCTTCCAGATCTACCAGCCACACAGACTGAGGCCACAGAAAATGCACACAAAGAGGGTGAAGGAGAGAGAATGCTCACAGAGCCACAAGCGCGCCCAAAAAGGGATGTGAAGCCACCAGAGTGGATGAAAGACTTTTTTTTCTTTCTTTTTTTTCACCTTTATTTAACCAGGTAGGCAAGTTGAGAACAAGTTCTCATTTACAATTGTGACCTGGCCAAGATAAAGCAAAGCAGTTTCACACATACAACGACACAGAGTTACACATGGAGTAAAACAAACATACAGTCAATAATACAGTAGAAACAAGTCTATATACGATGTGAGCAAATGAGGTGAGATAAGGGAGGTAAAGGCAAAAAAAGGCCATGGTGGCAAAGTAAATACAATATAGGAGTGGAGCTAGGCACTGCAGGGCATGGATACACCTCTACATCACCAGAGGAAAAGAGGAGGAGTAGGATAAGGGTACGACTAAAAGCAATGAGAATTGGTCGTCTAGAACGTCTGGAACAGAGAGTAAAAGGAGGTTTCTGGGGGCGATAAAATAGCTTCAAGGTATAATGTACAGACAAAGGTATGGTAGGATGTGAATACAGTGGAGGTAAACCTAGGTATTGAGTGATGATGAGAGAGATATTGTCTCTAGAATCATAATTGAAACCAGGAGATGTCATTGCATGTGTGGGTGGTGGAACTAATAGGTTGGATAAGGTAAAGTGAGAAGGACTAGAGGCTCTACAGTGAAATAAGCCAATAAACACTAACCAGAACAGCAATGGACAAGGCATATTGACATTAAGGAGAGTCATGCTTAGTCGAGTGATCAAAAGGGTCCAGTGATTAGTGAGGTTGGTTGGGGTCACGGCAATTCAGACAGCTAGCCGGGCCATCGGTAGCAAGCTAGCATAGGATGGAGGTCTGTTTTTAGCCACCTCGTGCGTTTCCGTCGGTAGGATTAGTGGGGTTCCGTGTGGTAGAGGGGATCAATCTAATTTGCAAAAAAAAAAAAATAGATATAGTTATAGAGGCCCAAGAAAAAATAAAACAATTGTCTGATAGGTCTATTCACATAGCAGCCAATAAGACAGCTAATGATTAACGGACCGCAGATGGCCGTTCAGGTAACATCGCGACGGAGGAGCCAGCTGGATAACTCCCTCGGGCAGATAACGTCGGTAGTCCAGTTGTGTAGGCCCGGTGGGGTTCCGCGTTGGCAGTAAAACGGGTCCGGATAGGTGATTGTAGCCCAGGAGTGACTGATGGAACTCTTCAGCTGGCTAGCTCCGGAATAATTGATGTTTGCTCCGGAATCGACGTAAACCGATAGTCACACGGATAGCAGCTAGCTAGCTGCGAGATCCAGGTATAAATGTCCAGAGCTTGTGGTTGAAATCCGGGGACATGGAGAGAAAAATAGGTCTGGTATGTTCCTGTCCGAGCCGCGCCGTACAAAACTGGTGATAGATTTTCGAGCTAAAGGATAGCTGATGACCACAAACTGTGATTAGCTGAATACTAACGATTAGCCAGTAAAGAAGCTAACTAGATTCTGGCTAGCTTCAGGCTAGCTTCTGGATTAGCTTCTGGATTAGCTAATTTGGTTTCCAAATTGCATTTCAGTTATGCTTCAGTGGTTAAGCATGTTGAGTTCTTGTTCATGTGAGTTATAGTAGGATGTCCCTTGGGGGTATCCATACCTACAGTGCCTTGCGAAAGTATTCGTATATACCCCAAGCGACTTACAGCTGTAATCACAGCAAAAGGTGACGCTACAAAGTATTAACTTAAGGGGGCTGAATAATTTTGCACGCCCAATTTTTCAGTTTTTGATTTGTTAAAAAAGTTTGAAATATCCAATAAATGTCGTTCCACTTCATGATTGTGTCCCACTTGTTGTTGATTCTTCACAAAAAAATACAGTTTTATATCTTTATGTTTGAAGCCTGAAATGTGGCAAAAGGTCGCAAAGCTCAAGGGGGCCGAGTACTTTCGCAAGGCACTGTATGTAGGACATGCGATGGTTAGGTTAATAAACAGGCTGGAGCTAGAACCTCGTTGTCGCGCGTCCTTATTTTAGATCATACTACACCCTTTCCCAGATCTGTGCCTCGACACAATCCTGTCTCGGAGCGCTACGGACAATTACTTCATCCTCATGGCATGGTTTTTTCTCTGACAGGCATTGTTAACTGTGGGACCTTATTTAGACAGGTGTGTGCATTTCCAAATCATGTTCAATCAATTGAATTGACCACAGGTGGACTCCAATCTAGTTGTAGAAACATCTCAAGCATGATCAATGGGAACAGGATGCACCTGAGCTCAATTTTGAGTCTCATAGCAAAAGATCTGAATACTTATGTAAATAAGGTTTTTATTTTTAATACATTTGCAAAAATGCAAAAAAAAAATGTTGCTTTGTCATTAGCAGATTGCTGAGAGGAAAAAAAATATTTAATCAATTTTAGAATAACGCTGTAACATAACAAAATGTGGAAAAGGTCAAGGGGTCTGAACACTTTCCGTAGGCACTGTATGTTGTTCTAGTGACAACAATATGTGTCCCCCTCACATGCATCACTCACACCTGTGCTCACAGATTTGCTGAATAAACCTGCATGCATTTTGCATGTAAATAGAGTGTGTCTGCCTGGTTGAGAAGGTGCTAACTTTGTCTTGCACCTGATCCTGGACTTGCATCTGATCTGCATAAATAGAAAGTGTCAGAGAAAGACGGGGGAACAGGAGAGGTGTTCATGAGATAAAGACTGGTCATTGTGGGGTATTTAAGCAACAATTGTCATCACGAGGCAACAGGAAAAAGAGATTAAGCCTAATTCTGTTACTGTTACCCATGTCAGGTTACGTCATATTCTCCAGAGACATGAAGTCTCCCAACACAACTGGTGGATCGTACCCTCTAATCAAACCATTTCTGTTGTCCCCTTCTTCAATGTCGACAAATAAAATCACATTAACAGCCACTCCCAGTAAAATGTCAATGAATAACACATCCATACATCTTGAGCGTGGGATTATAATATATAGGCCATGTTAAATGCTATAAACACGCTCATTAACGGATGCCTATGAAACCGGCTCTCAAAAACAACTTTTTAAGGATGAATAAATAGCCCAGAATTCCATGGAGAATAACTTGAAACAACATTGAGAAATTTGACAGACTGGATTACTAACATTTCTAAAATGATATCTTCCACCATTCAACCTGAATGAAGGCTCACCTGTTTTAAGCAACATAAAGGAAACCCATGAACTCTTCATATCAGAGCTGACAAAAGTATTCTATTGTAATCCTCAAGGTCAGTCTTCCAAAAATGCTTCAAGCTCTAAATTTCAGATATAATTTTGGCGTCTGAATGAGACATATAGTCATAACATTTGGGTTTGTGCATTCCAATAGACATAATTCACCACAGATTTTAAAAACAAAAGCCAGATAATATTTGAAACAATCTCTGTCTAAAAGTAAGTGTTTCTGGCATTGCCTTTCTACACAATGCTATATTTGGTCATTTCTTGAGTTAAAGCGGTATTTTTGGGTGGATAATGTGTTGTTTCAATTTAATTTCAGTTAGCGCTGTGATCACCTTGCCATAGCGTTCCAGCGGGCTTTCACTCTCTGTACAAAGAGAGAAGGGCATTAGTCCATAAGAAAGACCAGCTTTGGCTTCCTAAAGAAAGCAGAGGTTTAGCTCTTTCACTTCTATAGCATTGTTATGCTAAGGTCTGCTTGGGAATAGACATTTCCCATTAGCATCTGAAGAAGAACCAACATCTGAGGGAAACTTGTCTTTAGGCCCCTCAGAAAAGGATCTGTTCTCTCTCTCCCTCTCTTTCTCTCTATCTCTCACTCACTCTTTCCTCACTCAACTCTCATCTCTCTCTATTCAAGGCTCATTCTCCTTCTGTTTTGGCGGGAGGACTGGGTTTGGTAAATTACTCTCTTGAATGAAAAGTTAAATTTTCCATGTGAATTTCTATAGGCTATTTGGACTTGCATATAACAAAATGCCATTCACTGGTAAACGCTAAAGTAAAGATCATAATGTGTGAATAGAAGCTATTTGAATAACCCTCCTCACGGAGACATGACAGTACCATGTTCTAGTGAAGGTGAAGCCATTTGAAGAATGTGTTATTATGAGCAGAACTGAGTTTAAATACATGTGTATTTGAGTATCTGGTATTTAAAACACTTTTTTGTGTATACAAGTATTTTCAAATACACAGCCCAAAAGTACTTCTATTTGTGTATTTTAATATTAATTTGTGAAATCCAAATAGTCGACCAAATTTTATTTGAGAGCATTTTCAAAGACTTATTTCAAGTACTATTTTCAAATACCTGGTTTAAATGCATATGAGTGTATTTGAGTCAGTGTATTTGAGAATTTTCAAATACTTACCAAGAGTATTTCCAAATACATACAAATATTCAACTACTTGTCTTTTCAAATCAAACATATCTCAATACTTAAAAAAATACTTACTTTGAATGTTTGTGAAAGTAATTGAGATATTTCAAATAGTATTTGAACCAAGGTCTGAGTCTGAGTGGAGATTGATCCATGATGTGCATGTTCAACAGGTTGTATGTGCTGTGAAATAGTACCAGTGAGTAGTGCTATAGTAGATTTTGTGTATTATTCCTCAGACATCATTAGTTTTGCTGTAAACACTGTGGTGTCGCCACTGGCCTGTTACCTGGTCTGATTGAGCCCCCTCACTAGCTTTAAGCACCAACTGTCAGAGCAGCTCACAGATTACTGCACCTGTACATAGCCCACCTATATTTTAGCCCAAACAACTACCTCTTTCCCTACTGTATTTAATTTATTTATTTTGCTCCTTTGCACCCCATTATTTTTATTTCTACTTTGCACATTCTTTCATTGCAAATCTACCATTCCAGTGTTTTACTGGCTGTATTGTATTTACTTTGCCACCATGGCCTTTTTTGCCTTTACCTCCCTTATCTCACCTCATTTGCTCACATTGTATATAGACTTGTTTATACTGTATTATTGACTGTATGTTTGTTTTGCTCCATGTGTAACTCTGTGTCGTTGTATGTGTCGAACTGCTTTGCTTTATCTTGGCCAGGTCGCAATTGTAAATGAGAACTTGTTCTCAACTTGCCTACCTGGATAAATAAAGGTGAAATAAATCAATAAAAAATAAATGCACACACACACAAGTGAATCATCATTATTAGTATATTGTGATGACAGTACTATCATTGTTGCTACAGATTTTTTTCATTCGCTTTGTTGCTATTTTCACAAGTATTTGGTGAATTTTCAAAACTCTTAGTACAAAACTCCAAACTGGTAACATTTGTAATGCAGCAAGTCTCATATTAAAATATTTTTATTGTGCATTAATTTAGTTTGAAGGCATCTTTCACCACACAACCACCCAAAATATAAGTTGAATGAGAAATACCATCACCAAAAAACACAACATCAAATCTGCTCAACATAGTAATAAATAAAGCAAAATTTCCCTTTGAATGTAAAATGCTGAGCACGTGATGTCGCGGAGCTGAGCAGACGTTGACAAACCGAGCTCTTCAAAGTTATTCTATTTTTACCTAAATAACAACGTTGAAACAATATTCTAACATCGGCTGATAAATTGTCAAGTACTTACCTTCCCAAAGAGCCATGAACCTCCGACCGAGAGGCAAGAAGGACGACCAAAACGTCGTTGATTCCCAAGATAACGATAACGCTACAGCTAGCAAGATTAGCATTAGCCCTCATAACTCAGACGACAGTTCCAGACTGTTGCTCTCAGCAGCCTCTTGCGAGCCTGCCGACATGCTGGCTACTCTCCTCTGGGAAATTCAGGATGGTAACAGAGGTCTTTCTCTGAAAATCGACAAGAAATCGGCTAAACTCTGAATTCCTCCATCCACGACCTGAAATCCTCCATGAATGATCTCCTTTTGAGAACGACTGAGGCAGAGTTGCGCATTAGCACAGTTGAAGATACCATCGCTAGACATGACCAGGTCTTGACACAACTGCAAAAGGACAATGCCTACCTCAAAAACAAAGTAGATCAGATGGAAAACCAGAGTAGACGTAGTAATATCCGTGTGGTGGGATTGAATGAGGACAGCGAGGGCCGTGACCCGGTCTGTTTCTTCACTCAATGGATCTCGGAGGTCCTAGGCATAATCAACTTCACCAAACCGCTGGAAATCGAACGCGCCCACAGAACATCAGCACCGAAACCCCGGCCAGATGAGCCCCCACGAGCCGTCCTGATCAGGTTCCTCCGTTTCCAAGACAGAGAGAAGATACTGCAACTCGCAAGAGCCAAAGGGGACATCACCATCGATGGAAAGAGGGTCAGCCTTTTCCCAGATATGAGCGCGGATCTCGCCAGACGCCGCAAGCAGTTCAGACCTGCCGCCAAAGCACTGAAGGAGAAGAACATCACCGGCTACCTCATCCACCCTGCGCGGATGAAAGTTCAGTACAAAGGCCGAAGCCATCTCTTCAACACACCGGTAGAAGTGCACACTTTTCTCAAAGAACTGAGCAACGTCTGAGCCAGGACGGTCTCTCTGGGGATAAAACGCAGTTCATTTGTTTTCTCTTATCCGGATTGAACTGCTGGTATCTCCCGGTCACTAATTGATTTGTACATTTTCAACTAACCGTATCTTCCCGGGGTGAGTTCTATTACATTTACAGGAGAGTATATTTTGGTTTAGTCCATATCTACTGGGCGAAGCAATAAGTGGGCTTAGGCCCACTGCTTTCCCCTCATTTATGTTAATCTTTCATAAAGAGACTCAAGCATCCCTTACCGTGGGCAGTAAATATTCAGCCATAAATATCTATTCACAACGTTTGTTTTCAATTTAGAGAGCTCGCAGGTTTTAGTTTACGCCAAGGTTTAGCTAGTAAGAGCAAGATGGAAAGCGAGCAGCAACGTATCTCTACAAGTGTATTCATGTTTGATTGTTGGGATTGTTGTTCTAGTCTGAATGTAAAATGCTACAGTGCTCTAAATTACAGTACATTACACTGTTTTCACAATAGGCAATACACTTGCACTTCCGATTAAAATTGACTGAACATATAATTTCCATAATTTCTATTAATGTTCGATCAAAAGTATGATCATTTAAAACATCTTTTACGGTCATTAATGCAATAAAACAAATGTATTGTTTCGATATCATTACAACTTAGGTGACCTGTAATCAAATTAAAGAAATTAAAGCAACATAATGTTTAGCATGCAGTAGTTTGCATCAAGTCTGTCTTGAGCGTTTGGCCGTAGGTGACTCGTTTCAGGAAAGTAGGTATATGCTGCACGTCACTACTGCACAGGAGCAGCATTTGAACGTAAACATGTATTTTTTTTATCAAAATATGAATAATATTTTAAATTACGAGCCTAGTTGGTTTAGCCATGGAAAAAGTTAGGAACCTTCCCACTAGCCATGATTGGCTGAGATAATATATGGGCCGGACATACCAGGAGACGGATTTGGATTGGTCTGCCATGTAGCACACTTCTGTCTATAACGTGAGCTGTTCAATATGTGTTGACAGTCCTTTCTACCATACTGTTTCTGAAAGATATTACGTTAGCCATCGAGAACTACAAATGTTTTGCTACTTTTCTCAACTATATTGATGCCCTAAATTTAGAAGGCGCTATCAACAGATGAGTAGGAAAAAGTGATGGCCTACTTTCTGCACACACCATGGTCAGTGTGAACCAGAGTGACTTGACACAAAGATAGCCAAACAAGATGTAGCTACAAACAAAACAGAGTTAAATGGTTAGGTTCTTATCAAAATCCCAGTAAATATCCTCATTGTTCATGCACCTGGGGAAAAAGCTTTTGGCCTGACATAGGTCTGGATTGAAATCATTGCATGCCTTATCCATGCCCTGAAGGAGGGTGGTACACACACTCATACATCTTCCAATTGTACTGTAATTGTGTATTGTATTACAGTATTGTATGTATGTATTGTAGGTTTCCTGAACATAGCTCAGTTCATGAGAGCATAGTACTAGCAACACCAGAGTGGGTTTGATTCCCCCTTGGGGTCACATACCAAGATGTGTGGACTGTTGTTACTTTGGATAAAAGTGTCTGCTATGTTTTTTTACATTTATTTTTATTTAAATGCTATGTAAATGACATATATTACAGTATTACAGTATTGTATTGGCCAATGCAATTTTAGTAAAGCAGTGTGACCCCCCCCCCTCCCATAAAATACATCCTCAAATTTGTATTGGATACATGTTTACTGTACAGAGGATGCATTTCTTTCTTGTTTTGGACTTTCTGGATAATCTGAGTATTGGTATTGTATTGTATTGATATTGTATTACTGCACTGTAAGAGCTAGAAACACAAGCATTTCGCTGCACCTGCTGTAACATCTGCTAATCTGTGTATGTGTATGACTGCACAACGCATCACCGGGGGCAAACTACCTGCCCTCCAGGACACCCACAGCACCTGATGCCAGAGAAAGGCCAAAAATATAATTTTAATACATTTAATAAATGGATGTAATAAAGGTATCACTAGTCACTTTAAATAATGCAACTTTAATAATGTCTACATATCCTACATTACTCATCTCATATGTATATACTGTATTCTATACCATTTTATTTATTTTTTATTTCACCTTTATTTAACCAGGTAGGCTAGTTGAGAACAAGTTCTCATTTGTAACTGCGACCTGGCCAAGATAAAGCTTAGCAGTGTGAACAGACAACACAGAGTTACACATGGAGTAAACAATTAACAAGTCATTAACACAGTACAAAAAAGGCGAGTCTATATACATTGTGTGCAAAAGGCATGAGGAGGTAGGCGAATAATTACAATTTTGCAGATTAGCACTGGAGTGATAAATGATCAGATGGTCATGTACAGGTAGAGATACTGGTGTGCAAAAGAGCAGAAAAGTAAATAAATAAAAACAGTGTGAGGATGAGGTAGGTGAAAATGGGTGGGTTATTTACCAATAGACTATGTACAGCTGCAGCGATCGGTTAGCTGCTCAGATAGCACATGTTTGAAGTTGGTGAGGGAGATAAAAGTCTCCAACTTCAGGGATTTTTGCAATTCGTTCCAGTCACAGGCAGCAGAGTACTGGAACGAAAGGCGGCCAAATGAGGTGTTGGCTTTAGGGATGATCAGTGAGATACACCTGCTGGAGCGCGTGCTACGGATGGGTGTTGCCATCGTGACCAGTGAACTGAGATAAGGCGGAGCTTTACCTAGCATGGATTTGTAGATGACCTGGAGCCAGTGGGTCTGGCGACGAATATGTAGCGAGGGCCAGCCGACTAGAGCATACAAGTCGCAGTGGTGGGTGGTATAAGGTGCTTTAGTGACAAAACGGATGGCACTGTGATAGGATAGTCAGTTTTACTAGGGTAAGTTTGGCGGCGTGAGTGAAGGAGGCTTTGCTGCGGAATAGAAAGCCGACTCTTGATTTGATTTTCGATTGGAGATGTTTGATATGAGTCTGGAAGGAGAGTTTACAGTCTAGCCAGACACCTAGGTACTTATAGGTGTCAACATATTCAAGGTCGGAACCATCCAGGGTGGTGATGCTCGTCGGGCATGCACAGGGTGCAGGCAACGATCGGTTGAGTGACCTGTTTGTTGACTTGGCTTTCGAAAGCATGCATTTGGTTTTACTAGCGTTTAAGAGCAGTTGGAGGCCACGGAAGTTTCAGAGTGTTGTATGGCATTGAAGCTCGTTTGGAGGTTAGATAGCACAGTGTCCAAGGACGGGCCGGACGTGCTTGTTGATATAGAATGGTGTGACCGTCTGCGTAGCAGGTGGATCAGGGAATCGCCCGCAGCAAGAGCAACATCATTGATATATACAGAGAAAAGAGTTCGGCCCGAGAACTGAACCCTGTGGCACCCCCATAGAGACTGCCAGAGGACCGGACAGCATGTCCTCCGATTTGACACACTGAACTCTGTCTGCAAAGTAATTGGTGAACCAGGCAAGGCAGTCATCCGAAAAACCGAGGCTACTGAGTCTGCCGATAAGAATATGGTGATTGACAGAGTCGAAAGCCTTGGCAAGGTCGATGAAGACGGCTGCACAGTACTGTCTTTTATCGATGGCGGTTATGATATAGTTTAGTACCTTGAGTGTGGCTGAGGTGCACACGTGACCGGCTAGCAGGCGGCAAGTGAGAGACGGAAACCAGATTGCACAGCGGAGAAGGTACGGTGGGATTCGAGATGGTCAGTGACCTGTTTGTTGACTTGGCTTTAAGAAGACCTTAGATAGGCAGGGCAGGATGGATATAGGTTTGTAACAGTTTGGGTCCAGGGTGTCTCCCCCTTTGAAGAGGGGGATGACTGCGGCAGCTTTCCAATACTTGGGGATCTCAGACGATATGAGAGAGAGGTTGAACAGGCTGGTAATAGGGGTTGCGACAATGGCGGCGGATAGTTTCAGAAATAGAGGGTCCAGATTGTCAAGCCCAGCTGATTTGTACGGGTCCAGGTTTTGCAGCTCTTTCAGAACATCTGCTATCTGGATTTGGGTAAAGGAGAACCTGGAAGGGCTTGGGCGAGAAGCTGCGGTGGGGCGGAGCTGTTGGCCGATGCTGGAGTAGCCAGGCGGAAGGCATGGCCAGCCGTTGAGAAATGCTTGTTGAAGTTTTCGATAATCATGGATTTATCGGTGGTGACCGTGTTTTAAGGAGGAGATGATACGGGTTTTTGACCGTTCTGTTTTTTGGCGATCTAGCCTCAATGCAGTGGGCAGCTGGGAGGAGGTGCTCTTGTTCTCCATGGACTTCACAGTGTCCCAGAACTTTTTGGAGTTGGAGCTACAGGATGCAAACTTCTGCCTGAAGAAGCCGGCCTTAGCTTTCCTGACTGACTGCGTGTATTGGTTCCTGACTTCCCTGAACAGTTGCATATCGCTTGGGACTATTCGATGCTATTGCAGTCCGCCACAGGATGTTTTTGTGCTGGTCGAGGGCAGGCAGGTCTGGAGTGAACCAAGGGCTGTATCTGTTCTTGGTTCTGCATTTTTTGAACGGAGCATGCTTATCTAAAATGGTGAGGAAGTTACTTTTAAAGAATGACCAGGCATCCTCAACTGACGGGATGAGGTCAATGTCCTTCCAGGATACCCGGGCCAGGTCGATTAGGAAGGCCTGCTCACAGAAGTGTTTTAGGGAGCGTTTGACAGTGATGAGGGGTGGTCGTTTGACTGAGGCAGTGATCGCTGAGATCCTGGATGAAGACAGCGGAGGTGTATCTGGAGGGCCAGTTGGTCAGGATGACGTCTATGAGGGTGCCCTTGTTTACAGAGTTAGGGTTGTACCTGGTGGGTTCCTTGATGATTTGTGTGAGATTGAGGGCATCTAGCTTAGATTGTAGGACTGCCGGGGTGTTAAGCATATCCCAGTTTAGGTCACCTAAAAGAACAAACTCTGAAGCTAGATGGGGGGCGATCAATTCACAAATGGTGTCCAGGGCACAGCTGGGAGCTGAGGGGGGTCGGTAGCAGGCGGCAACAGTGAGAGACTTATTTCTGGAGAGAGTAATTTTCAAAATTAGTAGTTCGAACTGTTTGGGTATGGACCTGGAAAGTATGACATTACTTTGCAGGCTATCTCTGCAGTAGACTGCAACTCCTCCCCTTTGGCAGTTCTATCTTGACGGAAGATGTTATAGTTGGGTATGGAAATCTCAGAATTTTTGGTGGCCTTCCTTCTGGTCTCACATCGCCATCAGCGGGGAAGACAGTTATTCTTACGGCCACTATAGATGAGCCAGGACTCAGACACGGCAAGGACATCCAGGGTTAGCAGAGTGTGCTAAAGCGGTGAGTAAAACAAACTTAGGGAGGAGGCTTCTGGTGTTGACATGCATAAAACCAAGGCTTTTTCGATCACAGAAGTCAACAAATGAGGGTGCCTGGGGACATGCAGGGCCTGGGTTTACCTCCACATCACCCGCGGAACAGAGGGAGGAGTAGGATGAGGGTGCCCTCTCGGCTAAAGGCTATCAAAACTGGTCGCCTAGAGCATTGGGGACAGAGAATAAGAGGAGCAAGTTTCTGGGCATGGTAGAATATATTCAGGGCATAATGCGCAGACAGGGGTATGGTGGGGCCTGCGGGTACAGCGGAGGTAAGCCCAGGCACTGGGTGATGATGAGATGAGGTTGTATCTCTGGACATGCTAGTTGTAATGGGTGAGGTCACCACATGTGTGGGAGGTGGGACAAAGGAGGTATCAGGGGTATGAAGAGTGGAACTAGGCGCTCCATTGTGAACTAAAACAATGATAACTAACCTGAACAACAGTATACAAGGCATATTGACATTTGAGAGAGACATACAGCGAGGCATACAGTAATCACAGGTGTTGAATTGGGAAAGCTAGCTAAAACAGTAGGTGAGACAACAACAGCTAATCAGCTAGCACAACAACAGCAGGTAAAATGGCGTTGACTAGGCAACGGGGCCGACAGATAAAACATAAACAAGCAGAATGAGGTACCGTGATTAATGGACAGTCCAGCGTGCATCAGCTATGTAGCCAAGTGATCAGTGTCCAGGAAGCTGGATTAGTGAGTGTTATCCAGGTTAAAAAAAACTAACAATGACTAAATAGCTTATAGCTAGTTAGCTTCTGGAGGTTCTTGAGTGTGTTCTAAAAATTTAAAATAATAGCCATCTATGCCGCACCGCCATCGCTCATCCAAATATTTGTGTGTACATATTCTTATTCATCCCTTTACATTTGTGTGTATAAGGTAGTCGTTGTGAATTTGTTAGATTACTTATTAGGTATTACTGCACTGTCGGCATTAGAAGCACAACGTTTTCGCTACACTTGAATAAACATCTGCTAACCATGTGCATGTGACAAATACAATTTGATTTAACTTGATAAACTTTGATTTGATATGTTACATCTCTGACCTTGTCAATATCCGATTTAAAAAGATATTACTGTGAAGTAAAATCTTAACAGTCATCATCATAGTAGGACATTCAAGTATGTATCATAATTTTTATGTTTCTACTTTACATACCTCCATTTTCATTATGTAGTTCTCCAAATCTGCAGTATACAAGCCTGTTTAAAATCTATAGGTTTACCAAACGTTGATTATCAATTAAGAGCAGTTGAATTAAGTAATAGTAAAATGTATTTTAAAACCATATGGGGCTACGGGTTCCCAACTAGGAACACCCCCCCCCCCCCTTCAGCCCAAACGGTGGCGCAGGGAAAGCAAAAATATTCTTAAAAATATTTAACCTCCGCACATTAACAAGTCCAATAGCTTAAATGAAAGATAAACACCTTGTTCATCTACCCAGCATGTCAGAATTTTAAAATGTTTTACAGCGAAAACATAGCACATATTTATGTTAAACCACCACTAGGAAAACATACAATATGTAGCCACATGGCTATGCAAAATAGCACAATCACAAACGCAGGATTAAAAGAAAAATAATTCACTAACCTTTTGAAAATCTTCATCAGATGACAGTAATAGCACATGTTACAAAGTACATTTATGTTTTTTTCAATAATATGCAATTTATATCCATAAATCTCCATTTACATTGAGCCATGTTCAAAAAATGCAGCAGAAATGACCGGAGGAATTATAAATATCTCCGGCAGCTAACGCCAGATAACAGCAATAAACATCATAAACTTTGACTAAATATACATGTTCTACATATATTTAGAAAGATACACTTCTTCTTAATGCAAACGCTGTGTTACATTTATTTTTAACGTTACAGAATTCGTTCACTATTCAATAATCTGAGACGGCGCTCAGCCATTAGCATTATTTCTCTACTATGTTGGATTCGACAAAAATACAATTTTATAACATAAATATTCCCTTACCTTTGATGGTCTTCGACAAGAATGTCGTGGAAGGAGTTATACTTACCTAATATAACGTTTGGTTGCTGTTGGTGTGTCTTTGTATTAGCAAACGCTAACATCTTCAGGTGAATTACCCCAAAAAGGACTTCTGATCACGAAAATTGCGCATCAAAACTTCAAATTTACATATTATATGTCGACTAAACTGGTCAAACTAAGTGCAGAATCAAGCTTTAGGATGTTTTTAACGTACAAAACAATTGGCGATTAAATCAAACATAACAAACTCTCTTCAGGCAAGCCGGAAAAAAAAAAGACCCTTTTCACAGAGCGCACCTGAAAACTCGTGACACCTCAGTATTTTGCCTGCCAAGCAGTCAAAGCTCGTGCTATTTTCTCCTTTCCACGTCTCATTGAAAGAGGAGAGCTTTAACAAAAGAGAAGATAATCATTTTATAAGTAATGTGAGCATTGCATTGTGAAAGGTAATTACTTTATATGAACATGTACTGCAATGTGAAACATGTATTTCTAGATGAAACACTGATTAGTTATGTTTGGTGAAAAAGTGACTGTATGATTTTGGTTGTTGTACTTAGTCAATTGAAAATGTGCTTAGAGTTTTTAAACAACCCACTGGGCACAGACGTCAGTTCAAGGTCTAGTTTTGGTTTACATTTGGTTGAGCTTTCAATGTGAAATCAACAAAAAATTTCATCAAGTCAGTGGATTTAGGTTAAAAGTTGGGTGGGAAAAATTCAAAATGTGCTTACGCTGATGACTTTTTGCAAATTCAATAATTTTTCCATGTTGATTCAACGTCCTCACATAGATTTTGGGGGGGTTGAAATGTCTTGGAAACAGTGTTGATTCAACCAGTTTTCGCCCAGTGGGAACTGCTTTAAAAAAATATATGTATTTATTTTTCTCACGCCAAATATTAACAAACACACAGAACAACAATTTACAGATAGACACACACACAAACAACAACTAAACTAACAACTAAACAACAACTAACTTAATCACTGTTTTCCAAGATGGTGTAGCAGTTGGACGTGTGTTTTTGTCCCGTGTTAATATAATTTTTCCTTGTTTTTTTTCCCGTATATATATTTAATAGTTTTATATCACTTTCCATCTACGGACTGAATATACTCTCGTGCAACCCGCCTCACCCAATGTGGTATGGATCTGCAGTTTTTATACTTAAGAACTCATCAACTCATCAAAAGCTAGCCAGCTAACTGGCTACCAGCTATCTGGCTACTAGTTAGCCACGGCCCTCTAGCTGTCTAAAGTACATGAGGCCCATCGGACAAATTATTTGGCCACTATACTATACCCACCATGCGGAGACCTGCTGATCCGTCGCCTGAACCGGAACACCATCAGCTAACTAGCTACTAGCTAGTAGTCAGCTAGCCACTGCTAGCGGTCATCAGCCACCTCTAGCACAGACACAGACTCTCACCAGTCTGCACAGCGCGTCTCAAACCAGAGCAAATCAGACTCATTTTTCTCCATATCTCCGGCTTCCTACCGCAAGCTCTGAACCTTTTTTCTTCACCTGGATCATCGCAGCTAGCTAGCTGCTATTCGAGTGGCCACTCCTGGCTAATGTTACTGTCCTGAAGCAAGAACCAATTAGCCTGGAGCTATCCTTGCTAGGCCCATCTCCCGGCTAGCCAAATAGGTCCATCAGCCACTCCTTGGGCTACAATACCTCTTTTGGCCAACTTGCTTGGACCCCCACCAACTCATCACGACTGGACCACCGACATGATTCGCCCGATGGGGTTTTTCTCAAATGGCTCCGTCGTCGCTTCGTCCCCTGAATGCCCATCTGCTAGCATGCTAGCAGCAGCCTGCTAGCTGTCCAGAGCACATCAGACTGTTAGCTTGAGAGGCCCAGCAGACAAACTCTTTGGCCACTATACCTATTCTGCCAATTTGGCCGTGGTTTACCACATGGAGCCCTGCTGATCCGTCTGCTGACGTAATAGCACGAGGGGGCCACAACAGACTTTCTTCCGTCGCAACGTCCTCGAAGCCACTCACTGGACTACTATGATCACTCGGCTACACATGCCTCTTGCTAACGTCGACATGCCTTGTCCATTGCTGTTTTGGTTAGTATTTATTGACTTATTTCACTGTAGAGCCTCTAACCCTGCTTAATACGCCTTATTTAACACTTTAGTTCCACCTACCACACATGCGGTGACATCACCTGGTTTAAATGATATTTCTAGAGACAATATCTCTTTCATCGTCACTCTATGCACAAGTTTACCCTCACTGTATTCACATCCTACATACCTTTGTCTGTACATTATGCCTTGAATCTATTCTACCGTGCCCAGAAATCTTCTCCTTTTACTCTCTGTTCTGAACGTACTAGACAACCAGTTATTTTAGCCTTTAGCCGTACCCATCCTACTCCTCCTCTGTTCCTCTGGTGATGTGGAGGTTAATCCAGGACCTGCAGTGCCTAGCTCCACTCCCATTCCCGAGGCGCTCTCATTTGTTGACTTCTGTAACCGTGAAAGCCTTGGTTTCAAGCATATTACCATTAGAAGCCTCATCCCCAACTTTGTTTTATTCACTGCTTTAGCACCCTCTGCCAACCCGGATGTCCTAGCCGTGTCTGAATCCTGGCTCAGGAAGACCACCAAATATCCTGAAATTTCCATCCCTAACTATAACATTTTCTGACAAGATAGAACTGTCAAAGGGGGGCGGTGTTGCAATCTACTGCAGAGATAGCCTGCAGAGTTCTGTCCGACTATCCAGGTCTGTACCCAAAACATTCAAGCTTCTACTTTTAAAAATACAGCTTTCCAGAAACAAGTCTCTCACCGTTGCCGCTTGCTGTAGACCACCCTCTGCCCCCAGCTGTGCCCTGGACACCATATGTGAACTGATTTCCCCCCATCTATCTCCAGAGCTCATGCTGCTAGGTGACCTAAACTGGGACATCTTACAATCTAAGGTTGATGCCCTCACTCCCTCACAAATTATCAATGAACCCACCAGGTACAACCCCAAATCCGTAAACACGGGAACCCCCATAGATATCAATCTAACCAACTTGCACTCTAAATATACTTCTGCTGTCTTCAACCAAGATCTTAGCGATCACTGCCTCATTGCCTGCATTCGTAACGGGTCTGCGGTCAAACGACCACCCCTCATCACTTTCAAACGCTCCCTAAAACACTTCAGCAAGCAGACCTCCCTAATCAACCTGGCCCGGGTATCCTGGAAGGACATTGACCTCATCCCGTCAGTAGAGGATGCCTGGTCATTCTTTAAAAGTGTCTTCCTCTTCATCTTAAATAAGCATGCCCCTTTAAAAAAATGTAGAACCAGAAGTAGATATAGCCCTTGGTTCTCTCCAGACCTGACTGCCCTTGACCTGCACAAAAACATCCTGTGGCGTTCTGCATTTGCATCGAATTGCCCCCATGAAATGCAACTTTTCAGGGAAATTAGGAACAAATATACACAGGCAGTTAGGAAAGCAAAGGCTAGCTTTTTCAAGCAGAAATTTGCATCCTGTAGCACAAACTCAAAAACGTTCTGGGACACTGTAAAGTCCATGGAGAATAAGAGCACCTTTTCCCAGCTGCCCACTGCACTGAGGCTAGGAAACACTGTCATCGCAGATAAATCCACTATAATTGAGAATTTCAATAGGCATTTTTCTACGGCTGGCCATGTATTCCACCTGGCTACCCATACCCCGGTCAGCAGCCCTGCACTCCCCACAGCAACTCGCCCAAGCCTCCCCCATTTTTCCTTCACCCAAATCCAGATAGCAGATGTTCTTAACCTCTTACACTTATGGTGGCGCTATTTCTTTTTGGAAGAAAAACCCCGTTTTAAACAAGATATTTTGTCACAAAAAGATGCTCGACTATGACAAATTGCTGTTCGACCACTCTGACGTGTCCAGAAATACAAATATCTTCTCTGCTGAAATTGTTGGCAAAACCAAGATGACTTGGCATCCAGGAAATGACAAGGATTTTTGAGGCCTGTCTTTCATGATCTCCTTATATGGCTGTGAACGCAAGAGGAATGAGTCTGCCCTTTCTGTCGTTTCCCCAAGGTGTCTGCAGCATTGTGACGTATTTGTAGGCAGATCGTTGGAAGATTGACCCCACATTTAAACGGTCCGGGTGTCACTCTTGATCGCAAATTGCACCTGCAGTATTTTTCCATGGGGCATATCAAGCTCCTACCCTGCATGTCAATGAAGAGTATTTGAAAAAACACCTTGAGGATTGATTCCAAACAAACCATGTTTACCGACCATGTTTAATCCGGAAAAAGTTTCACGTTGTAGGTGACTGCATTTTCCTTCTCCAGGCGCAATGTAGAAAAATCTGACGTTTCAGAAACACTGGTCATTTGGTATGTGGCTGGGAGTCTCCTCATTGAAAACATCAGAAGCTCTTCAAAGGTAAATGATTTTATTTATTTGGTTATCTGGCTTTTGTGAAAATGTTGCGTGCTACATGCTACACAAAATGCTATGCTAGCTTTGCATACTCTTACACAAATTAGTCAATTTCTATGGTTCAAAAGCATATTTTGAAAATCTGAGATGACAGTGTTAAGAAAAGGCTAAGCTTGAGAGCAAACGCATTATTTTAATTTTATTTGGATTTTCAGAAATCAAATGACTGTTGCGTTATGCTAATGAGCCTGAGGCTTAGTCACAAACCCGGATCCGGTTTGGGGAGTTTCAAGAAGTTAAAGAACTGCAGAACCTGGACCCCTACAAATCAGCCGGGCTAGACAATCTGGACCCTCTCTTTTTAAAATGATCTGCTGAAATTGTTGCAACCCCTATCACTAGCCTGTTCAACCTCTCTTTCATATCGTCTGAGATTCCCAAAGATTGTAAAGCTGCCGCGGTCATCCCCCTCTTCAAAGGGGGAGACACTCTTGATCCAAATTGCTGCAGACCTATATCTATCCTACCCTGCCTTTCTAAGGTCTTTGAAAGCCAAGTCAACAAACAGATTACCGACCATTTCAAATCCCACCATACCTTCTTCCCACCGTGTCTTCTTTGGACACTGTGTTAACTAACCTTCAGACGAGCTTCAATGCCATACAACTCTCCTTCCGTGGCCTCCAACTGCTCTTAAATGCAAGTAAAACTAAATGCATGCTCTTCAACCAATCACTGCCAGCATCCGCCTGCCCGTCCAGCATCACTACTCTGGACGGACAACTACAAATACTTAGGTGTCTGGCTAGACTGGAAAATCTCCTTCCAGACTCACATTAAGCTTCTCCAATCCAAAATTAAATCTAGAATCGGCTATTTCACAACAAAGCATCCTTCACTCATGCTGCCAAACACACCCTCGTAAAACTGACCATCCTACCGATCCTAGACTTCTGAGATGTCATCTATAAAATAGCCTCAAACACTCTACTCAACAAATTGGATGCAAATATTGAAAGTGTGTAAATAGTTACCCATGTTATTTTGTAAATGTGTATATATATTTTTTTTCCATATTTTTCTCAATTTTGGGGGTTTGGGTGTGTTAGAATACCATTTTGGTATTTTGTATATAGTTATTTGTTTCAAACTCTATACCTTCACCAATTTGGCCACTTGGGTACATTTGGGCTACTTGTCTGGGACACCTGGGTGACTTCATGATAAATGTCATGTAGCACACTCATTTTGGAAGTACTGCTGCCCTCTTATATCCCCATCATCCTATCTGAATGTTTGTTTTATCTTGTTCATTTTAAAGATTATACAAACATAAAATAATGGTTTTAATGTTTTTTTTCATTGTTTTATCTAAACCAGAACTATTGTGTTATATTCTCCTACAATCAATTCACATTTACACAAACTTCAGTGTTTTCTTTCAAATGGTACCAAGAATATGCATATCCTTGGTTCTGTGCCTGAGCTACAGGCTGTTTGATTTGGGTATGTCTTCAGGCGGAAATTGCACAAAGTAGGGGGGGAGTTCTAAGAAGCTAATAATGGTGGATTGATTGATTTCCACGTTGTTAGTATACGTTTTTTCAAGATGAGTGATAAGAAAAGAATCATCCAGCCTATTGGATATCTCACTAGACCCCCATATGACGTATTGAAATATGCAGACAGATGGATTAAAAGTAAGTTTACATTGTAATACTTCTGACAGGTAAAACAGCCAACTTTCTACTGCTGCCCATAACTTTTGGAATTTATAGCATTCCCAGAAGGCATGGATTATTGAGCATTCCCAGAAGGCATGGATTATTGAGTCATTATACAACGGGTGGGTCTAATCCTGAATGCTGATTGGTTAAAACCGCATTCCAGCCGGTGTCTATTCCACAAGTTACCGCCAGTTAAATCTATGATTTTTAAAATACCGATTTCCATCTGACTGTGCAATCCACTGTCTCATCAGCTCAGCCAGGCAATTCATAAACTTGATCTCCACTATACAAAGCTTCTTGACATTATGTCACATTTCTTTTAGACTAACATTTAGTTTTCAACAGTGGAGATTTGTATGTCTGTCTCTGACATTTCTCCGACATTTGCAACATTGTCCCATAGTAATGAACGTGTAGGGAGTCGGGACGAGACGGACAGACAGGCAGCATTTCTCAGCCAGTCGAAATCATAAATCAGCTGGCATAGTTTTTCTGGATATATACAAAAATATGTACATTTAAAAAAAGGTCAAACGAAACAAAGTGCAGCTAGTTTGCAGTCTTTCCAGCTTCAGTTTGAAGTGATTGTGTCAGCTGTGTTGTTGGCTAGTTCCTCAGAACAACAGTGTCCTGATGAGTGAGCACATTTTGTATGCCAGGTGAAATTACGCCTCATTAGCCCATTGTTATGGATTTATCCAAATCAATGTCACTAGAAAACAGCTAAACAAATACAAATGGAGCTACTTTGCTGTTATTATGGCTGCCTGTGGTTTTTGACATGACTGTAAATTAGTCATAGTTGGCTAGCTAGTAAGCAAGGGAAAACAACATTGCCAGCCAGTATGGCAATGGAACATTTAGAACAAACGATTGGGTCGGGTCCATAGATACAGAACAAAAAAATCTTTACACAAGACATAGTATATAGATATAGTAGATATAGTTTGGCAACCACACCGATAGAACGAACGACCAGCCAGCTTGGGTAGCAACCCTGGATTTGTGGAAGGATTAAATAGTATGAATAAATGCATCAAAATAAAGTTTTTAATGAAAATATGTAAATCATTAGAATATGACGGGAACCCGTTGTATAAAAGTGATAATGCCATTGAAGTTTGGAGGACTTCGTCTCGGGCCTAACAACACCCGTGCCAATATCTCCTCCAAACACAGGTTTCTCTGGGATTATCACTTAATTATTAATTTTACACTTAAGACATGACCATGGAGTTGTGTTGTAGAATTTCTGATTTTTTTCTCTTGTATAATAAATTCAATACATTAGTTACTGGACTAAGCATGCATTTTTGTTAACTTGAATTTTGTTACTTATGCTCCAACATTCCCTCCATTTTCTGCCAACATCAGTTCCTTTTAAGTCTTGGTTCCAATAGTTTCAATTGTTTCTAAGTGATTGTCATTTGGATAGGCTCTTTGCAAGGTTTTGTATATCTTACCTATCATATGAACACCCCTTCCTGACTCAAATAAAATTCCCTGAAGGTTGCACTGATGTCCAAAAGCTTTCAAATTTACATTTTGTGACATATAACTTTTAAGTTGCATGTATTTGAAAATATTTACATTGGCCAGTGCAAAATTGCTTTTTAATTCTATAATGGAAATAAATGTATTTCCTGTTAGTCATTTACGGTTTCTATTCCTTTATGTTTCTATGTGGACCAATTTATCAGTGAATTCTGAAAAGCTATCCAAGGCTTTGTGTTTTTGGGGAGTGATATTGGTTCCTGTAGAATAAGTTTAATTTTCTTCCATATTTTTACATTGTTCTTAACTTTGAAGTTTTTCATGTTCTGAAAATAGACAAGTAAAAAGACTCTGGAGATGATGCATGCGCAGCTTCATTATGTACCACTTTAGTGCATTTAACTATATGAAGCAAGTGGGCGGCAGGTGTTAAGAGTGTTGAGCCAGTAACTGAAAGGTCGCTGGTTCGAATCCCTGAGCTGGCTAGTTTAAAATGTGTCATTATGTCCTTGAGCAAGTCACTTAACCCAAATTGCGATTTTTTATTTCACCTTTATTTAACCAGGTAGGCTAGTTGAGAACAAGTTCTCATATACAACTGCGACCTGGCCAAGATAAAGCACAGCAGTTCGACACATACAACAACACAGAGTTACACATGGAATAAACAAACATACAGTCAATAATACAGTAGAAAAAAGAAAAATCTATATACAGTGAGTGCAAATGAGGTAAGATAAGGTAGGTAAGGCAATAAATAGGCCATGGTGGCGAAGTAATTACAATATAGCAATTAGACACTGGAATGGTAGATGTGCAGAAGATGAATGTGCAAGTAGAGATACTGGGGTGCAAAGAGCAAGATAAATAAATAAAGTATGGGGATGAGGTAGTTGGATGGGCTGTTTACAGATGGGCTATATACAGGTGCAGTGATCTGTGAGCTGCTCAGACAGCTGGTGCTTAAAGCTAGTGAGGGACATATGGGTCTCCAGCTTCAGTGATTTTTGCAGTTCGTTCCAGTCATTGGCAAGGAAAGGTGGCCAAAGGAAGAATTGGCTTTGGGGGTGACGAGTGAGATATACCTGCTGGAGCGCGTGCTATGGGTGGGTGCTGCTATGGTAACCAGTGAGCTGAGATAAGCTGAGATAAGGCAGTGCTTTACCTATGTCATGACGTTGCCCTCTTTGGGTACAGCGAGCACCATCCCCCGCTCTCTGCTCCTACAACCAGACTGCTGGGGTCAGAGAGAGGTTGTAAATTCCTGAGGAGAGGATCTCCTCATGGCCACACAGTATAGAGATAGAGTGAATTTTCATAGAACTTGAGGTCCGAACAACATGTATGTTCCGGAGAAGGTATAAAAGATCGGTGAAGAACCCAGCTATGAACTGGTCCATTTGTTACAACTTGGGGAAGCTCATGGGAGACGTGGCCACATTACCTTAACGCTGTTTATATAATAGCCTCAGATATGAGGTTTACATCTAATTGTTGTATAAGATGAATGAGTGAGGATGATACTGTTTGTAAAATTGTGTAATGTGATATTGGACTGGTTAATGAAGGAAACTCCAATTCCCTTTTGAGTTTAATTAACCTGTTATGGCTGCATCCCTTTGTTCTCAATTTCTGCCTGAAGACATACCCAAATCTAACTGCCTGTAGCTCAGCCCCAGAGGCAAGGATATGCATATTCTTGGTATCATTTGAATGGAAACATTCTGAAGTTTGTGGAAATGTTAATTGAATGTAGGAGAATATAACACAGTAGATCTGGTGGAAGAAAAGAGAAAGAAAGAGCATACGTTTTCTGTTTTTTATTGTTGTAGTATCATCTTTCACATGTACTAGAATAGCCACACAGTCAGATAGGATGCTGGAGATAATTTTGATGGATAACACAAGAGGGCAACTGTAGGTGTGCAAAGTATCAGACTGATAACTTCAGGAATGGGTGAGCTACATGACATTTAACATGAAGTCACCCAGGTGTCCCACACAAGTTGCCCAAATGTACCCAAGTGGCCGAATTGGTGAAATGACCTATAACTATATACAGCAGTGCAAATAACTATATACAACATATCAAAAAGCAATTCGAACACACACACAAATGTATTTATTTTAAATATTAGAAAAGAACTATTTAAAAAAAAACAGTACACCCCTTGGAAGTCCCCGTCATAATATTTTGCTGCCTGTGCCATGTCCCATAGCAGTCTCTTTCTGATGTAAAGCAGAGGCAAACTGAACAAGTGGTGCATTTCATGCGACACAGAACACAACGACGCCTCCATGCTGTGCCCTTTTGGCCCTGAGGCACAGTCATGCCTGCAGTAATGAACTGTGGCATATGAACACCACTGGGGGCACAGGTAGAGCTGGCACCCGGGGCTCCCAGTCGGAGTCTCTATCACTGTGAAAGAAAACATTAAAAAATATGTGTATTGTATGAGCCTTTTATCATCACATAAAATAAACAGATATGTGTTGATTGTATAGAGCAGAGGGAACAGTCACTAAGGTGTTCCATTCAACTCCGACCATTGTTGTATATACTGTATATATATATATATATATATATATATATATATATATATATATATATATATATATATATATATACACACACACACACACACACACACACACACACACACACACACACACACACACACACACACACCCAAACAAACCAACACACACACAAAAACAAACTACACATTTCATTGCAAATGTTTTTTAAATATATTTTTTTATATATAATATATATATATATATTTATATTTCATAAAACGGCATTAGCACTTACCCGTCCAGAAGTACGTCCTGTCCTTGCAGAAACAGCTCCTCAGTTCGTTTGAATCATAACACTCCAAGATTCCTCAAACAAACAATCTGTCTCACTTTCACTTTTTCACTTTAGAGTTTGACCTCGCTTTACATGATTTATTCGCCATGATATCTTCAATGAAATCGTTGAAATTACAACTTTCTGAAATACAGCTGCGCGTAAAAAGCCTTACAGCAACTCCTCTGATCGTCAAGGCGAGAATGGAGTTCCCTGCGCCTGCGATTACAACCAAGGAATTGTGGTCCAACCCCAAACCATTACATACTGGCGTTTACCTCAGCTCATTGGCTATCTACCCAGCTAGATGTCAAGAAGATCAGTGGTCATTGGGCAGAAATATAGTCAATCAATGAAGCTTCGCTAAAATTATTGGTGCGTAAGGTAGTCATTTATCGTTGTCTTCAAATCAGCTCACTTCGTTCAATACTACCTGCAAAAAAAACAAGGTTATTTGGCTGTGTTGCAAACATCCAGAGGAATGCACTGAAACCCACCATGACTAGATAACCAATTGTTTACAGGGGCGAATCACGCCGAATGCTCCGTAAAAAATTGATAGAGATGGAATTCACGGTGATCTTAGGCTTGTGTGAGGCTGATTGGCCATGGAACCCCATTTTATGAAAATCCAGATGAACAGTTCTTATGCTGATGTTGCTTCCAGAGGCAGTTTGGAATTTGTACTGCATCCAAGGACAGACGATTTTTACGCACTTCACACTTTAGCACTCGGAGGTCCTGTTCTGTGAACTTGTGTTGCCTACCATTTCATGGCTCAGCAGTTGTTGCTCCTAGACATTTGCACTTCACAATAACAGCACTTATAGTTCACGGAAGCAGCTTTAGTTGGGCAGAAATTTGATGAACTGACTTGTTGGGAAGGTGGTGCTACGTTGAATGTCAGTAAGCTCTTCAGTAAGGGCATTCTACTGACAATTTTCTATGGAGATTGCATGGCTGTGTGCTCGATTACTATACACCTGTAAGCAACGTGTGGGGCTGACATAGCCAAATACACAAATTAGAAGGGGTGTCCACGTTCTTTAGTATATATACAGTACCAGTCAACAGTTTGGACACACCTGCTCATTCAAGAGTATTTCTTTATTTGTACTATTTTCTACATTGTAGATTAATAATGAAAACATAAAACTATGAAATATTGTAAAACAAATCAAAATATGTTTTACATTTGAGATTCTTCAAAGTAGCCACCCTTTGCCTAGATGACAGCTTTTCACACTCTTGGCATTTCATTCTCTCAGCCAGCTTCATGAGGTAATCAATTTGCAATGCATTTCAATTAATAGGTGTGTCATGTTAAAGGTTAATTTGTGGATTTTCTTTCCTTCTTAATGCATTTGAGCCAATCAGTTGTGTTGCGACAGGGTAGGGTTGTAAACAGAATATAGCACTATTTGGTAAAATACCAATTCCATATTAACTAAATCAGAGGACCGCCCATGAGTGCAGCTAGGGTCAGGCATCCTGGGACAGCCCCTTTTCTGCAATTCTGAATAAAAACCCAATTTTGAGAAATTCTTAGTTGACCATGTTTCTCTCAATCACGGGAGGACAAAGGTTGCAGACCATTGCTGAATCTTTTAACCATACCACGTGGTTAAACTCTTAGACTATCGATACCGACAGAATAAGAACAAGTCTTTGATATTAATTACTAGTCTGCAGCTAGGAATTCGGTATCATTGAACGCAAAGAACGACAACTGCCTAAACATCCATTCTACAACAACATGAATGAATGTCACTCTGAACAATCCCCTCTAACCATGCCAGAGAGAGAGAGGACGAAAACTCTCCAACAGAAACGAACTTTTCAACAAAGATCCCGACAACACACTGAATGTAAATATTTATTGATTGCTATTGTTCCCGAATGAGTGAGCGTTCATGTGCCAAGGATTAGCATTTCAATTGTTATAATTATCATCCTGTTTCCTTAAAGGATTGCTGTAAAACACGAGTTATTGTTTTTCTCTTTCCTACTGCCAATATTTCAGGGGTTTTCCATGTTCATTTTATATCCTGAGATTTTAGCAGAATTCTGAAAACATTTTTAGCAAAGGGGGCATTGAGTTTTCAATATTGTTCAGGTATATCAGGAGATTGTCTGCAAATAAGTTTAGTTTATATTCATGTTTACCAATACTGATACTGTAACGCCGTTCTTCTTTTGTCGAAGGAGAGTCCGACCGAAATGCAGCGTGTAGGTTACTCATGTTTATAGTGAAGACAAACAAACGAACTATACATGAACAATGTATAACAAATACAAAACAACAAACGGAACGTGAAACCTATTACAGCCTGACTGGTGAAACTAACACAGAGACAGGAACAATCACCCACGAAATGCAAAGCGAAACCCAGGCTACCTAAATACGGTTCCCTAATAGAGACAACGAGAATCACCTGACTCTGATTGAGAACCGCCTCAGGCAGCCAAACCTATTAAACACACACACCCCTAATCAGCTACAATCCCAAATACTACAAAACCCCAATACGAAAATACAATACATAATAAACCCATGTCACACCCTGGTCTGACTAACTAATAAACTAAAACACAAAATACTAAGACCAAGGCGTGACAGATACCTGTTATGTTTGGGTCCTGTTTAATTATTTCTTCAAGCTGTTCAATTGCCATTATAAACAAGAGGGGTGAGAGGGGACACAAATTATTTAAAAAAAAAACGGAAAAGTGGTGTGTGCATATGTATTCACCCCCTTTGCTATGAAGCCCCTAAATAAGATCTGGTGCGACCAATTACCTTCAGAAGTCACAAAATTAGTTAAATAAAGTCCACCTGTGTGCAATCTATGTGTCACATGACCTCAGTATACATACACACCTGTTCCGAAAGGCCCCAGAGTCTGCAACACCACTAAGCAAGAGGCACCACCAAGCAAGTGGCACCCTAAAGATCAAGGAGCTCTCTAATCAGGTCAGGGACCAAGTTGTGGAGAAGTACAGATCAGGGTTGGGTTATTAAAAAATATATGAAACGTTTAACATCCCACAGTGCACCATTAAATCCATTATTGAAAAATGGAGAGAATATGGCATCACAACAAACCTGCCAAGACTCACGGACCAGGCCAAAACTCACAGACCAGTCAAGGATGGCATTAATCAGAGAGGCAACAAAGAGACCAACCTGAAACCTGAAACCTGAAACCTGAAGGAGCTGTAAAGTTGGAGTATCTGTCCAGAGGACCACTTGAAGCCGAGAGTATACACTATGTGCAATATTGTTTAGATTAGAAGCTCCTACACAGCCTGAATTGATATCCTTATTTTGTTTGTCTATATATTATGCATTTACAGTATGCTAATAGCTGCACTCACACATGAACCCGGAATGTGGCTTTGGCCACGCCACATTCAAGGCTATTGTAAACAGAAAAGTTGAAAATATGATGTTAAAGAGACATAGATCTCACTAGACATATTTTACATGTGTAAATCCATCAGTTGTTATTGGTCTATTAACTTATACCACCTGATGATGGGCTGGACTTTGAGGCGGTCTTTACAAACAGGTCTTACACTAAAAGGTCATTATCATAATTTTCACAATTTCAGAGTATTATTCCAACCTCATAGTGTGGAAATATATTTAAAAAGCCACAGGTAAATAACGTTATTGACTGCACTAGGCCTTTAAGGATGTCATAAGCTGTGTGTTTATACACAGGGCGGGGCAGGGTGATGACAGCCTCAAGTATGTGTTGTAAGGTTTTTGTGGTATAGAGAAGCTTATTAACTGACTAAAGCCTCTCACAGCACAGGCACATCCAGGGAAGAGGGGAAGAGGACATGCGTAACACCTGCAGCTGCTCCTACTCAGGGTGTTTCAGTGAAGCCGGGATGGTGAGAGGGTGGAAGGGGAGAGGGGGAGGAATTTCCAAGGACAGCGAAGATGTTGTGAAATAATATTGCGCATGTGGCTGCACTGCTGCAAAGGGAGTGAATCGCTCCATGTGCAAGGACATGAGTCATCAGGGGAGTTCCTCTGAACTAGGATCAGACTCAAATCTTTCCCCTACTCTCCCAAACCCCATCCATGCATCTTCCATGCCTCTGCCCATTTACACAGGTGCAAGCAGTGAAGTAAGCCAAGAGATTACACACACATGTGCGCCACCCATACACACACACCCAACCACACACACAAACAAGGTTCAGCATGTAAAAAATTATACATTCTCTGCATCATTATGAAATCATGTGGTACATGTGACATACTGTTGAGAGACTTCCTTCCTGCCCTTCAACCACAGGTGGCTCTTGAGCAGAGCATTGCCCTGGTATGTTGCTACTGATGACTGATGTCTCCACTACAATAGATAATGGAAGTGGCCGTATCGTCTAGGAAAATTACATTCATCACAATGTTAGATCAGTCACATGAGTAAGTATAGCCTTCATCATGTTGTTTCAAGCTCAATTGGATCACTTTGTGATTGTGTTTTTGACTGGCTATCCAACCACATTGCTTCGTCCAAACGCTCAGCTACGCCTACGATCTGATCTCCCACTGTGTACACACTGGTTGAATCAACATTGTTTCCATGTAATTTCAGTGAAATTACATTGAACCAACGTGGAATAGACGTTGAATTGACGTCTGTGCCGAGTGGATTTCTTCTCAGTTTGAGTCATCAGGCAAATTGTGTTAATGTTCGATACACAATGTTTTGTAAATGTGTTACACACAAACAATGAAGGCTGGCTGAGACAGGTCAAACTGTGTGGTTTGGGTTGCCACACTCCACTGACCCTGTTGTGTTACAAACTACACTCTTATTCTCGCAGAGTAGGATATGGGAAATGATAAAAAAATTCCCATTGATTTTGGACACCCTATCACACTGAGAGGCTCACAGTGTCTCTGTCAATCATAGCTACAACTAGAATAAGTCAGGATGCTAAATCCACCCAGAGGTTAACTACCTTAAAGTTCCCTCTAGGGCAGCAGGCAGCGTCAAACAACCATGATGAGGCCTGTCCAATATTAGTCTGTGTGGTCCAGCCCACCAGGGGGTTACAGGGGGAGCTGCTGGGCCCCTCAGTGTCTCTCTCCTTCTTGTCCTCCTTTGATATCAGGAGTGGTGGAATAGAAGGGTAGCGCAGGGAGGGGTGCAGAGTGAGGGGTGAGGAGACAAGGGGCTCCCTAGTTGCCAAGCGAACTCCATATGGGCAGCTCACTGGTGTTACTGGGGGTCCAAGGCAGTTCCCAGAATTCACATGATAATGAAGCAGAGGGCCATTCAGACCGCCAGCTTAAAGCTGGGCCTAAAAGCTTTTGATAGCCCCCAGAAGCCTGTAGCCTGCCTACCCCAGACCCAGCCAGCTTTCCTGCCAGAGCCAAACCACCTGTTTGATTTTCCCAGGGCCTGCGAGCGACAGAGGAGATGAGAGGAGGGAGGAGGAGGGGAAGGGCCTGTGAAGGAATGTCTCCTTCCCCTTCTGTCACTGAGTGTGTACTTCCCATTCACTTCCTCTTTATAATCCTACACACCTCCCCTCACGTGCACGCATACGCACTGTTACACACACTCACACACACACACTCTATCCCCCTTCCTTAACTCCCTGAAACAATCCCAGGGAAAGAACTTTAAACTAGGGCGCCTTCTGCTGCCTTTAAGTTTCACACAAGCAGATTCCTGGAAGTGGGCCCTAGCTGGGTGAGAAGCAGAGTGACGTCCTAGCTGAGCGTGCCTTAGACAACGTGTGAACCAAGAGCATCCTTGCGGTGCTGTTGCCGGCATGACTATGAGAGTGGTGCTATAGCTAGAAGAGGGGGAGAGGAGGGAGAGAGGGAATAGTAGGGGCGACCAGGGAGTCAAAGGAGAGGGAGAGGGGGAGACAGGGAAACAGAGTAGTGTTTTAAGTTTAGACGTTGAGAGAATGAGACTGTAGGGAGGGGGTTAGGGGGCTTGTAGGGGGGTCTGTGTTTATGCGTCGGTCAAATTCCTTTATCGTGAGAATACTCTCAACACACAGGGACAGATGGACAGACAAGTCATCCTTTACTGTAATCAATTAGAGGACCAAAGTTGTTCACAAACTGTTTCGATATAAAAATAGTTCAAACTTCTCGAGTCATATGTTGAACTGTTATAACATTGGTTCTTATTGTTGTAAATAATCTTAAGAAAGCTTAAGGAGATGCCACTAGAAGCATAGTTTAGATGTTGAACTCTTAACATAGCTTTGATAGTTAACAACGAGAACATTTTTTTTCCTCAAGTTCTCCTGATTAAATATTTTCTAGGACTGTGCATTGAACTGTTCTGATGTAAACAGATTAGCCAACTTCCTGTGAGCACAGGTGTGCGACTGACTGTGCGCGTTGTTTAGTGGACACCCATGGTTTCCTACATGGAGGGAGGTGGGGGGGATTATTTTAGTCAAACCTGAAATGGTGCCTTGCTGGGAGCTAAACACCTGCACTCCACTCCCAGGCTGAGGGCGGACCCTCCCATAGGGCACGGTGCCCTGGTATCTCACATCACACCACTTCACCTAACAATGTATTATGTTACTGAGCTTCCCGCACTGAGGGTGTTCTTTCTAACACTTTGTTTAGGTCAGGTAGATGGAGAAGCCTGCATAGAATACAAAGCAATAACAATGTAAGTATGTTGACTGAGACTCATGCTCACACCTGTGGCTCCTGTACCACATCTTCAGAAAAAGATGGAGGATGAATGGAATGGATGTATGAATTCCAACATCCAATACCATCATGATTGTGATGTTCATTCAACATAGCTTAGATAAACAATGTCACGCCTTGGTCTTAGTATTTTGTGTTTTAGTTAATTAGTTGGTCAGGCCAGGGTGTGACATGGGTTTATTGTTTGTTGTAATTCTTAGTGGGGTTTTTTAGTTATTGGGATTGTGGCTGATTAGGGGTGTGTGTTGCATAGGTTTGGCTGCCTGAGGCGGTTCTCAATCAGAGTCAGGTGATTCTCGTTGTCTCTGATTGGGAACCGTATTTAGGGAGCCTGGGTTTCGCTTTGTATTTCGTGGGTGATTGTTCCTGTCTCTGTGTTAGTGTTCACCGGACAGGCTGTATAGGTTTTTCACGTTCCGTTTGTTGTTTTTGTTATTTTCATGTATCGTCATTTGTCTATTAAAAACATGAGTAACCAACACGCTGCATTTCGGTCCGACTCTCTTTCGACAAACGAAGAACGCCGTAACAAACAAAACAATAACCAACAGAGGAAGCCTCATCATTGCCCTTTCGAAAGTGCAGAAGTGTCAAGTGCCTAAAGGGAGAGAAACAAAAAACCAACACCCAAATAGCCTGATTATATACATGCCACAATCAAAACAAAAGTGGTGGGACAATCTTTTCACTGTCAATGGCGGAGCTCATTTGTCAAGCCAATCCAAGAGGTTGGTTCTCAGGCGACTTGCACAATGCCCACTGACAAACAGGAGGGCTCTCCTTTTAGCTGAGCCTGCCACCGGGAAGCCGATCTGAAGTATTAATCTTTGGGTGGAACAGCGGAGGAGAGGGCTCAGCCTGGCCCAGCCATTGTCCCCAGCCCTGGGCCCTCTGAATGGGGCTTTGTGAGCTCCCCAGCTGCCACTGTATAGGCTCCATCTTTAGGGTTTGGCTCCCATGTCCCCTGGCTGTGCTGACTGGACGCCTCTGTGCAGCTGTGGAGATGTGTGTGTAATAGGGAGAGAGGTCAGGTGACTGACCATTCATCACACACACACAGCCTACACACAGGCACTCACGCATAATCTGAAATAAAGGCTCTCTATCTTAAAGGTTAAATATTCTCAATTATGAGTACATGCCTATACTCCACCACAAAGCATTCCATATTGTTATTAATTCAGCATCTTGATGCTCCTGAACAACACTCCACACTCGTGAACAGTGTATATCTCTGCCATATAATTGAAAACAGATTTGATCAGGTCCCAGTGTGTATGATCGTAAGCTAGATGACTTGGTACTCTCCATGTCCAGTTCAATGTGCTAGGCAGTCTGAGGTGAGGATGGGCTCTGCTCTGGGGAGGCAGAGGATGCTGGCTGGTTGAGTTGATGATTTTCAGCAGCAGTTTGCCCCCTATCATCTCCCTGCTGCTGGTGACAGCTGCGCAGCAGCAGTGGGCCCTGGTCCCCATAGTCCTCCCCCGCTGTGAACAGCTGGTTCCCCCTAATGGATCTACTGAACCTGGGCTGGGCCCCACTGTCTGTTTGTTTGTCTGTCTGTCATTGTGTCTGTCTGTGTGAGGACCATGTAGCCTAAACACAGGCCCTATTCACATATAGCATAGCAGGCCACTAGAGGAGCTTCTAATGACTAGGCCTCATTAGAAGACATCGTAGTTTCTAAAGATGTAGAATCATTGTTTCCCCTGTGGAGAGGTAGAGCTGGAGAGTCGTATGCGTAATGAATCAGAACACCTTATCAGGTTTATTAGAGAGTCGTATGCGTAATGAATCGGAACACCTTATCAGGTTTATTAGAGAGTCGTATGCGTAATGAATCGGAACACCTTATCAGGTTTATTAGAGAGTCGTATGTGTAATGAATCGGAACACCTTATCAGGTTTATTACCTACACTCAAAACAGAACACAGAACAGCACCTTCTCCATGTAGAACACTTTAGAGAGGCCAAACTGTGAGAAGGAAAGGAGAGGTGGGGGGTGTATTGTAGAGGACGTCCAGGGATGGAAGGGACTCTGGCGTTATTAGATTTGCAACAAGCCGTAACACTGTCTCCCATTGTCTGTCCCTCCCCCAAACCCCTGACCGTAGAACACTCCCCCCTGGCTAAAACTCTCTCCAGACAATTGCCACTGGAGTGGAGAGTATTCCAGAGCACAATGCCGATGCTCTCAATGGGTGCTTTTGCATGCCACCAGTGCGCCGTCACCAGCAGATGGGGAGCTAATTAGAAGCCATTAAAGGGTTTTGATAGTGTGTGTGGGAACCAGGCGGAGGCAGGGGGTTAGGCCGGGGTCCACTGCTCCCACTGTGAACGCGTAGGCACAGAAGCTGCTGCTGGATGCAGAGGGCCAAAGATGTGCCTGTCCCTGAGTGTGAGGGAGAGGGCAGCCAGGGCCAAGGACACAGTCCTAGACAACTGTGGGACTGGATGGATCTCTACATCTATAGCCACAGCACTTACGATCAGTGAATACAAATCGCTACATTTATTATCCAGAGATCTGACAATATTGATGTCAATTAATAGACTCCAGCCACTTTAATAATGGGAACTGATGGGAAATGATGTAAAATATATCACTAGCCACTTTAAACAATGCTACCTAATATAATGTTTACATACCCTACATTATTCATCTAATATGTATACGTATATACTGTACTCTATATCATCTACTGCATCCTTATGTAATACATGTATCACTAGCCACTTTAACTATGCCACTTTGTTTACATACTCATCTCATATATATATATACTGTACTCGATACCATCTACTGTATCTTGCCTATGCTGCTCTGTACCATCACTCATTCATATATCTTTATGTACATATTCTTTATCCCCTTGCACTCTGTATAAGACAGTAGTTTTGGAATAGTTAGTTAGATTACTTGTTGGTTATTACTGCATTGTCGGAACTAGAAGCACAAGCATTTCGCTACACTCGCATTAACATCTGCTAACCATGTGTATGTGACAAATAAAAATTGATTTGATTTGATTTGGACTGTTAGGATGAACAGCAACGTAGCCATGAACTAACTTTGTTCATCCTCTCAGCTGTCAGCAACACCACCTCCCCTTGTAACATGCCCCTGTTTCTCAGAGTATTACAGTTCAGAGCAGGACAAGCCTGTGGAGCTCAGGAAAATAAATAGCCTCACACACAGTAACTGTTCAAACGCCTCCAGACTTTACAGCAGCAAGCCTGTTCTGCTGATGACACATCTGTGAACAGGAGCTGTCCTGTCATCGGACAGGATGTGACTGACTCCCCATGGCCAGGCGCTCATTAGAGGCCAGTCTCCCCAGGGGGACGCCATGGCTGACCAGGCCAGAGCAGGGCAGGGCATAGCAGGCCATGGCAGAGACGAGCAGTCACCACAGGGATCAGGAGGGAACCAATCATAACAAACCCATTGAGTAAGCAGAAATGACACACTCAGCCCCCCCCACCCCCTCCATATTATCATCATTATTGTCCCTGCTCCTAAGGTGTCTCAATCACTATCAACATTATACATTTGACATTGAGGCAGCTATGAGAAACCATGACAGCGTTTCACTATCACATCACACATTCTGTATACGTGACACCGCACCCCTCCCATATGAATGATGGCCCTCTTCTCCAAATACCTGCACAGGTGTGATCATTATCGACCAAATAGGAAGAGCCAGACTGGGAACTGGAAACTAATCTCACAGCTGTAGGGAGATGGTGTGTGTGCATGTGTGCTCGCTGGTGCGTGAGTACTAAGTTAAATTACATTATAAAATAAATTCTACTATATTATGTCATGTTACATGATTGAATGATTATTGCTAAGTGTGACGTCCACAACCAACAATGATATCCATAATTATTGTTGACTCATAGTTTTAGAAAACGTGTCAAACTCATTCCACGGAGGGCCCAGTCTGTGCAGGTTTTCGCTCCTCCCTTGTATTTGATTGATGGATTAAGGTCACTAATTAGTAAGGAACTCTCTTCACCTGGTTGTCTAGGTCTTATTTGAAAGGAAAAAACAAAAACCAGCAGGCACTAGGCCCTCCATGGAATCAGTTTGACAACACTGTTTTAGAAGGTCCATGTTTCAGGAAGCCCTTTGAGCAGTAGATATTGTTCCATGGTAATAATAACAGAAGCAACATGGTTAAAACATTACTGGAATGGTCTTTTCCCTCTGAACACCAACTTCTCCCCTCACTACTTCCTGTACTCTGCTTTTGTGGAACTACTTTCTGTAGTGATAAAGAGGGCGTATTAGCCAATACACTTCCCCTCTACAAATGGGATAATTTACAGTATAATGACAAAGCTGTGGGGGGGGGGTTCTGTACTGGCGCAAACTGTTGAAAACACTGCTGTGCTGTACACAGTGTTCCTTCTGAGTGACAGACTGAAATTCTTGCATGCCAGCCTTTTTGATAGTAATACTAATTTATTTGTAAAACACAAACAAAATTCAGCAACTATACATTAAAAAGTAGAAAAAACAGCAGAATTTAAAATGTGATCCTGTATTGAACATGAAGCCAATGGAGGTTGAATAAACCAGGGGTGCTGTGAGTTTTTTGTGTAGTTTGTGAGAGCATCCTGGCAGCTTAGTTCTGGATCATCTGGAATCGAGACAGAAGCCTTACTGCGATTTCTGTCAGCTGCGCACTACAATAGTCAAACTGAGATGTTACCAGGGCATGGACAAGCTTCTAAGCATCCGAAGTGGACAAGAATAACCTGATTCAAGCAATGTTATACAGGTGGAAGAATTTAGAAAGTTAGAACATTTAGAAATTTAGGA